>NC_090223.1:45595424-46195424 GCF_024489055.1 Chanodichthys erythropterus | reverse complement strand
TGACGGAGTATTTCTGTGCCAAATCCACTATTTCCAGTTTTGGAACAGGATTCAGAGATTTTTTTCGAGTGTGTCCTGTATTACGTCAAAAGAAAGCAGAATTCCTATAGGCACTTCTCCCTCATAAGTGCGCGCACACACATCACCCAAAGCAAGAGCAAGAGCATGCCCATCAACATGTTCCGTTAGGGATACGGAAGCTTTTTCAACAATGGTTGTGTCCCAATTCAGGGGCTGCACCCTTTGAAGGCAGCATACATCATCAAGCCAGTTTCATTTGAGAAAAATAACCATTAGATTGCAACGTAAGAAAGAAATTACAGTATTTTACACCTCACAATGAATATCAGTCAATTTTATTACGGTTACTAATATGACATCCTTGATGACGTATTCAGCCTTCAAATGAGACCTCCGGAGGACACAGCCTCCGGAATGAGACACAGCTCCTGTAAACAAGTGTTGTGTTTTCCGTTGATTACCTTTTTCAGCTTCCCAAGGAACCCAGCGTCAAGGGAACAGAGGATGAAGTTTGTTTTTTTGGGGCAGCAACGGAGTTGTGCACATATGTTTGTTTGTTCCCGGGATTTAGTGATGAATACTTTTTAAACAAGTCCCAGTTCGGCACTGTATTTGCAGATTGCAGGTGGTGAGTAAAACTGCATCAGATGTCTGTGTTTTGTTGGCAATCGGCGCGCAGGTGCATATAATGTAAACAACTCGAATGTTTTTGTTCCCTTTTTGTTTATAATGATGTCGCAGCTTGCAGACGATCTCTACGGAGAAGCTGTGTGCGCTCGTGACTCTTTAGCTCTGCCCACGGCACTGACGGCAGACACGCCTCCAGGATCTCGGCTTTTTACGGAAAGACTCGGTTTAGCGTATCTATCTTTCATAAATATGACAAAACTAAAGACTTTTCTGAGATATGAAGGATGTATTGTTACTGTAGATTAATCTAAGATTAAAATAAGATTGGCAGAAACTGTGTGTGATACCCCCTTTAAGAGAGATGTGAGGGTTTCACTCCTACACCATACGCGTGTCAAAGTAGCCGGAGCAACTTTTCTCTATTTACAGATATGACGAGACACACACAGGCGAACATAAACACTTATAACAGGCTTACCATAGTGAATCAGGGTAAGACAAAAATACATTTTGAAAGAAGTGCTGATGATGTATTGACTCATTACATTTTTTTATTTGGAACAAAAAAGTTACATTTAAATAAATTAATAGCAAACAATGAGCACATGCAGAAGATGCTGAACCCTGAGGCCACACACAACGGATCCAAATGACAGAACCAGCACTTCATTTGTCAAATATTCCACCAGTTTTCTGAACCAGTCAGTCAGTTTCCTGAGCCACATAGATTTAATGAAACTAGCTGACATTTCCTATCTAGGATAGAAAGGGAAAAAAACACAGGCTAGGAGCCACAGAAGTGCTCTAGAAAGTCCAATTGCTCATTTGGTGTGGCCTTAAGCAGCATAGAAACTTTGAGAATGAAGACGTTAAATCCTGAGTATGCAGCCTGAAGCGAGAGGGCATGCAGTTGCTTTTAAGAATGCACTTTTAAGTGAAAGGGATGACATCTTGCATCACATTTATTTCACATAGCCAAAGGTGCAGGAAAAACAAAAATGTCTCATAATTTCCCAGTTTTTGAAAATCAGAAACAAACAAGTTTCAGGGTAAAAGCATAGAAGAGCCTGACTGGATTCTGATCAAAGCCACAGATGAAAAGGGTAGAGGGGGTGGACATGGGTCCCTGGAGACTGGTAAGTCCCATTCATTGATAATGAGTAGGAAACTATGAAAAATCCCCATAGTGAAAACGTGAAATAGGTCTGACCTGTGATTCATCTCGCCTGGGAACATGTGTTCATGATGTAGTTCAATACATGCAGGTGATACAAAGAAAAGCAACCTCTTCTTTTTATATTCATATTAAAATAAACGACCAATTCACCATTTTACAGCATTTCTGAAACAGGTCTAAAACTATAATTTAGTTTAATTTAACTTCATTGTCCATTCTGTTTGTCACAGAGCAGAATTATGTCTTTTGACACATAAACGCTTAAACATTGACACAAATACAAAATTAAACAGAATTACACTAACTACATACACTGACACATTTCCAAGCATTCCACAATAAAATGAAAAAGATTCAATCAGTTAGATTGCTGCTATATACTTAGTAATTAACTCCTGCAATCGAATGCAAGACTGCAAAATGCTTTGCATGACGCTTGACGTTGAACTTGTGAATGGTTGCTCATTTAAGAATTAAAGCAAGACTATGTGATAATGCACAGTTATAAAGAATTTAAAATGAATTCTTAGATGTTGAAATTTACAGGGAAACTGGTAGTACACTGGAACATTTCCGAAAGATCGCTGAAAACTATAGCAAAAGATTTGTATTTGAAAGTTGAGCAGCAAGCGCATTGACTACTGATACAGCGGGAACCAATCAGCTGTGCCCTATAGAGAATGATGTGATTGCATTATGCCATTTTTAATGTTTCTAACATTGTTTTGGGAGTCTCTTACAACAGGTTTACATGCATGCAAGCTCAAAAAACACTTTCATATTCTCATAATATACATTTAAAGGGGCTCTATGTAAGATTTTTACTTTAATAAAGCATAAAAATACCCCAATATGTTTGGAGATATTTAGGAAACATGCTAAGTTCACCTATTTGTTTCTCTAAAAAGACAATGCTACAGCCAAATATTCTGCTTTGAAAATGTGTGTTCCGTGTCGGAATGTCTGTCTTTGTTTTGGTCTGTACGAAACCGTGTGCTGCCAGTTTATTTCGACATCACAGGTTGCCAGTTGGCAGAAAACAGCACGTATTGCAACCATGGAAACCAGCAAACAAACTGGGTCAGAGAATAGCAGATTCTACCCAACATAAAAAGCCTCTGAATCCATCTAAAAACCTCTATGAACAACAGCATATTAAAACAGATAAATTAACTCATCAGCTTACAGTGTGTAGGTCTCCTCAGCTTTCATTGTCAAATATGGGTTGTTTGCAATCACGTGGTTCTGGTGACGCGCAAAATTCCGGTGGAGGGCAAGCAGTGAAAATTAGAATGGAAGAGATGGGGAAAAGTCCTTTCTTTGTTGGTTTAGAAAGGTATAAACAGGAAATCACAACATATGTTGGACACGATCCTTGTGTTATGAAGAGGAGCGATTTTTACGCTGAATTAAAAGACTTTCCTGCCATCGAGGAGGCAGATATAGAGGATGTGAAGCTGCCGTCACGCCATGTTCAGTTCTAGTCTGTGTTTGTTTATATCACGCTGCCTTTCTACTAGTGAAGTTAGAGCAGTTTTTTTGATATTCTGTCGGGATTGTGGAAAATGTCGCCATTGTAGGTCATTTATGCTGAATCGATAATTGTAATAGGAACTCACAATATCGTTCGTGGAAAAAAGTGGACGGTAATACAATTTTCGCTTTGGTTGAGAAGGTGAGGGAAGATGACTAGCAAATGCAATAATGTCACTAAATAAACCCACTGCCTTTCACTCAAAATAATCACATACTTTGCTGAGTTTTGTATTTGGTTTTTGTTTAATAAATAACATTATGTTTTCGAATATGATCACTTGGCTTGTGAATGATTATAACTTGCACACAGCCACTTCAAAACTGTTCACGAGCTTCTATGGGTTTGATTTTGGTTGTCATTTGTTGAAATAAATACAAAAATACAGCATGTCTGTGTCCTGAACGTGACCCTCCGATTCTCCTCCGTTGTCATATTTACAAAAACAACATTAAAACTAGTTACATTTACACGCTTCCAACAAATAAATGGATCGACTTCTGTCAGCTTGTTGAACACATTTATTTTATTTGGACATTTTCTAGCATATGATGGCTGAAGCAGCAGCGCGTGACACTGTTCTCATGGTAACCAGATCAACATTGTGAACCGAATACTACAAAACTAAAGTGAAAATACCAAATTATAATTAAATAGGATAAAATATCTTCTCCTCCCTGCAAACGATAGCATGAAGAATGTGAATATTTAACCAAGTCAAAAAGGTAAGCAGGTATCCATATCAGCAGATGCAAAACTCTATAAAAGGCGACAACTTTTAAAGTTAAAAAACGAAATAAGTTATAAAAAACGGTATAAGTTATGTAAACGATATAAACACCTTCTGGGTTCTCGATTTTATCGATTTGAGCAACCATGAACGACGCAAAACATGCAAATTTTGAGTTTTTGATAGGATTCCTATATAGAAACATCACTCCCTGCCCTCCAGACTCATTCGCGCTGCTGCTGTGACGTCATGTGCAAACAACCTATTGTTGCTGGCTACCGCGTCTTTGTACGAGGGGGCGGTGCAAACACTATTTTGAATTTGGACTGCAGTACCTATTTTGAACACTGGGTGTCATTATTACATAGAGCCCCTTTAATATAATCTCATTTCCCAAAGATTCTTAAATGATTTGTTCGAAGCAGTTTGAAGATTCAGTCTATCTAAGGGGTTCCTTTCCGTGAGCCTAGTCAGCCTAATTCCTTTCCGTGAGCCTCTGCTCTGACTGATCAGATGGCCCAGTCTGTTGTGATTGGCCTACTGAGTACAGAGCATGCCGGAAATGAAACACCCATTGCCATAACTGAATTATAGCTCCGGAGGCTTATCAATTCTCAAGAGATTGTATACAATGTATGGACAGAAAAGATGGCATTGATTTTACCTTATCAATTCGAGCCCGAGTCCGATGATGAAACGTCTGAAGTAGTTGATCAACCAGAAACTCAATCGCAAGTATGACTGGAGCAGGATGTTTCTCAGTGGTTTTGCGAATCCCGCATTGAACTCCCAGAGATTTGAAAAGCAGTCATCTGTAAAATAACGGGAACACAACAAATGATTGTAGTATCGTAGAAAAAATTCATTTTAACCACTGATTCTTCACAGCCTCATCATTCGGATGTGAAAATAAAACAAATTTACTTTCACAGCATAGTATACAGCCTCTTCTCAACATGATGTTAACTACACAGAAAAAAGCTACAGTTGTTTGAGGCTGGGCAATGTAGAACATAGGCAGGAACATAGAGAAGAGTGAAGGGATGATCTTTACGATTATGTCGTTGCCATTTTTCCATAAAATGAGTGTACTGTTCTCGCTGAGGTGTAACAACTCCAACTAAACAGTGAGCTAAACTCTCTCTATTCATAAACATGAAGAAATCCTGAATTCTTGTATGCAGATTTATTTTCTTCACATCGTACTGAATCCATACATATGAGATGAATGACCAAACGAGAGAGTGAGAACTAGAAAATAAACAGCAAAATACTGTAATTAGCTAAGCCATTTAGCTTTCATAAACATTACTTTTACAGCACAAAATCAAATGCTTAAAAGTTAACTTAGTCAGAACAAAGATTATATACATACAAGCGATGCTTCTGCTGGGGAATCAACGTGCAGGAAGAATTTTCTCTGAAGAAATGACTGTCTGCATTTTTCTAGCGCGTTTTTTTTTTTTTTCTTTCTTCCGCTATTAGCTCAGTAAACAACCGTCAAAATAAAAGTCTCCATGAAACTGAAAGTATACCAAATTAAAAGCATAAAATTAAACTTAAATGCCTGAAAGGCAGAACACTCCCCGTCTGACCTTAAAGGTCACTATTAACTACCAAATGTCTCTGAACATTCAGTCATTGGGCAGAAGAAGAACTACTTCTGACAATGGTCTCAAGAACACCTTCGCAGAACCTTGATCTGATGTCCTGAGCTCCACCTTCCTTACTTTACCGTCTCTGCCAGGGAAGACAGCTGTGATCCTCGCCATAGGCCACGCATTACGAGCAGCTTGACTATCCTTCAGGAGCACGATGTCCCCTTTTTTTAGATCCCTTTGAGAATTTCTCCATTTCTTGCGGATTTGCAGGGTAGGGAGGAACTCCTGACGCCAGCGACGCCAGAATCTGTCAGCGAAAGCTTGAACTTGTTTCCATTGTCTGCTGAGAAGATCCTTGTCTGTGAAGTCTCCGTGCGGTGGGGCAACCCCAACCTTCTGGGTAAGTATCATTGCAGGAGACAATATGAACGGTGACTCTGGGTCAGTGGAGACTGGAACAAGAGGCCTGCCATTGATTATCGCAGTCACTTCCATCATGAATGTGCACAGGACATCGTGGGTAAGTTGGATGTTCTCTTGAAGCAGGATTGCATCGAGGATCCGTCTTGATAGGCCTATCATACGTTCCCATGATCCGCCCATATGGGACGCATGAGGAGGATTGAACACCCATGAGCACCCTTGTTGACTCAAGAAGTTCTGCACTTTGAAGTCAGGTTGTTGTTGGCTTAATCCCAGTTCCTTTGCAGCGGCCACAAAGTTTGTTCCGCAGTCCGATCTTATCTGCTTTGCAGGTCCTCGTACAGCGAAGAACCGTCTCAATGCATTGATGCAACTTGACGTGTCTAAGGATTCGATGATCTCGATGTGCACGGCTCGGGAGCTCATGCAGCAGAAGAGCATCGCCCATCTTTTACTTTGGGCCTGTCCACCTCTTGTACGCCTGGAGACGATCTGCCATGGTCCGAACACATCCACTCCTACATAGGTGAAGGGTGGACATGTGTACAAGCGTTCTGGAGGCAGGTCTGCCATAAGTTGTTCCTCTGTTCTTCGACGTAACTTCCGACACACTACACATTTGTGCAAAACAGAGGCAATAAGTCGTTTTCCACCTACGATCCAGAAGCCCGCTGCTCTCAGGGCCCCTTCTGTGAAGTGGCGGCCTTGATGCTTCACCTCTTCATGATACTGTCGCACCAACAGGAGTGAAAGGTGGCTGGTCTTGGGCAAAATGATGGGGTTTTTTACCTGAGTGCTCAAGTCAGCGTGTTTTAATCTGCCACCAACACGCATCAGATCACCATCAAGAACAGGTCTGAGCTTGTGAAGATAACTGTCCTTGGTTACAGCTTGTCCAAGCTCAAGAACTGCGAGCTCTTTTGCATAAACCTCTTCCTGAGCTGCTCTGATGATGATGTGTCTCGCCTGAGAACAACTCACCCACAGTACGTGGAATGTTGCAGTGATGCCACCCTTTACACTCACTGGACTGGTCATGTCTGAAAGTGCTAGCTATGTGGATGAGTAGGACAATAGCCCTGATGAGGGAGCGCATACATGAAAAACGCTGAAACCGCGTGGCAGTAAGGCCTCGGTTTTGAGTCTGAGTAAAAACTACTCACTTCAGGTCGTATCTCCATGTCTGTTTCTGGGTTAACAAGTTCAAACGTCCTGCTTGTATCTGTGTCAGATGGATTTGGTTTGTGTAAAAAGGCTGGTCCAGTGAACCACATAGTCTTTGTCAGTTGGGACGCAGGAACTGACCTGGATGCGTGGTCAGCAGGGTTGTCCTCTGTGTTGACATAGAACCATTGGTTAGGTCTTGTTGATTGACAAATTCGTCGGACTCGATTATGAACGTAGACGTAGAAGCGTTTTGTTTGATTGTAAATGTATCCAAGCACGACCTTGCTGTCACAATAGAACTTGATCTCATCAAGTTTCAGGTCCAGTTCATCTTGGATGAGTTCGGCGACTTCCACGGCTAATACTGCGGCACACAATTCCAACCGAGGAATGGTAGGTTCGGACTGTGGTGCCAGCTTAGCCTTCCCTAAAATGAAACCTACTTCGACTTGTCCCTCAGCTTGAATAGTCCTAAGATATGCCACAACTCCAATGGCTTTTGTGGACGCGTCGGAGAACACACATAACTCTGTGTGTACAGCATTGGAAAGGGACGTTGCTGTGTACGAACGTGGAATATGCAGCTTACTTAAGTCATGAAGTGACTCTCGCCATGCCTCCCATTGCTTCAACTTTTGTTCTGGAAGAGGAGCATCCCAGTCACTTGTGTTGACACTGAATTCCCTCAAGAGACTTTTGCCTTCAATAGTCACCGGTGCGACCATGCCTAACGGATCGAAGACACTATTCACAGTTGACAGAACTCCCCTGCGAGTAAAGGGTTTCTTGTCTTTTGAGACTTTGAATGTGAAAGTATCTGTCATTGTCTCCCATAGCAGTCCCAAACTGCGTTGCGCTGGTGTAACTTCACCGCTTAGGTCAAGGTCTTTCAGAACAGCTCTGTCCTCTGGTGCAAAGGCCTGAAGAACAGCTTCACTGTTTGAGGCAAACTTGTGAAGCCTCAGATTCGATTCACTGAGAGAGGTCTCGTTCTCTGTAGCAGACTGATGGCTTCAGCTTCAGTAGGCACACTGATGAGCCCGTCATCTACATAAAAATGACGTTCAACAAACTGGACCGTGTCTTTTCCATATTTATGTGCACCTTCATGGATGGCTCTCCTTAGTCCGTAGATGGCTACGGATGGTGACGGACTGTTGCCGAAAACATGAACCCTCATCCTGTAGTCGATAATGTCCTTAGACATGTCATTGTCTCTGTACCACAAAAACCTCAGGTAGTCCCTGTGGTCTCTGCGGACAAGAAAACAGTGGAACATCTGCTGTATGTCAGCGATCACTGCTACCTGTTCCTTACGGAAGCGGATCAGCACCCCAATAAGTGAGTTATTGAGGTCTGGGCCTGACAGAAGAACGCCATTTAGAGATGTGCCGAAATACTTTGCGCTGGAGTCAAACACCACGCGGATATTTCCAGGCTTTTGAGGAGTGGTAGACTCCGAAAATAGGCAGGTACCAACACTCTTCATTCTCCTCCAGTGGAGGAGCCACTTCTGCATGTCTGTTGTCAATTATTTTCTTCATGAATTCTCGGAACTGGTCTCTCATCTCAGTTTTCCTCCGCAGCGTTTTCTCCAAGGAGGCGAAGCGAGTAAACACCTGTTCACGGTTGTTGGACAAGCGTTGACGGGGAACTCTAAAGGGGAGAGGAGCGACCCAGTTGTTTGACGCATCTCTATACATTTCTTGGTCCATGATTTCCAAAAAGACTGTGTCCTCCATGGACTGGGCGGGTTTGTTGTCGGACTCAGTCTCGCTGAAAACATGTAGTCCAAGGGCTTCCAATGATGCCTTGTGTGGTTTGTTCTTCTGCCTTTTGCCATGGAACACATCTTCAGTCGTCTTCATGAAGCCTTTACATGGTCTGAGAATAGAGGGTCGGCCATTCTCTAGCACACTTGTCTTGAATGCACTCACATCTGGTTTGTGTGCATTTCCTAGGCACACGTCTCCTACCAAGACCCATCCCAAATCCAATCTTTGTGCAAAGGGGGCGTTGTGAGGTCCGCTCACCTGCTGTCGGACTTTATGGACTCTCACAATGTCTCTGCCTAGCAAGAGAAGGATTTCCGCCTTGGGGTCGAGTTCTGGTATGTGTGCCGCTACACCTCGTAGGTGTGGATGATGATGGGCTGCATCAGGCGTCGGTATTTCAGAGCGATCAATGAGAATGTCATTACACTCAATTAGCGGCGGTAGCAATAGACTAGTCTGCCCATCAAGCGATTCTACCTGGAAACCCTCTGCCTTCCTACCGGATGTCTCAACCAATCCGGCACAGGTCTTCAGTGCATAGGGGAATGGTTGGCCCTTGATGTTGAAAAGCTCGGAAGAAATCTGAACGCACCAGTGAACGGTTACTTTGATCATCCAAAATAACGTACATGTTGGTTGCCTTTTCACGTTGACCTTGAGGGTATATTCGTACCAAACAGATCTTCGAGCAGGATCTTGCAGTATGACCTTGGCCACATACTTGGGTGCAGTGCGAGGAGATGGCTGTGCTGTCGCTAGCATGTTCCTCTTCCTCCCCGCCATTGTCTGGTGGGGGTGTAGGCCTCCTGTAGACTTGAAGTGATGGACCTGGATGCATAGCAGCATGATGTCGCTCGCTGTTGCATTCCAGACACTTTACTTCTGCTTTACAGTCTCTTGCTAGATGACTAGCTGAAATACAGCACTTAAAACAAATTCCATTCTCCTTCAGAATGCTCTTCCTTTCTTCAAGAGACTTCCCTCTAAATACTCTGCATTTCCTTAGCGAATGTGGTTTGTTGTGAATGGGACAGTTTTTCTCTGGCCCACCGAGCCTTCTCTCAGGTGAGTTCGCAGGTGGGTCTTTACTTGAAGAGATGTTTGTCTTGTGAACGGATATTCTTCCTCTATAATTATTTGAGACTACCCTGTCAGATTTCGGTCCGTTATTGCTGGCATATAAAAGGATGAAACTGGGATCATTCCGCCGCCGTGCTTCGTCACAGATGAAATTGGCAAAGTAATCGAATGGAGGGAAGTAGCCATTATTGTCTTCCTTAAATTTTGAGCCAACTGAGAGCCATTTCTCCTGTAGCCCGTGAGGGAGCTTCTCCACAATGGGCCCAATGCCTCTGGCGGTATCCAAGTAGGCCAATCCTGTGAGGTAACCTTCTTCTCTGGCTCCCTGGATTTCCATAAGAAGATCGCCTAAGTCTCTCAGCTTCCCGTAATCTTTAGCTGATATTCTTGGGAATTCATCCATTCTCTTAAAAAGAGACTTCTCCATTATTTCAGGTGCAGCGTAGCACTCCTGGAGGCGATCCCAGGCCTTTTTAAGTGCTACATCTGGGTTCCCGACATGCACAGAGCGAATCCTTTTGATATGTTTCACAGACTCTGGTCCGAGCCATTTAATCAGCAAATCTAACATTTCAGTGGAGGTGAGTCCTAAGCCTTCAGTAGCATTGCTAAAGGATGACTGCCATGCTAAATAATTTTCAGGTTTATCATCGAATCGGTAGAGACTTGTACTCACTAAATCACGACGAGCCAGGTATCGTGCCAGGTGTTCTGTTTCAGGTATTACACTTGAGATGGGTGCTGCATACACAGGCACGTATGATGATGCTGTTGCTTTAAGTGGTGATTTGTGAGGATGTTGTGGTGTCTTGGGTTTTGCGGGGTGTCCGCTGTCTCTAGCAGGTGTTGTGTGAAGTCCGCCGCCTCTAAAGGGTGATGCATGACATCCATCATATCTTACCAGACCCGCATGACCTCCAATAAGTGGTGTACTGCTTTGGGTTTCATCCTTGAATTTAGCACGGTTGCTGAAAAATGGCTTTGCAGGCGCTGTATTATACGCAGATGGTCTGTTAAGGGTTTCTACCTTTTCTTGCCCATCCACTAACTGCAATTTGCTTTCTACTGGAGGATTCCATGTGACATAGCTCCCTTCTGACAATGTTACCTCAGGTAATGTCGCATGTGCAGATGGTTGAGTTTGTGGTACGTTATGTTCAGCTTGTGCTTCAACATATTCATTAGTGCGCGTTACAATTTCATTTTGTAAATTTGCTTGAGAAGATATATCGGTCTTGCTTGAACCTTCTATATCTAGCTCGGCTGCTTCTAATGCTTCAGCTTGGGCAATAGCCGCAGCTGCCTCTCTTTGAAGTTCAAGTGCGCCTAATTCGGCTTCCAGCTTTGCTTTTCCTAATTGTAGCTCTGCTTCCCTCTCTGCCCTTTGTACCTTCAGCTCCGCTTCTTTCTCGGCAAACGCTGCTCGTGCTTTTGCCGCCTCTGCTTTAGCGCGCGCCCTTACTGCCGCGCTCGGCAGCTGACGAATGAGAGCTCTTTGATCTCCTTGTGCGCGCGGATGCATCGTCATTCCTTTCTGATTCCATTTTAATCTTTCTTGCTTCTCACGATGTTGAAACTTCAGCTGGATTACGCTTTTCTCACTGTACTGTTCTCGCTGAGGTGTAACAACTCCAACTAAACAGTGAGCTAAACTCTCTCTATTCATAAACATGAAGAAATCCTGAATTCTTGTATGCAGATTTATTTTCTTCACATCGTACTGAATCCATACATATGAGATGAATGACCAAACGAGAGAGTGAGAACTAGAAAATAAACAGCAAAATACTGTAATTAGCTAAGCCATTTAGCTTTCATAAACATTACTTTTACAGCACAAAATCAAATGCTTAAAAGTTAACTTAGTCAGAACAAAGATTATATACATACAAGCGATGCTTCTGCTGGGGAATCAACGTGCAGGAAGAATTTTCTCTGAAGAAATGACTGTCTGCATTTTTCTAGCGCGTTTTTTTTTTTTTTTTCTTTCTTCCGCTATTAGCTCAGTAAACAACCGTCAAAATAAAAGTCTCCATGAAACTGAAAGTATACCAAATTAAAAGCATAAAATTAAACTTAAATGCCTGAAAGGCAGAACAATGAGAAAATAAAGAGATTATGTTGTCTATGCTCAGTGATCTTATTTGCCTGGTTAATTACTTGTGAAAGTTTGTTCTTCTTTTTAGCTGTTTTATTTATATACCATGAAGCAATGTTATATGTAAAGATACTCTCAATCACTGACCTATGCAAGATTGAGTTTGGTAGTTATTTAAATGGTAGATCTTCTGAGACAGTTTTAGCTGCAGCTAAAAGAGGTGTTTGAAAGGTCAGAGTGTGGCATTCATCCCTCTAGCCAATAGCACTTGCCATCCTCTGTTATCTGGAATGATGTGGACCTGTAAATGGTGCTTGTTACTCAAATGGGTCACAAATTTGAAGTACTAACTCTGGCTGCTCATTAAATTAGCATTACTTTCCCCACAAACAAAAAGACTTCCTGCAATTGTACAGCTATTTATTCTTGTAGCGTTGAATGTTTCAGCCTCGCGGCCATCGGCAATGTCAAATCACCCCCGTGGTCATTAAAAATCTCAGAACAACTACATTTCAAGTCCTGCACTCCCTATTCTAGCTACCTAATGATACTCAAATGTCAGACTGATATATTTGTAATCTCACTGTAGTGCGACGGATGAGTTGGTCGAGCAGTGGCACATTCTAGCTGCTGTCCCATTATCTGGCAGCCGCTACATGCAACTGTATTTGCGGCTGATAACTTGACTTGGATTGGCTTCTTTTTCATGAAGCCTACTGGTGGTATACAAGTGTAACACTGCAGTTATCAGGGAACATTATCTTACTGTGAAAATAGGGCATTTTGTTAATATATTCGCTGTGTGAGATCTAATAGGAAATCTTATAACCTGATTGTAATGCCATTTCAATATCTTTAGAGGAGCCATAGATAAAACTAATGCAAAATTATTCTCATAAATCGTTTGAATGCTTTAAAAGTAACAAATCACTGTGTATATGAGATTTTAAACTGCAATAAATTGTCTAAGAAGTATGTTGGCCTTGTTCTCCAGCAAAAAAAAAAAAAAAATCATATAAAGGTGCTAAAGAGGATGTTTTGTTTTATACATTTTTGCAATATTACTTGAAACTGTCTTTACTAACTGATAAAAGACTATTTATTAGGTGCACTGAAAGGAATAATATTAATATACATCATCTGTGCACGAGGTAGGGCCTTAAAAACATCAACCAATCGTTTACGCGATCATCGGCCCTCTGGCTTGTCAATCACTGCCCTGACGATCCTTGTGAGAGACGAGCGCGGCTGCGCGCTCCAGTAACTTTCCACACTCCACAGGCGCCACATGCAATGTTTTTGTCAGGAGACAGGAGTAACAACTGCAGATTATGAGTTACCTGCGGTGAGTCCGACATAATGAATCCACTAACATGGTGGTAAACACTCGTGTTCCAATACTCGTGCACAAGTTTTGGGAGGCATTCCCTTGAATTAAAAAAACTCCCTCATTTCAAAAACTCAGTAACAGTCTTTGGATTCTCAATCGACAAAAAGATCCTCTTTAGCACCTTTAAAGCGGAACTCAGTAAGATTTGTGAAGCTCCCCCTACAGGTTCCTTCAGTGAATCACACTGTCGTAAATACTCCAAGCGCAGCTCTGGACTACAATGACTACAGCGCTCACCAGCACAGTAGTTTTGCAAATACAGTACAAGAAAGAGGAGGTGGGTAATTTGCAAATACAGTACACTCGATGGAGGTGGGTAATTTTCAAAATTGTCTTATAAAGTCATAATATATACATTGTTTTTTAATTATCGTAAAGCATTTTTTCACTCTCGCGTGAACGTGAACATGAGACGAGATTGTGTCGGGTCGATGCAGCTCAACTTGCAAGTGCTGTTTTCTGGCGTAGACGTGCCAGAGGGGGTTAGTGTTCGCCTCAAACACACCACTACAAGTCAATTAACCATCGTAAGGACTTAGAAAACTATTTATGAAGGTAAAAAAAGTTACTTAGTTCTGCTTTAAATTTAAGAAAATTTTATAAACTCATGTAAATGATTTTTTCTATACCCCATTTTGATATTTGTACTATGGGCTCATTGGAAAAATTTGTCTTTGCCTATATTTTTGCAAAATTCCAAAAATGTATCTATGCAATTCAAGGTACGCTTACACAACAACATTGTCAAAACGATCCCTGTTCACAAGGATCTGTGAAAATGACTAAAAACGCTGTATTATTCATGCCAGACCAGTAGTTGGCGATGTCACTTTGTAAAGAAAAACTACACACCCATAGACTGAATATAATTAGACTCACAAAACAAAGACTTTAATGGTTTTGTTTTTGTCCTCCAAAAAAAACCCGACTCCGTAGGTCGTTTTCAAGCACCATATTACGACCTATATTTACGTTTTAAATGCTTGTTCATTTAAATGCAATTAAATGCACCATTTGTCCTATTTCCATTTAGCAAAACTCATTTTTTATTAATGACTACACCTACCCCAACCCTAAACCTACCCTTAGTGATTTATAGTGCACATACTCTTTATGAGCACATGTGTTCCCTGGGATCAAACCCATGATTGCATATTGTTATTGCAATGCTCTACCAATTGAGCTACGTGAAACCCGAAATATGAGCCAGATAAAAGGGAACAATGCATTAAAATGAAAGTGTCCTGTTGTCAATAGGGGTGCAACTTTAGCACACGCTCATATGGGTTGTATTTCATGAATTAAAATGAAAGTGTCCTGTTGTTGATAGGAGCACAACTTTAGTAAACGCTCCCATGGGTCGTATTTCAGGGAAGTGACAAACGACCTATATGGTCGTACTGGTTGGAGGACATGTTGCAAAAACTAGCACTTTGAATCCTGTTTTCAAAAGTTTGCATTTTCAGGCCACCGAAACGCAGTTGTTGTGTAAATGAACAGCTAAAATGCATAAAAAGTTTTCTGTTTTTAGTTGAAAATGGTGTCATGGTGGCCCCTGGTGAAATTAACATGCTTTTAGTGCCACTTGCCACTTGACATTTGTGTCGCGAATCATGCGAAAATATATCATTTTGTAGAAATGTCGCCACAGGCACATTTGCTAGATGTGGCCATGATTGAAATTTAAGCACATTTAGTGATGTTTTTAGCCTATGCTGAAAAACAAGAAAATACAATCAGTGGCGATTAGAAAAATAAACTCAGTTCAAGATATATTCTGTGAAAACAAGTCATAATGCAGCTTTGCTTTTCAAGGATTTATCTTTTTTACTGATTAAGAAAATGGCAGAACGAGAATGACTCTTAGTAAAAATGAGAGGCCTCTTGGAAACATGGCCTCTGTCTGAAAAATGCATTTAAGCCCAGCTGCATTGATGTGAGATTAAAAAAAAGAAAGGAAAAAGAAAACACTAATGTATTTATATAAAATACTTTACATCCATCTGTTGGAACCAAAAGCAACAGCGCATGCTTTGGAATAATGGATTTATCAAAACAAACTAACACTGCCAAGAGGAAGAATATTTATAAAAGGTCTGAAAACATTACTTAGAAAAAAACAGAAATGTATTCTAAAGAAAAACCTCAATAAAATATTTATCAAATTGGAGAATTCTCAGAATTAGACATTGAAAGTGGAGAGTGAACATGTAACATATTGAAACATTATGGAAAGTGTGTTGAAGGTTAAAGGAGATGTTCAGTGTTTCTGTCTATTTCCCGCTCAGATCTCAGAGTGAGCATTATGACCCATATAGTCATCTGTGTTTTTAGCCCTATTTCTCTGCGCTCGTCCCCAAACAGATGGGTACTGAAGAAAGCAGGCGGAGTTTTGGCTCCTGCATTAAATCATGACACCTGCCGCCCTGTTGGCACATACACCTCACACCGCGGCCTGCAATGGGCCCCTGCAGCCCAAAAAGCAGGCTAGTCTGTTCCTTTGTTTGACTCTGCATTACCAAAACAAACCTAAAGTACGACAAAATTACATCATTTGTAGTTATAAAACGCAAACCAGTTAAGTTAGTACAAACAACAAGATCAATTCTGCTGTGACTGTCTGTATGCGTAATGAGCGGCTGAAGCAAAGAAATTGTTACGGCTCTGTTCTGTTTTGTCTTTAATTTTGAAGTTCTGCTCCATTTGCTTTAGTTCCTGTTTCCCTGTGCTGTTTAGTTTCAGTTTCATTGGTTACTGATTATGTCCTTGTTTGTTTCTATAGATATGTATTAGTTTCACCTGTGTCTAGTTTGGTATCCTTTGTTCTACCCCTGTATTTATAGCCCTGTGTTTTAGTTGCATTATGGGTAGCTGTTAAATTAATGTTTCTTGGCCTCTTTCTGAGAAGCAAGAACTACTTTTAACCATCTCTATTGACATAATGAAGATTCTAGCAAGTGTACACTAAGATTTAAATGTGAACTGGACTCCTGGATGATTCAAGGTGTTATGCAAGTTTAAAGTGTAAATGTCTGACCCCAAGCAGCAAGTTCATGCAAATTCATGCATACTTCTTCATCTGTATTTTCTAATGCATAAGCCTCACGAATGGCAGGATATATTGCCTCCTGATTAACCACAGCCATGGACACTGGTGCTATTCATAGACACTGTTACTCCACAGATGTCTGTGCTCCAGCTTCCAGCAGGGATGTGACAGTTTCCAATCTCAAATGTAGATTGATTAATGACTCACAGCTCCCCGAGAAGCCTCACTCTCTTTTCCTTTATCAACCCTGGATCATTTAGCCCTCATGTTTCTATTGAGATGGACTTTATTATATATTTTTTCAGGGTCATGCAAATGATATGTTTGTACAAAATAAAATAAGTATAGTAATTTTGAATTCAAATTCTTCTTTTCCCTGTTAGCAGATTATCCATAATA
This sequence comes from Chanodichthys erythropterus, assembly GCF_024489055.1. Classification (NCBI taxonomy): domain Eukaryota; kingdom Metazoa; phylum Chordata; class Actinopteri; order Cypriniformes; family Xenocyprididae; genus Chanodichthys; species Chanodichthys erythropterus. The sequence continues at coordinate 46,178,350 of NC_090223.1, read as the reverse complement.
ATACTCTGTTTTATCACCAAGTACAGGTGCTGGTCATATAATTAGAATATCATCAAAAATTTGATTTATTTCACTAATTCCATTCAAAAGGTGAAACTTGCATATTATATTCATTCATTACACACAGACTGATATATTTCAAATGTTTATTTCTTTTAATTTTGATGATTATAACTGACAACTAAGGAAAATCCCAAATTCAGTATCTCAGTAAATTAGAATACTGTGAAAAGGTTCAATATTGAAGACACCTGGTGCTCTAATCAGCTAATTAACTCAAAACACCTGCAAAGGCCTTTAAATGGTCTCTCAGTCTAGTTCTGTAGGCTACACAATCATGGAGAAGACTGCTGACTTGACAGTTGTCCAAAAGACGACCACTGACACCTTGCACAAGGAGGGCAAGACATAAAAGGTCATTGCAAAAGAGGCTGGCTGTTCACAGAGCTCTGTGTCCACGCACATTAATAGAGAGGCAAAGGGAAGGAAAAAATGTGGTAGAAAAAAGTGTATAAGCAATAGGGATGACCGCACCCTGGAGAGGATTGTGAAACAAAACCCATTCAAAAATGTGGGGGAGATTCACAAAGAGTGGACTGCAGCTGGAGTCAGTGCTTCAAGAACCACTACACACAGACGTATGCAAGACATGGGTTTCAGCTGTCGCATTCCTTGTGTCAAGCCACTCTTGAACAACAGACAGCGTCAGAAGCGTCTAAAGACAAAAAGGACTGAACTGCTGCTGAGTGGTCCAAAGTTATGTTCTCTGATGAAAGTAAATTTAGCATTTCCTTTGGAAATCAGGGTCCCAGAGTCTGGAGGAAGAGAGGAGAGGCACACAGTCCACATTGCTTGAGGTCCAGTGTAAAGTTTCCACAGTCAGTGATGGTTTGGCGTGCCATGTCATCTGCTGGTGTTGGTCCACTGTGTTTTCTGAGGTCCAAGGTCAACGCAGCCGTATACCAGGAAGTTTTAGACCACTTCATGTTTCCTGCTGCTGATCAACTTTGTGGAGATGCAGATTTCATTTTTCAACAGGACTTGGCACCTGCACACAGTGCCAAAGCTACCAGTACCTGGTTTAAGGACCATGGTATCCCTGTTCTTAACTGGCCAGCAGACTCGCCTGACCTATTGTGAAGAGGAAGATGTGATATTTCAGGCCCAACAATGCAGAAGAGCTGAAGGCCACTATCAGAGCAACCTGGGCTCTCATAACACCTGAGCAGTGCCACAGACTGATCGACTCCATGCCACGCCGCATTGCTGCAGTAATTCAGGCAAAAGGAGCCCCAACTAAGTATTGAGTGCTGCACATGCTCATACTTTTCAGTTGGCCAAGATTTCTAAAAGTCCTTTCTTTGTATTGGTCTTAAGTAATATTCTAATTTTTCTGAGATACCGAATTTGGGATTTTCCTTAGTTGTTAGTTATAATCATCAAAATTACAAGAAATAAACATTTGAAATATATCAGTTTGTGTGTACTGAATGAATATAATATACAAGTTTCACCTTTTGAATGGAATTAGTGAAATAAATCAACTTTTTGATGATATTCTAATTATATGACCAGCACCTGTATATCTATGCAAAGTTTATCTATCCCTTCTAGTGACACTGTTTCTGTTTGGAGTCAGCTTGACCCCCAGAAAATAAAGTACTGCAAATAAATAAATATATAAACAAACTGCTAGAGCTATCTCTACTGTATGTACGGTATAAGAATATTTTAGCATGTGAAAATGCAATGCATTTATTCATGTTTTATATGGGGCATCTGAGACTCCGAACACAAGTAATGAAACATTTTCTTGAAGGACATGTCTGTCATTATTTAGTCAACCTCATGTCATTCCAACTTGCATGACATTTTTTCTAGGGAACACAAAAGAAAGAACACACAGTCCAAAACAGACCTTGAAAAAGAAATACACTTAATTGTTGTGTAGGCTACTTTAAATATTAAAAGTATATTTTAAAAAACTGTACTTGCAGAAATTAATAATAATACTAATTTAAAAAAGTTTTCTGAAAAGTCGAACATGTAACATGTATGTTCTGTTTCTATGTTTCATTGTGTTTTTTCCCTGTGACCTAGTTTCCCAGTGTTGTTCTATAAATTGACTCATTAGCTTCTGTGTATATAAGCCCTGTGTTCTTTCAGATCCCTGTCCTGTCTACGTCAGTGACTACATTTACATTTGCACCAATAATGCGATTATTTCTAATAATCAGAGTAAGGTTTTAATCGCAGTAAGATGTAACATGAGCAGAACTCTTCACAACAGTTTACATGCAATTTCATTCACTAAGATTATTCACTAATAAGTAAGGAATAATTGACAACGGGCCATTGAATTCATAGAAAATAATGCACATCCGAGGTGGTAATGCGGCCACGATGCGAAGCAGAGTACACCTTGGGTGTGCATTATTTTCTAAGAATTCAACAGCCTGGAGTCAATTATTCCGCTTATACTATGGTTACCACACCTCAAGACACTGTTCCGATGTTGTATTTCAACACATTTGTCAGGTTTTTGTCCTTAAAACAGAACTAGAACTACTTTACCCGTGCGTTTCCCTGAAAATAATTGCACACTTTAGAACGTTGGTCAACCAATCAGATTCGAGCATTCAACAGCCCCATAGTATAAGTATGGTTATACCACACTCAGATGGGCATACAGTATGCATGTTAATGGCCATTGTTTCAATCTACTCACATCAAATTGAAAATATATTTTTATGGACGTACTATATTATATGGCGCTGTGATGATCATCACAATGCCGTGACGTCTGGATGAAGACATGGAGCAGAGACTGAGCAGCGAGTTGTTTTCATAGAGTTTAGCGATTTGGTGAAGATAATAACGTCAAGGAGTCCATTCATGAAGTTGTCGTGTGCGTCCGACTCCGAGCACATGCACACTTTGGTCAGAGTGGGAATAATGCGATTAAGGTGTTTACATGCCTATTGTGATTAAAATCGGTGTAGCCTAGACCTACACCAAATAGTTTAGTGTGATTATGGTTACTATGAGCTTAATCGCATTCGTTTGATCGAAGTATTGTGTTTTTCATGAGCTAATTTAATTGCAATATTGCCAAAATCCCATTATACTCACATCATGAATGCACTCAATGTTGAGGTGTGTTTACCCATTTTTCTGCGTGTTCCTGAATGAGTTCTATATTCTATATATTCTATATTTTCTGTGATTTATTTGTCTTTGAGAGCTTAATACTACTACACTCTAAAAAATGTTTGGTTAAAAACAACCCAAGTTGGGTTGAAAATGGGCAAACCCGACAATTGGGTTGTTTTAACCCAGTGGTTGGGTTAAATGTTTGCCCAACCTGCTGGGTAGTTTTATTTAACTCAACTACTGATTAAAAATGACTATATGGCTGGCTTAAAATGAATCCAAAATAGGTGAGAAATTAAAAATCAGACACATAATTACTAGAGGCAACAATAATAATCAAAAGGTGTACATTTATTAATAAGCAATTTAATAAATGTTTATTGTTTATTATTCATTATCTTATTAATAAATGCTCATTTATTAAACATATTAATAAATGCTCATTTATTAAACATATTAATAAATGTTAATTTCCAGCATATTTTGGGTTAATTTTAAGCAAGCAATACAGTAATTTTTATACAACAGTTGAGTTAAATAAAACTATCCAGCATGTTGGGCAAACATTTAACCCAACCACTGGGTTAAAACAACCCAATTGCTGGGTTTGTCCATTTTCAACCCAACTTGGGTTGTTTTTAACCCAGCATTGTGTACCAGCCATGGCAGCACACTTTACTTTTTTAAAAAAGTGTACAAAGTTTTACTCTAAAGTACATTTAATTAGTATGTTTTAATCATATTTTGTCATGCTTTAAAGTACACTTATTTTGATGTGTTGACTAACATAAAGCAGATGTAATATTGATTGATTATAATTTTAGCTTTAGTGTGTTTTTTGATATTACAATTAAAGTATCTTAAATGTAGGTACTAAATTACATCATATGTATAATTACACACAGTGGGTCTCATTCATGAAACACGAGCAGAATTAATTTTTGTGTAAATCATGTGTAAAGTGGTTCTGGCGTAAATTTTCGGATTCATTAAAATGTTCGTATTTTCCAAATGTTAGTTGGTACGAAAGAAATCTTGCTCCCAGCCACGCGTAAATAGTGCGTTTAACATCCGAATGTTTTGCTCATTAATAAGGTTGCATTTTAATTCACCTTAATAAGGAACATATATACACAGCATTTTGAAAAAATATTATATATTACAAACGTTTTCTCTTTTTACTTTTATTGTGAGAGCCAGTAATAGCATCTGCAAACGGAGCACTTTAATCAAATAATGAATTGATTTCAATAGGGCTGGGCAAACTAATGGCCCCTTAATTGTTATGGAAATTGTTTCCTATAAAATGGCCAAAATCCTTCATTTGGTGTCATAATATGATGCCCATATATAGTTGTCAGTCGGATTTAATGGGCGGGATTTATGGTAATTGAGAATGAGCGTGCACGCGCGTCCCATTTACGACTGATTGGAATCCATTAACACACACATTTCACTTTCACTTCTGATGTTTACGAAGTATTTGTGAATCAGGAGAAGAGTTTTCGGGAAGGTCTCTTTACGCACAAATCACTCACATATTTACTAGTATATTTACGAATGTTTCATGAATGAGACCCAGTGTGTTTAAATAAATAACAATTTTCAATAGAAATTACATTAAAATATATTTATTTTAAATATATAAATATGCTAATGCTTGTCAGTATATTCAACAGTACAGATTAAAAAATATAATTATGAAATCACTTACAAATATGTAAATATGTCAAAAAGGTACTCTTAAGTTCAACTAATTGCATTTAATATACATTTTAACTAATACATTTTCATTTAATTTTAAAGGTGCTCTAAGCGATGTCCCCTGTTTTTAGGCCAAAACATTTTTTGTCACATACAGCAAACATCTCCTCACTATCCACTAGCTGCCTGTCCCCTGAACACACTGTAAAAAAACACGGTCTCTGTAGTCGCCACAAGCTCCAAAAATGGCGACAAAAACAAACTGGTGCAGCCTGGACCACAAATAATAATAAACACGCTCCAGCCAATAACCGACAAGAATGATTTTAGATGCGCGTTCATGACTGTTTCAGGAAGCACGGAGGGGAGGAGGAGGATCTAGCTAGCCTCTGTTTTGTTTGACAACACTTCGAACGTCAACAGGAAGTTACTCCACCCAGGATCGCTTAGAGCACCTTTAAATAACATTACATTTAGTTCACACTGAAGTGTATACGTAAAACATACTCTTTCAAAAAGATGCTAAAGGGACAGTTCACCTAATTCATCATTTATTACTCCTCACATAGTTCCAAAATCGTATGATTCTCTTTCTGCCTAAGAAAGCGAAGGGAGACATTTAGCAAAATGTAAGCGAACGGGTGCCAAGGACTGTCGTGGTGGTCACCATTCACTTTTGCTCAAAAGAATTTACATTTTTGGATGAACAGAGCAGTTTGATTATGGTGAGACACCTAATCCCAGATTTCCACAGCACACATCTGCAGTTCTTACTCTAGCAGATCTGTTCTCCCCCTAATCTGTCCCAACGTGACAACTGCAAGGCAACCGATTAGCAGCGAGTAGCACAACAGCAGAAAATATTTACTCCCTGCAAATGTTTACTCGCTCTGTTAATTACAACTCTGTTAAGTCAATTCCCCACCTGTTCTTTTAATCTGTCTTTTTAACAAAGAACCCAAATTAAATCAAACCATGAGTCACAATAATTATAGACTTTATCTCTACTAGCTGCTGTACACAGATGTCACGGTTGACTCAAGACAGATTTTTATAGATTTGCAATGGCGTCACCTCGGGCAGGCTTTGCAGTGATTCACGCTCACTGTAAAATACGTGTATAATTCTGTTTAGTGAGAGGATCACGGAGCCTAACACGATCATTATGCCTGATTCTGTATGGCTTGGCATACTTTGACTTCGGTTGCTCTCTTTGAATGCATTGTGGACATCTGCGGTAGACATCTGCTTGGTGGATGACATATGAATTCTCTGCCATGTTCAGTGCACACTCAATGTATTGAAGAGCTCACAATGGCTGACACATACACTGAAGCAATAGAGCTGTTCTGCCAATAAGCAAAATACAGCCAGCATATCCCAAAGGGACCCTAATGTGCAATTCCTTGTGAACAAAGCCTCCGTGGCAGACAGTTTAAACAAAAGTCTGTTTGACCAGAATTGGTTTCATGTTTTGTGTTAAAAATTCAATACTTTCCGACGGCTGACGCATAGTAATCACATTTTGGTCTCTAAACTCGGATAATGTGCTGTGAGTCATGATTACACTGGTAGAACAAGTGTATGTCAAAATCTTGTCAAAAGAGCAGCAACCTAAATGAGGTTTCTGTCAGAAAACTGCCTGTCATGGCTTAAACAATCAATTTTATTTGTCACTCAAACAGCATTCGGCTTCAGTGAATAAAATAGGTGAGAGAGAGATATTTAGAAATGAGGAAAAGCAGCTTGCAAATAAAATATGAGGGACCGAATAACCTCATTTATTTCTGAAAATAAAGCTGTGGGGGAAAAGAACAAAACTAACCTTGAGACGTTTTGAACAGCTGGCTTCTGAGATCAAAGAGAACGGATGGTTTTGTAGCATTGCCAATGAAAATAGAGACTATTACTATGCGTCTCTGCTGCGTGAGGACTTGATATCTACACATTAGCAAAATGGAAATGAGAGGGGAAAATTGCACGTAATCCACTGCAGACCAGTGCGTCAGTGGAGCTTGATGTTGACCTTTGACCTGGAATTGGAGTCGCGTTATCCCAATGACTGGTGCCACATTAAGGCAGGTGCTTGTGAATATTCATAAGGAGTCAAATGCTACCTGTTCACATCAAATTCCAACACCCACTGGTGAGTGCCAAATATGAATATTCATACTAACATAGAAGTGTTCTGTTCTCAGCAGGTATCTCTGATGATGTAAGGAAAACTAAGACAGAATCCATCTACTCAAAAATTCAGAACAGTTTTAAAAAACAGCTTTCATGTACTGGAGAAAAAAAGGTGTTCAAATAGTTTCAGACAGATACCCTGAATGATATGCAAAGTAAACCACGACGTCTTGGCCAAACCTCTTGCATCCATACATTTCTGGGTCTACTGGTGTAATACTTTAAACTAATGTTTTGGACACTGATTAAAAAACCCAAAACAAAACACTAAGATTTATATTTAATATATATATATATATATATATATATATATATATATATATATATATATATATATATTATTTTATGTATTAAAACGGTTAGTTCCTGTCCCTGTGTATCACTACACAACACCCTTAGCATCCACTCTTAGCAATGTAAACTGATTGTTATCAATTGATATTGTTCATTGAAGTCCTATGTTCAGTCCTATAATTCAGATTTTGATCTCCATATACATTTACATATATTATATATATCTTCCAAGGGGTTTTTTTCCCTCCTAGGACTTTTTTCCCAGTGCTAGCACGCTGGGTTTTTCTCCTAGGGGGTTTTTTCCACCCCTGGAAGTCAGCCGACATTGGCTTAATGTAGCACCATCTTGTATATGTTGCATATTACCACGCTTGTTTGTACAGCTTATTTTTAACCACTTCCCTTTTTTCTGTGCTTCTAATATGTAAAGCTGCTTTGAAACAATTACCAATTGTAAAAGCGCTATATAAATAAATTTGACTTGACTTTTGACTATGTTCATAATAAAACATCTGTTTAAATGTCTGATGTATTATCTTGTCCTTTTAACAGTTAAGGGGTTTTCCCGTGACTGACAGCGCTAGTCAAAGCATTTTTCAGTTGCGTCTTGTTTCTTGTTCACAACAATTCAGTCTTTTCAATGTAAAAGTCTCCGCTACTGACTGACACACTCATAAAGACAGTCTTTGCCGCCATCTAATGGCCTAATAATGTAACTTCTGTTGCTGTTCACGGTCAGGGACTATTTTTTCCAACGGAAGGAAGACTTTTAGTGAAACTTTACTTCATGAAAGTTGCATTGTTACATATTTTTGGCTTTAATATTTGTGACCCGATCTGGCGAAATGAGTCGGAAGTCGCAACGTTCTATTTTAAGATATGGGCCAATAATGTGGAAAAACAATGAAAAAATCGATTTTTTTTAAGCTAATTTCAAAGAACAGACTTTCAAGAAAAATCTCCCAAAGTTTCGTAGTCCAGATAATTGAGTAAAGGTATTAAAATGGCTATTAAATTTGACATAAATTCGCTGGAAATGAACTTCTCAACTCCTCACTTATGAGCATTTCCCGGTATCCCCTGAAACGTCATTATCTCTGCTCTACAAATATGGTGTTACACGTTGTATAGAACCAATCAAAAAGCTTAGAAATGTAAACACACTGACCTAAACGCTGATTTTTAACAATGGGAAGCCCCGTTTCGACTGACAGGCACGCGATCGGTCCAGCCATCCTCCTGTCAGACTAGCGCGCCTTAAATAAAACTCCCATTTGCGTGTCTCTCTTTAAAAGCCAATAAAAATTGAATCCATATAGGTAGCACAAAAATTCTTTTTGCATACAAAACCAGAGACTTTAAGCTTTCATATCAAGCCTCCAACATGCTTTTGTTGCGTTGTTTTCACCCTCTAATGAGTCTGAGTAATACCAAAATACGTGACTGTTACGTAACTTCAACGTAATTTGGTGACCAAACTTTCGTCGTGGCGACGTAACTAGTCACGTTGTCTCAACCGGAAAAGTGAAATTCCCGGATACGTTGCCACAACGTAACTTTGTGACGTTGCCAGTTAGTAACTGCGACGTTGTGGCAACGTGTATCATTGGTTGTGTATTGGTAATCAGTTGGTAATTTTTATATTTATTTATTTTTCTATGGGCGGACATGCAGTAGTTTAACCTAATTTATGTCCTCATTTGCCCAAACTAATTTAAAGGCTATTCCAACAGCTGTGAACAATGAATGTAGAGCTCAAAATGAATTCAATTCATTTATTTTGAAAAACATGCAGAACATGAACAAAAATCCAAATAAAATAATGAAATACACCCAAACTATAAATAAAAACATATCGCCTACTGCGAAACATAAAATAAAAGCATTCAAGACGTTTTGCACTCAGTATCATTAAAAACATATGCTATCGTACCATTTTGCCAACATATATTTCAGACGATCAATCACAGAGGTAAAAATATTAACATAAAGTACTTAAGGTAGACTGTGGGTAATGTTACTTAACCAATCTGACGCAGTTGTTGAACTTTATTGCTATAAAACTGACGAGAAACACGGAGAAACGTCGACGCCGTCCTCTCCAGCAGTTTGAATGTTTTCCCGGTTGCCATGGCAACTCTAACGGCCACCAGCACTAACGTAAACATAACAATAAAAAAAGGTTTTGCGTCTTTCCAAAGTGAACTTTATACATTTTTATAAAAGCCATTTATTTGTTGTCACCTCGGAAAAATAAATTCTTCTCTCAGAAAAATTAACTTTACTCTCTTGTCAACATACTGTGCGCGCGGCACGCACTCCATTTGTGGAGGCGCGCGCTGTATGTCACGTCACTATAAAAAGCAATTTTTTTTTCTTAGGGGACATTTCAGTCTTGAGTCTGACGTTTAATTACACATTTTAAATGGCAAATTCTGGTAATAATAACATATAAAGAACGCGTAAATGATGGTAATGAAATTACCAGCACATGACGTTGCTGTAATGTTGCCAGTAAGTCATGGAATGACCATTATATTACGAATAGAGTACGCATCTGGAACGTCCTTGGTAATCTTGTAACGTTTGGAGAACGTACTGACGACGTTGTGAGATGGTAATTTGATGGTAATAATATTACGGGCATACAACGTTGTAGTTACGTTACTAGTAAGTCATGGAATTACCAATATATTACGAATAGAGTACGTATCTGGAACGTCCTTGGTAATCTTATAACGTTAGGAGATCGTACTGACGACGTTGTGAGATGGTAATCTGAAGGTAATGAAATTACTGGCATGCGACGTCGTAGTTACGTTGTCAGTTAGTAAGTCATTAAATTACCAAAAAGTACGAATACATTACGTAACTGTTACGTCGTGTGTTATGCGTTTACAACAAAAACAGCACAGCCGCTAACCGAATACAAGTATGTATATTTCACGTGCTCATAACTTCATGGAAAATGCACAGATCATAAAAATGGCACATCAATATTTAAAGCAGACTCTCAAGACTAAAATGAATCCAAAATCAATATAATATATTGCGTTGATCACAAGATATTACTCACGGAATGATTTAACATACTTGGCTAAAAACATGTCTCTCATCTCTCCGGGATGCAGTGTGTATCCAATGTTCCCGGACCCATCCATGTTCGTTTTCCAACGTGGAATAACACAAAATAGATATAATTTTAAAGCTTAGAATCTCATCTTTTTAATGCATCTAACCATTTTGAAAAACTCCTAACGAGTGCTGAGAAGCTCCTCTAAACCGGAGTTTACCGCCCGTTTGCGCCACCTGGCTGCGGAAAAAATTAACAACAATTTTTCAAACTATTCTTTATGCTATCACCACGAAATTTGAACCAGATGCAGCTCACATATAGGAGAGCATCACCAAAAAAGAATTTTTAGCGATCTTATTGTGTTCCTGAGTTATTCCATGTCAAATAAAAAAAAGAGAAATTATTTAAAAAAAAAAGTATATATATTTTTGTCTTTTATCAGCTGTTTCTCGGCAAGAAAATGTCCAAATGTAATGTAATTTATATTTTCTTAAAATTTTAAATTTTTCTATCAAATTATACCTGCCTTTTGACTCTCCTTGCTACGGTTTTGGAGTTATGAGTCTTTACTTTTGTGTGTGTCGCTCAGAAAAAACAAAAAAAAACAAAACAAAACAAAACTCTAAAAAAGCCTTCAGGTCTTAAAGTGTTAATTCAAATAAATACTTTCAAATAATTTGAGCTTCAGCCTGGTTTAGCATTTATATGTATAAAAATGTCTTTGGTCAAATTAAGCTGTAAAATAAATAGTTTATCCCATTTAATGCAATGGATTTTGAAAGATATCAACAAAAAAATGGGCAAAAAACTTTAAAAGCGATTTTCTCAGGTTTTCAATTTGAAAAAGAGGACAGATTACCATAATTCAAATGGGTATATCTTTAAAACCATTCAAGGTATAACTTTGACTATGATATCATTTTAAAGCTTATTGTCTTATCTTTCCATTGATACCAAAATCTCAATTTTGAAATTTGGGTCACTGTGACTCATTTTGCTGGATCAGGTCACATTTGTATTGTGTGGTAACCATTTTATAAAAGCAATAAGGTACTCAAGGCTAGTGCTGTATCATGAATAAGTCATGGCTGAAGGGGTTGAATGAATGAATGAATGAATGAATGAGGCATTTATATAGCGCATTCATATGCACTACTGAACACCCGAAGCGCTTTACAATCATATCAGGGGTCTCTCCTCATCCACCACCAGTGTGCAGCATCCACTTGGATGATGCAACGGCAGCCACAGTACAACGGCGCCAGTGCGATCACCACACACCAGCTGAAGGTGGAGAGGAGAGAGAGTGAAAGAGCCAATTGGGGTTGGGGATTATTAGGAGCCCATGATTGGTAGGGCCTATGGAGGGAATTTGGCCAGGACACCGGGGTTACACCCCTACTCTTTACGAGAAGTGCCATGGGATTTTTAATGACCACAGAGAGTCAGGACCTCGGTTTAACGTCTCATCCGAAGGACAGACGGGTTGCAGGCACTCCGCTTCGCATCTGGCCTAACAACGTCCTTCAGCTGTGACTTATTCATGATACAGCAAAGCCTCTCGTACCTTATTGCTTACACACACACACACACACACACACACACACATAAAATTATATATGAACCATTAATGTAATAACAAGTCATTTGAAAGCAACTTAATACTACAACTTATTTTATATTTACAACTATTACAATTATAATATCACTTTGTGTGTGTAATATTATAATTGGAATAATTGATAATAATAATACAATATGGAATGTTTTCATGGAAAACATTGAAAACATGGAGGTCCCTAAGGCTGGGGGCCTCTCTAATCGTCACTATCTATTGCACACACACACACACACACACACACACACACACACACACACACACACACACACACACACACACACACACACACACACACACACATACGTTGAGGTGACAAATAAACTATGGGTGGAATTTATCTAAAATTAGCCCAAGAAGAAAGAAAGCGCTAATTATTGTCAACTTCACATGTCTTATCCCACGCAAAAATGGTGAAACACTCACCCAACGTAAAGAAATTCTGATACGTCTACCACCAATAACGCTTCCCTCTATGTGTTTCACAAATCTCAGCTTGAAGCAGTAAACAGTTAAAGTGTCTGATCCAGTTTCACAGAATTCCCCCGAAAACCTTCATTGTTTATTGAAAATCTCAGTTATAGAAGACACTACTCAGGAGCATAGTAGGTATTATAAATCCCAAAGTCTCAAAAAGCAGTTTTGCAAATGTTGACATGAACATTGTTTTCTTTCACTCTGATGGTAAGCGAAAGTGTGTGTGATTGTATACACTCAGTGGCCCATGAGTCTTTCTAGGGCTGGGACAATAAATTGCTGCAATAAATCGAGAAATGATTCAGAGAGTTTCTGAATGCATCGCGATTCTCTCTCAAATAGATTCTGATCTTTAACATCAGATGGCACTACGTGCTTTAGAAACAGCCATATTCTGCTTGCTTCCAGACAACACCAATTGAACTACTTCTATAAAATAATCATGCGTAAAGTTTGGAAAGGTTTAAGCGAATTAAAAGAGTGTTTGCAGTGGGCTGTTTACATTAATCTCGCGTCATAAAAGCATTTTGAGGTGCAAGTACATTCTCTGACCAAACGCACGAGCGCTCTTCTTCATGAGCATTTGAGCGTGCGGTTAAAAACTAGCCTAGAGCGTCATCTGCTGTTAAAAACTAAGCTCAGAATTGATGCATGAGAGAATCGCGATGCATTTGGAAAGTCTCAGAAACGTTCCAGAATCATTTCTCGATTTATTGCAATGATTTATTTCCCAGCCCTACCGTACACTGTAGTAAGACGTGAGGATCAGGGCTTGGTGGACATAAGCCGATATGGGATTTGCTCTTGTTATGATCAATTTAAACGAGTGTGAGAAAGGCCTGGAATTAAATTATAGGAGGCAGGGCTGACTGAGCACAGCTGGATTATCAAGGCTTGACATGGACGGGCCTGAGCGAGACCCTGCTGGTCTCAAAGTGGAGCTCCTAATTGAAAGCCGGAATACCAAACAGCAGGCGCTGATGGAGCAAACGAAACAAGATGGTACTGAGGGGAGTCCTGTGTGCTCACTCCTAATTGGGTCTCTGATGGGTCAACAGAATCATTATCACTCCAAAACATGCTGATTACCAACATCTTGTTTATCTGTGTGTCTCGGCCAAATCCCTGGCAAGGTAATAACATTAGCATAATTAGCACAGCACTTATCCTATCCATTCCGAAAGGGGTACGGTGAGAGGGAGAATCAACTTTCTGCCTTATTTCACCAATAATTTATTAAATAACAAACAGATATATTTAAAGGCCTAAGAGATACTCAGCAATCACATCAACAGCTCTCAAAAAACTGCAGGGTTTCCTGCTGGAAAATTAGCTTCTGATGGTAGTTAATCTGTTATGACCTGGTTCTTATAGCAGCAGTTCAAAAGGTGTTACGATTTGTACTCCCATTATTATATGAAAGTAGATAATGGTTTCATGTATGGATTCATGTGGTGACATGTTTATCTGGCAGTTCGGTTTTTCCAGTTATTCTGTAATATTTTCAAAATCACATATTCTCTGTAATATTTTCTCTCCAAAAACAATTTGTGCTTTTTCAAAATACGCCTAGCTTGAAGGTGTAAATAATGTGAAGTCTGACTTTGTCTAACAGTTTCTATGGTTGCAATGTATTTGGTCCTGAATGGAGCAAAAGGAGTTTGAGCAGAGCAGCAATAATTTTCTTGCCTGCTTAAAGTGTAGTGAATTTTTTGCTGTACTATCTATCTTAGATACCATCGCAATAAGCCTGCAGTATACGATGAAGCCATTTAAAAGATTAAATTTCCTTACATCCAGGCTTGGGCTACACAAACAAGCCAGAAATAAATGTCAGCGATGCTCATCATTAATACAAAATAATGAACTAAAATGCAGAATTAAATTGCATATTCTTAGTTTCAAAGTAATGAAAACTGTAGAGAAGTAGGCCTGTCGTGCAATGTTGTTTTTCTCAACAAAAACTACAATTATTAAAAGTGGTTATAAAGTTGGAATAAAGCTGAAATAAAATAAAATAGAAATATTAGATGAAAAACTTAAATGAAATTTAGAAATGTTGCCTTGGCAACTAACTGAAATAAGTTTAAGGCCTGCTGGTTTCACAGACAGGGCTTAGTTTAAGCCAGGATTAGGCCTTAGTTCAAAAAACAAAACTGCATGCATTTTGCGGAAGAACATTGCTTTGGTTGTGCGGATGAATATGGTTATCCTACTACACATAAAACATTCACTTCAAACCAGTTTAGATGTAAATTACTCCTGTTGAGTAATAAAAACGGCACCTCTGTGTCACTTTTACAACATTCCGAATCCCTCAGTTCTCGCCATCTCCGAAAAGTAAAGCCAATGTTGATTCTTGTTTTATTACGAGCTCTGTCGCATTCTCTTTTAGAGAGCAGACTCTTCTCTATTGGGCTTTTTTTTTTTTTCTTTTAAATGGGTGGTGGAGGTGTGAGATTTATCATGCTCCATGTCAACCTTTCTCTTTATTTGTGACAACTATCCTTTGCCACTTCCACACATACACTCGTCAAAATAGCCAAAGCAACTTAGGTGTGTTGATGCCATGTTATAATTACCATAATTACAAGACTTCAACTTGTAAAAATCGTTCACATCCTCGTAGAGCTCATGAAAACAGCTTGTAAGATATAGGAATTTTCTGAGAGCTCCTACTTGTACCATGTGACCGCTGTACCACCTGACCACTGCAGATTAATGTAGGTTAATAGTGTTGCCATAGAAATGCATAATTCCCAGTCTGAGAACAGCTCAGAATTAAACATTACGTGTTGGCATCTCGAGACTACAGTAATTGCGACATGGCGTGAAAGCTGCACTTCTCTCTATTTACAGACATTACGAGACACGGACGAGTTTGTAAGCAATTTCCCGCATTAGGTCTAAAATTTAAATACTTATAATAGGCTGAATCAGGGTAAGACTAAAACAAGTTTTGGAAGAAGGATTGATGATGTATTGATTCATTTAAATGTTACACTCATTTATAATTACATAGTGTTCCTTTAAAGGGATAGTTCACCCAAAAATAAAAATTCTGTCATTAATTACATACCTTCATGTTGTTCCAAACCTGTAAGACCTTTGTTCATCTTCGGAACACAAATTAAGATATTTTTGATCCGAGAGTTTTTTTAATCCTCCATAGAAAGCAATGTAATTACCACATACAAGGTCCAGAGAAGTAGTAAAGACATCGTTAAAATAGTCAACATGACTATGGATTAACCATATTGTTATGAAACGATGAGAATATTTTTTTGTGCGCAAAAAAAAATAAAAAATAACGACTTAAAAAAGCACACATAAACTAACTAAAACATACTATAAAAAGTGAAAATATATAGGATCCAGAATCCCTGTGGCCCTGCAGCAGATAAAGTGGTTTAATGGAAAATCACTGTAAGGCCAACGTATATTAACAATAAAAACAATGAATTAAAGTAGGCTAAGCCAAAGGCAGGTTTTAAATGAAGTGGAAATTGATAAACAAGCAACTGAGCAACTAATTTTCAGGCTTTTTATTACAGTAATTATAGCCCTTCTAGCTTATTCAGGTGAAAGCCCATCCTTGCATATCAGCACGCCCAAATATTCAGTTTACAGTGTGAGTCTGCCAACAACAGCGGGCATCATCAGGTCTGTTGGCGTCATGGTGGCAGAGAGACTCTCTCCAGGGGGCCGAGGGGGCAGCTGCAAGGATTTCTTCCTCCCCATTACTCCCACATAATTAGATCACCCCTAACAATCTCAACTTCTTCCATAGCACTGGTTGAGCCATCTGTGACAGCATATTACCCACACTCACTCCTGACTGAATTCCTCCACGTTTCCCCACTTTGACACTTCCTGCAGGAGTAGTTCAGAACTGTCTGGCCTCTGATTAAGGAAATCTGGAGAGTTGGAGCAGAAAGATTTATGATGAAAAGACAACAATATTGATGTAAACAGAAAAAAAAAAAAAACTGATTTGATTGTATGAAGAAGGCCAACTTGGATATCCTGATAAATATCAAATTTCTCCTTTTTTAAATTTTGGGAAATGAAAAATCTTATAGAGAATCATCTGATCCTGTTGACTGATGTTACAATGATTTTGGATGGGATTTTGGTTTCTGAGCCCTTTTATGTGGAACACCTCTACAAATGGCACTGCCACTTAAAGGCCGTGGATAGGGATTTCAGAAAAGAAAAACAGAGGCTATACATTTGGATTGCAGCCTGTTATATGTCGTTTGAACATGTTTATGAATGTGTATTTTAATCATATATGAGTGTCTCAATAGCCAAATTTTAATGAAGCCCACTGTTAACACTGGCACTGCAGGAATATTCATTGTTGGGCTTGCGGTGCGAAAGGATGCTAATAAGGAAAGAGATCAAAGGGAGGATGTTATGTGAGTTCCCACAAGACTTCATGGCCCATATTGATGTTCAGCTCCAGGCTTCCACCTGCTTCGCTCCTTCTCTTTAAAAACCACACAGCATACTATATAGCTTCTGCCATTCCCATCATTCCCTCTGTGACCATGGATAACGCATACATCGACCAAAGACACATGATGGAAAGTGTGTCGCACAGGATGGAAAGAGCTTTATTGACCAATTTGAGATGCTAATAGTGATATTATCAGCTTATTGCTAAATATAACTTGACTGGTATCTTCAAATATCATCACTTTTGTTTTGGTTTAAGGATACTTAAATAGCCTGAGCTCTTCTGAAGCTATTTAAAAAAAAAAGACTATTCTGTCATTATTTTCTCACCCTCTTGTCTTTCCAAACCTCTATGTTGTTGACACAAAAGGATCTTTTTAAAGAATTTTCATGCAGCTGTTTTCCAAAATAAATAAAAGTTTTACTTTATATTCAAAGTATTCTGAAACAATTTAATAGCCAGTGAATCCATGAATACAGATGATCAGTCAGGATTCAACTAATAGGTTTGATTCCCATAGAATGCATAAACTAAAATGTATATATTCTATGCAGTTTACGTTGCTTTGAACAAAAGTGACTGCCAAATGCATAAATGTAAATAAGATGCACTCATGAATCAGAAGTGAAACTGTGACAGTATTTCTAATATTCATGATCAATTAACTTAAAATGTATACTTTTGAATACATTTTGAATACATACTTTTAAAATAAAATAAAAAATAAAATAGTAGTAAAATTGGAATCGCCAAATCAAATCAAACAGAATGTGCCTGCATGCTAACATGCGAATAGAAACACAATGTGGAACAAAGTTATAAATATAAACTTATCAATACTCCAAAATATATGTATGTTGGTATGTTTTGTATGAAAGAACAATAACTTACAGACAATACAGGCAAGACCAACCAGCAACACATCAGAATGAGCAAATGAAGATGTGATCAACATTGAATTCACTTCATTTTTCGCCTGAATTAAATTCGAGACAGGGGTAGCTAGTTAAATTCTGTCAGAGCAATTGCAACTAGGGGGAGCCAAATTACACATGCAACTTGTACATTCTCATTCCCTTTCCCCGCTTCCTTTCCTCGCGTCTCAGCTCCACCCCCTTTAGAATGTGAAGAAAGAAAATGAGGTTGGAGGAATCGAAGGAAATTTTATTTGTATATTGGAATATTTTTGATTGCTCAAGTGTCACTTTAAAGGGGGGGTATCACTCACAGTTTCTGCCAATCTCATGTTAATCTTGAGTACCTATAGAGTAGTATAGCATCCTTCATATCTCTGAAAAGTCTTTAGTTTTATCATATTTATAAAAGATACATACGCTGTACCGGGTCTTTCCGAAAACAGCCGAGCTCCTGCAGGCGTGCCGTGTGAGCGGAGCTAAAGAGTGACAAGCATGCGCAGCTTTTGCGTAGCGATCCTATGCAAGCTATCAATGGTCAGCTAAACAAGTGTATTTAAACACACACAATACACCAACGCATTATCCTTGGATAACTTTTGAATCACTGTAATGAATATAGCGTATTTATGAATTCACTACATTCGTGTTGTTTACATTATATGCACTTAGGCGCCTATTTTCAACAAAACAGACATTTGAAGCAGTTTTACTTACCACCTGTGGTACCGACTCATGACCAGGATCATTATCGATGTGACCGCTCCATCTTTCAGTTTTAAATGATCTGTAAATCCAGCATAGAACTGGGTCTTGTTTATAAAACCATTAGCGCCGATCCTGAGGGCTCGAGTAGCCACGGAAAAACCCAAGATATTCTCCATTCATTTTAACCAATAAAAAAAAGTGATTCAAACTATCAGTTTCTATGGTTATTTCAATAACAAATATCGAGAGTGCATCAATGTAATGCATGAGCACAAAACTCTCGGCTCCACTGAACGCTGGGTTCTTTGGGAAGCAAGGTTATCTTTCCCTTACAACCAAAAATACACTTCTTTGGTGACATTGTTGATTTTGTGAAGTCCTGTGAACTGTGCAGAGCTGCCGACGACTTCTGTAAAGCCGAACACACGTTGATGGGCGTGCTCTTGCTCTCTCGCTCTGGTCGACGTGTGCGCACATTCTCTTCCAGTAGAAGTGCCTGTACAAGGACCTTTCTGATGTCACACAGGCACATAATCGAAAAAAAGAGGATTTGGAAGTGTATTTTTGGCACAGAAAAACTCCGTCATACGTCCAACTCGTGTTTTTAAACTTTGGCCATGTTTAGCATAAGAATCCAACTCTTTAACAGTGTAAATAAGTCAGAATACATGAAACAGTATATAAAGTGTCATCAGCTGTGCTCAAGGGATCTGTTTTTGCGTTTTTTAAATTTGGTTAAGAAATTCATAAATAATAAAGCAAGATGCCCTGTTGAAATATGTGAGATGTATGGTTTATTTAAACTGCAAAGAAAAAACAAAAATTCAAATGATTGTGACAGATGTGAATGGGGAGGAGAATTTATACATGCATCGGGTTTTTTGACAAGAAAGACTTCCGCATTGGATACACCAGTGCATCCTCACTCAGCTCCTCTGGAAGCTTCCACACTCCTACCTCAATCAGAGAATTGAGTCCTTCAAGATGGCTAACTTTGATTGGTTTTCAGGTCACAGGCTGAAGGACAGAGGAGCGAGAGATTATATTTTCAGTATTAAGTATTTCTTCAGAAGACTTTGAATATAGTGTGTGTGTGTGTGTGCGTGTGTGTGTGTGTGTGTGTGTGTTTGTGTCTGTCATTTTTGACAAAATGAACTGTCAGTGTATGGAAAACGGCTGTGTGAAGATTCTTGTAGCATAAGAAAAAAGCTTGTTTTTGACATGAGGTGAATAATAATTGACACAATTAACATAACTTAACATAATTAATGTTATGTTTTAAAAAATGTAGTTTTGAATGAACTATTCACCCAAATGAATTTAAAGAGCAGCATAACTTTTTTTTTTTCTCAAATTCATGATGCAAAGTATAGTGACTTTTTTTTCCTTTAAGAAATAACTGACAAACCATCTTATTTACAAGATAACAGCTTGAACTTGAGATAAATGGTCAGCACATTTCTTCAGTCAGCAAAACACATTCAAAAATAAATTCACATCAAATATGGAGTGCTGATAAAAGTCAACTCCTATAATTGGAAACATGAGGGCAAATTGTTCTAACAAGTACAAGGCGATAATAGCGATAATGAACCACTCTAAACTTTCCTCATTTGAGAGCAATAACTGATCCTACTTGAAGCAGTTTTACTTTGGATAAAGTGTTATTTTAGCACTGTTTCTATTTTCACCTAAATGAAAGGTCCTTAAAAAAGTTAGCGGATCTCTATAGACAGAACCCTCCGAAAGTATCTGAACAGAATCATCTGAGATGTATCCAGAGGGAAGAAGATGATGGGGTGTATTAATAGGACTTGGGCTGTGCTGTAGGACTGTCAGAAGGACTGAGCTGATCATCAACATATCATCTTTCTAAACCTCCCTGTGGAATGGAGCAGGCAGCTCCATGAACTCCCCATATAAAGTTTTACCTCAGGAAATGGTCTGTTTTCCTCAGAATTGTATTTCTCTTTCCATTCGTGGAAAGAATTATCTTGAGAACTGAGTATATGATTAAAATTAAACTTTTTATGAACAAAGTTCTTTTCTGATGCACATAAACTTCCGAAACGTATTAAAAAAATGTCCAAAGATGAAATGCAAAATGAGGAGACCAGAGGGGGACGCAGCTGCTGCTACTATATTGGAATTGAAAGGACCTCTGGACTACCCCCAAGTCTCAGAGTTTATCAAAAAGTTTTACTGAGGGGATTGCTTTCCCAGATCTGCCTAAGCAGATTTAACTTCAGTATCTATTCAGGTGCATTTTAGTGGACCAATATCAAACAAATGTTTGCTTGAGGGTAGAGCAGGATTGCCAGTGGCTGAATTGTCCATGCTATTCAATGATTTTGTTTTGGTGAAACCTATCTAGCTGTGTGTCTGCAACTCCCTCAACACCAATGTACTATTTATCTTTGCATGTAAAACAGGCTATAAAACAGACTTGGTAATAAGATATTGCCTTACATTAGGGAATATGGCCTTATTAGCAGTCAAGAGAAACAGTGCATGTCATTGCTGACAATATGATTGAGCTACAGAACAGACAGTGTCTGGACACATGGAATATCATTATTTTTACAGCAGGAGAACATGTCATTTTGGCATTAAATGGACAGTTTTTTATTTATTTATTTTTTTTATCCAAAGCAGTTTGTTACTTGAAGGACTTGTCGATGGATGGATGGATGGATGGATGGATGGATGGATGGATGGATGGATGGATGGATGGATGGATGGATGGATGGATGGATGGATGGATGGATGGAAACTTCCTCTGGGGTGTGACCAGAATGACTGAAATTTGCACTCACAAATTAAAATGAAGCCAAGCAATTACACACTCTAAAAAATGCTGGGTTAAAAACAACCCAAGTTGGGTTGAAAATGGACAAACCCAGCAATTGGGTTGTTTTAACCCAGCAGTAGGGTTAAATGTTTGCCCAACCTGCTGGGTAGTTTTATTTAACTCAACTATTGTTTAAAAATTACTGTATTGCTTAATTAAAATGAACCCAAAGTATGTTGGAAATGAACATTTATTAACGTTCAATGAATAATTATTAAACAATAAACATTCATTAAATTGCTTAATAAATTTATATTAATAAATTATTAAACTATTAAATTCATATTAATAAAATATTAAAGCTTATTAATAAACATTCACCTTTTGTCTATTATTGTTGCCTCTAATTGCATCTGGTTTTTAATTTCCCAACTATTTTGGGTTCATTTTAAGCTAGCCATATAGCAATTTTTAAACAATAGTTGGTTTAAATAAAACTACCCAGCAGGTTGGGCAAACATTTAACCCAACCGCTGGGTTAAAACTACCCAATCGCTGGGTTTGTCCATTTTCAACCCAACTTGGGTTGTTTTTAACCCAGCATTTTTTAGAGTGTAATTATACTACGGGGCTGTTGAATGCTCAAATGTGATTGGTTAACCAACGTTCTAAAGCGTCAAATTATTCTCAGGGAAACGTACAGCTGAAGTAGTTCTAGCTCTTGACCGCATTGCAGTTCCATATCACTTTGCCAAATGATTTCAGTTATTTCAATAGGTACAACCACAAAAGAACCAAAATCCACAGATGCACAGGCTCAGGTAGGCTAATTCACATATGCTTATTCTCTCTCTCTCTTTCTCAACTGCATTTGAGTTTGAGTTTATTTGACATAAAAATTAGTAGCAATACATCATTGTTACAACTACTTTCTCAAGGGTAACACAATAAAGTTGCATTAACTTATTTCCATTGTGGTTTAAGGACAAAAACCTGACAAATCTCTTGAAATACAACTTTGTCTTGAGGTGTGGTAACCATAGTATAAGCAGAATAATTGACTCTGGGGCATTGAATTATTAGAAAATAATGCACACCCAAGTTCGCATCGTGGCCACATTACCACCTCGGGTGTGCATTATTTTCTAAGAATTCAATGGCCCGTCGTCAATTATTCCTTACATATAATTGTTTAAATTGAATTTACATTTAAAAGGCATATCATAATCTCACAATGTGTTTCAGCAGATATTCCTGGCGCATGATTCTACATTGCATGTAAAACTTGAAGCCAATATGCAGTTGTGACGAGCAGGGCGGGCGAGAGCCGTGAGGGAACGGCACAAGGCCGGTGGCACGAGTGTTAACGAGCATTAGCTGCAGGTTGAACCGGTCTCGAATCTCTCACAGGGGAGCTCTGGAAGCATAAAAGGAGAGCGACGACAGTAAAGGACAAGAGAGGACCAGGCCTGAACTTATTTTATGGTTTTATTATGTTTGTGTGGCTGGCAGACGTCCATGAGGGTCTGCCGGCATTTTACTTTCATTTTGTTGTTTGTTTATTTTGAATGTTATTTAAGTTATGTTTAATGTTCGCCAGTTACCACCTCCTTATTCCCGTATCAACTAACATTACTTCATTGGTGCTGAAACCCGGGAGGAAGGAGGGACATACTGTCGGAAAGCCCTCGCTGCTGAGGGGGATCGCGGGGCTGAGGAGGTCGGGCAGCGCGGGAGAGTGACGACTGCGAGTGGCTGCCCAAGGCGGTGGTGCTGGAGCGATTT
This sequence comes from Chanodichthys erythropterus, assembly GCF_024489055.1. Taxonomy (NCBI): domain Eukaryota; kingdom Metazoa; phylum Chordata; class Actinopteri; order Cypriniformes; family Xenocyprididae; genus Chanodichthys; species Chanodichthys erythropterus. The sequence goes on along the minus strand of NC_090223.1, from coordinate 46,155,181 downwards.
ATCAACAGGTGGGACGGAGAGCTCACTGCTATGCTCCTGGGTCGAGGTAGGGTGGCTGCCATCTTAGAGGGAGCGGAGGAGTCGCCGCCGTTCGCTGTGGGCCGGAGCCTGCTGCTATCCGCCATGAAGGGGAGGAGCAGGGAATGGGGGACTCGCTGACGGCTGCCCTCAGCCGGAGAAGCCTTCGCTGGCCGCCAGGAGGCGGAGGATTATCGAGCAGTCCACCGAGCGTCTAGTACCATCGCATGGCACCGCGAGGAAGAGCCTCTCAGCTGGCTGAAGGCCGAGTGGCAGTGTGTCCAGGTGTTACGAATGGGAGACTCAGGCAGGGGATCCAAGTGCAGCGTTTTATTAGAAGTGAGCGTGGTCGTTCAGGCAGGGTCAAACAGGAACAAACAGGAGCAATAAGGAACAGGCAGAGTCATAGTCAGGGTACAGGCTAGGATCGAGGCAGGCAGCAATGGGTCGTAAAACAGGAATCAGGCAAAATCAATCACAGACAGGCAAACAGGATACAAGGAAACGCTCAGAAATGTGACACAAGTGACAACAAGACTTCGCGATCAGGTGATGAGTGTGTGAGTCTTTTATAGTCCAGGTAATGCATGGCAGCTGGGTGTGGTGATTAGTGTAGTGATTGGTGGAGTGAGTGCAGGTGATTGGCAGAGAGAATTGTGGGAAGTGTAGTCCGGGGAGTGACAGGAGCAGACGGTGATCGTTACATAACGCCCCCCTTCTGGAAGGCGCGTCCTCGCGACGTAAAAGGCACGAATAGGGAGGGAGGGTGGGTACATTGGAGCTATAGCGGGACCATGGTCTCCAATGCAGGCTCCAGGGTAGCCATGGTGGATCAGGCGCCACGGGTAACCATGGCGGGTCAGGTGCTACGGGCAGCCAGTGCAGGTCAGGAGTGCCATAACTCCACGGCGGGTCAGGTGGCTCGGGCAACCACGGCAGGTCAGGTGGCTCGGGCAACCACGGCGGGTCAGGCGGGTCAGGCAGCCATGGCAGGTTAGATGGTTTGGACGGCCACTGCGGAACAGAGTCCATAGTTGACCCCAGCTGGTCAGAGTCCATTAGTGGCCATAATAATTCAAAGGCCCATGCCAGCAGTGGTCGGGCAAGGTCCCCACCCACAAGCTCCCCACCCTCAGGTATACTGCCCCCCCCAAAAAAGTTCTTGGGGATTTCCGCGGGGTCCGTCGCAGGTTCCTGGGCAAGGAGTTCGAGTGGAGCCGGCAGGGCCAGGCGTGTGGATGAAGCTGGCAGGGCAAGACACCTGAGTGGCGCTGGCAGCGCAAGGCGTTTGAGCGGCGCTGGCAGGGCTGGAAGCTTGGATGGCGCTGGCAGGGCTGGAAGCTTGGGTGGCGCTGGCAGAGCGAGGAGCTCCGTAGATGCCGGCAGGGCGAGGAGCTCCGTAGATGCCGGCAGGGCGAGGAGCTCAGGTGGCGCCGGCAGGGTTAGGAGCTCAGGTGGCGCCGGCAGGGCGAGGCGTTTGGGCGGAGCAGGAAAGACCTCTGGAATGGTCCCCAGGCCCACAGCAGCCTCTTAAAGGGCATCGGCATCTTGAGGAGAGGAGGACGCCTTCTTCCTCCTCCTCCTCTTTTCCCGAGGGTGAGTCGATGATTCACCGGTTGGAGCGGGTTCAGGAGCAGACTCACTGGCTGAAGCGGATTCTGGAGCGGACTTAATGGCTGGAACGTCCCCTACCTCCGTGAGCACCGAAGGGGCGGCCATCTTGCCCGTAGGCACTGGCAAAGCAGCCATCTTGTCCATCGCGTCCAGGGCGCTTGAGAGCGTTGCAACAGGCGAGCTTGAGAGCGTTGCAACAGGCGAGCTTGAGAGCGTTGCAACAGGCGAGCTTGAGAGCGATGCAACAGGCGAGCTTGAGAGCGTTGCAACCGGCGAGCTTGAGAGCGTTGCAACCGGCGAGCTTGAGAGCGTTGCAACCGGCGAGCTTGAGAGCGTTGCAACCGGCGAGCTTGAGAGCGTTGCAACCGGCGAGCTTGAGAGCGTTGCAACCGGCGAGCTTGAGAGCGTAGCAACCGGCAGGCTTGAGAGCGTAGCAACCGGCAGGCTTGAGAGCGTAGCAACCGGCAGGCTTGAGAGCGTAGCAACCGGCAGGCTTGAGAGCGTAGCAACCGGCAGGCTTGAGAGCGTAGCAACCGGCAGGCTTGAGAGGGAAGCGACAGACTGGCTTGAGAGCGAAGCGGCCGGCGAGGACTTGGAGATGCCAGCTGCTCGAACTGAAATCAGCGGCGGATCAGCCACACTGGAACGCAATCCTCTCCGCTCCCTGGCTGATCTAGAGACGAGACGTGACTCTGGGCGATCAGCGGAGACGTGGCGTGGCTCTGGGCAATCAACGAAGGCGTGACGTTGCTCTGGGCGATCAGCGGAGACGTGGCGTTTCTCTGGGCGATCAGCGGATGCATGCCTTGTGGTTGTGGCCGCCATTTTGTGCGTGTTCTCGGGCATGGCAGCCATTACGGGATTCACCGTGGTGTCGGAATCCTCCGCGACACCCACAGTGAAAGTCGAACCAACTGCGAGCAGGACAAAGTCCAGGAATTCCATGAACGATCCACGGAGACCATTGGTAAGTAGATAAGTCCTCAATGGTTCATTTAATCCGTAACAAAAGAAGTCTATGAGGGCACAGTCCGGCAGATCAGATAAATAAGCTATATCCAAAAAGTTCTGAATGTGCACCTCGAGGGTACGGGTACCTTGGCGGAGGCTGACCAGTTGTATTGTTGGGTCCATGCTGAGACTGGTAAAAGCTCACCGAAGCTGCTGGATCTGGTGTGGCGAAGTCTTCTGTTACGAATGGGAGACTCAGGCAGGGGATCCAAGTGCAGCGTTTTATTAGAAGTGAGCGTGGTCGTTCAGGCAGGGTCAAACAGGAACAAACAGGAGCAATAAGGAACAGGCAGAGTCATAGTCAGGGTACAGGCTAGGATCGAGGCAGGCAGCAATGGGTCGTAAAACAGGAATCAGGCAAAATCAATCACAGACAGGCAAACAGGATACAAGGAAACGCTCAGAAATGTGACACAAGTGACAACAAGACTTCGCGATCAGGTGATGAGTGTGTGAGTCTTTTATAGTCCAGGTAATGCATGGCAGCTGGGTGTGGTGATTAGTGTAGTGATTGGTGGAGTGAGTGCAGGTGATTGGCAGAGAGAATTGTGGGAAGTGTAGTCCGGGGAGTGACAGGAGCAGACGGTGATCGTTACACCGGGAACCAGACCAAGAATTTTTTTCCCTCTCTTCCCTCTCTCATCTGTCGCTCCCTGTGCTTCCGTCTGCTTTTCTCTCGTCTCGTCTGCCCTTAACCCCAGGTGCTGCGGCCACCGAGACTGGCCCCATGGGAAGTAGAGCACAGTCTCGTGGGTAACCCCCAGCCTGTGAAGGGCGATGGGAGTATGTTACGAGCAGGGCGGGCGAGAGCCACGAGGGAATGGCGCGAGTGTTAACGAGCATCAGCTGTGCGTTGCACCGGTCTCGAATCTCTCAAGGAGGAGCTCTGGAAGCATAAGCGACAACAGTGAAGGACAAGAGAGGACCAGGCCTGGACTTATTTTATGTTTTTTTTATGTTTGTGTGGCTGGCATACGTCCGTGAGGGTCATTTAACTTTCGTTTTGTTGTTTGTTTATTTTGAATATTATTAAAGTTATGTTTAACGTTCGCCAGTTACCACCTCCTTCTTCTCATATCAACTAACATTACTACGGCAGTGTTACTCCAAGAACAGTAGTCCATGCCGGCTTAATTAAAATGTCTGAGTTATTATTCATTTGCAAATAGGTGAAGAGCACAGGGCAGATTTGCTTCCTGACTTGGAAGTTTAGAAAAACACAGTCATGAGACATTTAGATCTGATCTGCTTCGCTCCTTGCACATTAATGAACTTTTAATCAGTGCAGTCTTATTAAAATATATTTCACCTCCAATCTCTCATGTTTCGCATGGACATCTACTATCAGCAGGCATGTATGTACATTGAAACTAATAAGAAACACTGCTGTACTTTCCAATGGTACATACATGGTAACTACTTTGTACCTATAGAAAAGTGTTGGGTAATAACAGTCGCTTACTCATAGTGTCAGTATATGGTAACTAACAGACATTACTGTACTTACTAATGGTATGTACAAGGTAACTATGTTGTACTTATGGACAACTGTGGGTAATAACAGACACTTATTTATGGTAACTTGTAAGTATATACACATTAATTACGTTGTACTCACGGACACTAGTAAGTTAAACAAAATTTTCAAGAAATAAAGTAATTGTTTTGCTGCACTATGTATGTACTTTATGTAGTGTTTTATGAACTGTTAATGCTAAATTGTTCTTCACAACAGTGCATCTTATTTTACAGTCCTTACTAGTTAATATGCTTAAGCTTATTATTACAAAGGTTAGTTAATGTGTAAGTTACACCTGTGGCCGGTTGCATAAACTTAGCCTCTATGCTAAGACTGTGACTTAAGATCTAGTTTGACCAACTAGCAGTTAGGACTAATCAGTTTTACTTTTCTGATTCAAATGAGACTGATCTAGCTTTTATGTAATTGACTTTACAAAGTTAGTACCATCTTGAAGAAAAAGAAAGAAAAAAAAATAGATGACTAAGCAGTTTATGCAACTGGCCACTGGTAAGAGATGGTAATACCTTTTTAATATTTATGTACAAGGATGCAGTTTATTTTACAGTGCTATTTCCATGTACTTACTATGAATGTACTAGTGAATACACCAGTTAGTTAATACATAAGTTACACATTACTTAGTTTGGGGGGTTCCTGTTATTACCCACACTTGTCTGTAAGTACTACAGTTACTGTGTATATACCATTAGTAAGTACAGTAATGTGTCTTACAAGTTACCATAAATAAGAATCTGTTATTACCCACACTTGTCCATAAGTACAACATAGTTACCATGTACATACCATTAGTAAGTACAGTAATGTGTCTGTTAGTCACCATATACTGACACTATAAGTAAGCGCCTGTTATTACCTAACACTTGTCTATAGGTACAAAGTAGTTACCATGTATGCACATTGGAAAATACAGCAGTGTTTCTTATTAGTTTCCATGTATAGACATGTCAGGTACGTACCTTGTGTTACCACAATTACTATATATATACCTGGGAAGTACACATACTGTAAAATAAAGTGCTACCCTGAATCCTTTTGACTTCTGAGTTAGGCTTGACATGCTGTATATCAGACATTAACTGTCAGGGTTGGATGGGAAATGACTAAACCATGACAACTGATATCCAAAGAAAGGCCCGAAAAGTCATTTTGGCTCATTTTCTAATGACACTTCCCATTGCTTGTGCCTAAAAATAAAATGTGATATTACAAATCATCACCCCGTGCATTGTTCAGTCTAAACCCCCTGACTATTAGGCCTGCGTGTGCTGTGGTGTGAGGGTAAAATTGTTCGCTATTCGCACTGCAGAATAAATCACAGTGCTTTTATTAGCAGCTCTGCCACACTGGTTTCAAATAGGCACAGTTTTATGAAGATTATTACTAGGAGATCATGTGGGGCTTCACAGCACAAAGAAAGCGCTGCCTGAAATTCAACACATTTAAACCAGAAAGCAGGTCCATCGGTTCACCAACCATGTAATTAATCCAAAGTAAAAACAAACAGAAGAGAAATTTTTATAAGGCTGACTTACTATGATGCAAAATGTCTAACATTGTTGCTGGATATACTGGAATTGTCAGGCATGTGTGATGATTGCAGGTAAGGTCATTTAGCAGAGCCGAATAACAGAGATAATGGGTCTTCTCATCCTTTTATTGAGGTTTGTCTGGCTTATGAGGCTGTTAAAGGTCTGAAAATAATGTTGAAATCATGTGGCAGCAGCTTACCATCAACCTGTCACAGACAGACTGTTATACTCCCAAAGGGATCCTTGCAAAGAAAACTCCTATTCATGTAAATAGCACTGACTGGAGTAATTACTCTGTCCCCTTGTGAAGGTCTAAGAGGTGGTCACAGGTCAGAACAGATACAAATGGTTATTTCTAAACACTATCCATAGAGATAATGAAGGGAACAATTTGAATATATTATTGAGTAGTATACTGCTGTGCATAGCAAAACACCTTCTGCTGTTGTGTACTGAGAAACAAACTGCTGTTTTGTTCCACAGCATGAAATGATTAAGCAGCATACAATGAAATAACAGGCAGGTACTCAAAAAAAATATTTATTTAGTTTTATGTACAATAAACAATTTAATTTTATTTAAGTTATATATAACTTTGTTTAGACTGAGTAGAATTCAATAAACTGCAAATGAATGAGAACAAAACTTGCTGTATTTGTGTGTTTGTGTGTGTACACTTAATAAAAAATTGGCATACATTTTATTTTGATGGTCCATTTTACTAAATGGTTAGTTCAACCAAAAATGAAAATTCTGTCATTAATTATTCACCCTCATGTCGTTCCACACCCGTAAGACCTTTGTTCATCTTTGGAACACAAATTAAGATATTTTTGATGAAATCCAATGGCTCAGTAAGGCCTCTATTGACAGCAATATAATTAACACTTTCAGATGCCAGGAAAGCTATAAGACATATTTAAAACAGTTCATGTGACTTCAGTAATTCAACCTTAATGTTATGAAGCGACGAGAATACTTTTTGTGCGCCAAAAAACAAAATAAGGAGTTTATTCCACAATATCTAGTGATGGGCGATTTCAAAACACTGCTTCATGAAGCTTTGAAGCTTTATGAATCTTTTGTTTCAAATCAGTGGTTCAGAGCATGTATCAAACTAGAGCCCTGCGCGGGACTGATTTCCTTAACCCGCACCCGCCCGCTCCCGCTGAGTATCTGACCAGGACCGCCCGCGCCCGCAAAGTTTGTGTCCAAACCCGCCCGCTCCCGCGGACTTTCTCTCAGAGCTTGTAAAAAAAGGCCTAAACAAATACTCTCAGACTAAATTCGTTCAAGTTTACATCCAGAATAACAGACTTTAAACATGATTGCATTTAAATAAGATGAAGTAGCCTCAAAACCAAAGCACCACACATGATAAAAAACATTGGGTATTAACAAAACCACAACTAGCGGCAACTCAGTTTTTAAACGCAGGCTACTGCATACACACTCAACGAATGATTAACTAAACAAGCAGTTTAAATAACAGTTTAAGTAAATAAGCCAAAGCACAATACGAAATAACTTTTACTTATTAAATAAACACATAATATACTTTAAACAAATTAAATACAAAACTAAATAAATAGAATGCTATTTTGAAATAGAATGCTTAAGAGGCTATTGCAAAGAAAATAAATAATACTAATAAATAAATAAAAATAACGTAGCATACTTAAACAAATGAATGATCACTGGGATTTGCATTGCTTACTCCATATAGAGTGCCCCAGGGATGACGCGTTTTTGTAGGCCAACCCGGAAGTTGGCGGCGCACGGGTTCCCTCGACTGAAAGCCTATTCATTTTTCCCATAGACTTTTGGAAAATCGCAGAAAATAAGCTCTGTGTTTAACAAAGGGTTATGACACTTACACGTTTTGTCTACCAAGATAATCTTTACAAGTTAACACAACATTTATAGATTTTGAAGCCCAAATAAAGTCGTCAGATATAAAAGGCTAACAGTAGGCTATAAACGGACTACAGCACACATGGTCGCGGATCAACGTCGTCCCCATCAAGCTTCCTCAAACTTTATTTAGAAAACAACTCTATTTAAAAACACGCTCACTGATTATATATGCGCTGTGTATGAATTCTTATCCACTTTTTCATGAGAAATGCTGTCCAAATGTCCCGTTTTTAACGATGACGTCTAAAGTCCCCGCCAAAGGAAGTAGTCCCTTTTAGCAATTTGTAGACACAGTAAAAGTTAAAAAAATCACAAGTGGGTTATAACTGGTGTGTTTTATGTCATAGATCAAAACGTGAAAGTATTTAGAGGCTTTGTTGACCACAGACCTTATTTCAGGCGATTTAGCAAAAACCCATTCAAAAAACCCATAGACTTTTCGGCGTTGGAACCGGAAGTCCTAAAATGCTAACTCGCTTCCGGTATTGCCTACAAAAACACATCATCCCTGGGGCACTCTATTACTATGAAGGGAAAGTATATTGCTGACTGACTGCGGTGCGTCTTTCTTCCATGATCCGCCCACACACACTGAATGCCCTCTCTGACGGTGCACTAGATCATGCGAGAATGCTCAAAATAAAATGTGCAAATTTTAAGAATTGTTTCCAAGTGTCTGCTTTGTCTTGCTTTGCTTTTGTCAAGTAAAGAGCCGCTTTAATTTTCTTCTCAACTTCATTTGTCTCCGTTTCTATTACACGCCAAATCCCACCGTTTCCCGCGGGTCTCCCGCAAAGTTTTCTGACCGCCCACTCCCGCCCGCAGGAAAGGTAAAACCGCCCGCTCCCGTGAAATTTGCATTGGGTCCCGCGGGTCCCCAAACCCAATGCAGCCCTCTATATCAAACTTCCAAAGTCAGGCCCCCCAGTGGTGAACCATTGAAATTTCGAAACACTTATGATGTAACGAAGCCTCGTTTACTAAAATCACGAGACTTTGGCAGTTTGATACATGCTCCGAACCACTGTTTCGAGAAAAAAAAAAAAAAAAAAAAAAGATTTGTGAAGCTTCATGAAGCAGTGTTTTGAGTATTTCGCACATCACTAGATATTGTTGAATAAAGTTGTTATTTTTATTTATTTTTTTTGGCACACAAAATGTATTCTTGTCACTTCATAACATTATGGTTGAACCACTGTAGTCACATGAACTGATTTAAATATGTCTTTAGTAGCTTTCTGGGCATCTGAATGTGTTGATTATCTTGCTGACAATGCAGGCCTCACTGAACCATCGGATTTTATCAAAAATATCTTAATTTGTGTTCCGAAGACAAATGAAGGTCTTACGGGTGTGGAACGACATGAGAGTGAGTAATTAATGACTGAATTTTTTTTGTTTTTTTTGGGTGAACTAACCCTTTAACTGCAAGTAACTTTACAACTATATGTCGATTAACTCTCATTAGAATATTAGTAAAAATATAGTTTGTAGAAAAAGTTGACGTACTTGCAGAAAATGTCCATTGAGGAGCATCAAAATAAAATATTATCATAGTCTACTAACACTCTAATGAGAGTTAGTTGACATGTAGTGGCAAAGTTACATATAGTTAATAAAATGTTTACTATCGTGGACTATCGAGAGGACAGTCAATGTTTTTTAAAAGTCTTTTATCTTGCTCTGCACTTTTTCACCAAGTGCTTAGCAAAGTATTGTAACACGTAATCCCATTATATTTATTATATCTGTTATCTCTCAACACAGGGATTTCAATTCAGAGAGTACAGCATGGTGAAGTTTACTACATATTGAAACAGGCAGTTCTAGAATGCTTTAATTCTAGTTATGTATCATGTATACAATTCATGAATAGAGAAAAGCAATGAAAGGAAGCTTCCAGAAAGGAAAGTCTCGGTAGATATGCGGATTCCCTAACGGAGATGGAGGGAAGACCACAGAGAGAACTGAACTTCAGCATCACACCCATTTCCCCTCTAACTCAACCTGACACCATGTCCTTTAGGCCTGCTCCTCCGCAGTGCTGACGAAGCGCTACAACGCCCAGTACTAGTTTGCTGAGCCGGTTGACATGAGAGGCCGTTTGTGAAGCGTGCCGGCAGCACAGCTCTGAACAGGCTGAGTGTGTTTGAGCAGCTGGCACTGTCATTCATCCTGACGCCTCTTGTGCTCATGGTGAGCCACAGCCAAATGACAAAGCTCCAAACCTTTGTATATCATTGACTGTAGGAGAATGAGTCAATTAGAGCTGTTTGTCATGGGAGAGACGATCATTAAAAGCCACAGTGTGGCAGATTACCCTCGAGTACTGACTGCCTTCCATACCTGAGCTGTTCCTTTGCATATTCTTCATGAATATGTAAGCACTTTTTTTTTGCTGTTGGGTACCTTACTTTGTCCTCAGTAGATGCACATCTCACATATAGAAAGAACATTACAACAGACAGTGGAAAGTGGTGGAAAACAGACCTGAGGCAAGGTGAACTTGATGTGGAGGAATCATCAGTTGCCCTGTTTTCTACATGAAAGTAAACAGTCAAAATAGACATTGTCAAAAAGAAAAAGAAAGGCGTTATTTTAAAATGTTCATTCTTCTTGTGTGTGTGTGTCATTAAGATGACAATTATTGATAATACAACAGAAAATATGTGGACTGTTTCTTGGAGGTAATTCAGCTCAACTTGATGAAATCTTATGAGCAAAAGACTGTACTTCCCTCTACTGGTGATTTTATGCCAATGTGTCTTAAAATACAAAACCTTGCTTCCTCCTTGTCCATCAGCTCAGTCATCTGCTCCAATGCTTATTTTTTTTCCTCACCACTGTAACACTGAGCCTAAACATTAAAGGGTTAGTTCACCCAAAAATGAAAATTCTGTCATTTATTACTCACCCTCATGTCATTCCACATCCATAAGACCTTTGTTCATCTTTAGAACACAAATTAAGATTTTTTTGATAAAATCCGATGGCTCAGTGAGACCATGTTTGCCAGCAAGTTAATTTCCTTTTTGACTGCCCAGAAAGGTACTAAAACATATTTAAAACAGTTCATGTGACTACAGTGGTTCAACCTTAATATTACAAAGCTACGAGAATATTTTTTGTGCACCAAAAAACAAAATGACGACTTTTCAACAATATCTAGTGATGGGCGATTTCAAAACACTGCTTCATGAAGCTTAGAAGCTTTACGAACCTTTTGTTTCGAATCAGTGGTTCAGAGCGTATATCAAACTGCCAAAATATTTAAATTTCGAAACACTTATGATGTATCGAAGCCTCGTTTACTGAAATCACGTAAATTTGGCGCTCCGAACCGACACAAAAGATTCGTAAAGCTTCGGAGCTTCATGAAGCAGTGGTTTGAAATCGCCCATCACTAGACATTGTTGAATAAAGACGTTCTTTTGTTTTCTTTGGTGCACAAAAAGTCATCTTTTGTGATTTTGTGAGACAACCAGTGACAGTCTGGTTGAGCTTATCTCTGGGTTAACAAGTTCAATAACCCTATGACAGACAAGAACCTGCATTTAAAAATTACAGTATGTGAATGAGATGCCTGTATTGATTTGTGTATGAGAGCAGAGTACTGCAGAGTTTGCCAAAGCAGTGTCCTATCTCTGTTTGACTTTACAGTAGTTACCACTTCCTAAAATTCTATGAATGCCACTGCATATTGACACACGTGATGTCTAGTTCTACAAAGAAATAAATACTAACGTTCAACTGAAAACTTCCTTCTTTTTCAGTGTTATCATTGTTCTTTGCAACTTATGTTTTAGTCTAAAATCAGAAAACGGACAATATGACTTTCAGGCCTTGGTCCTTAGCTTGTTTAACCCTGAATAACTTTTTAGAGTTGGATGTCTTCCAACTGATAACCACAACTGGAGCAAGTACCATCTGCTAAATGTCACTGATGGCTCTGCAGATTTACATGAACTTTGGAACACTATTCAGAGAAAGTCAAAGGACTTTTGTCTAAAATGTGTGGGAGTATTAGACAGAAAATTCTGTGAAAATGCATTGACAATCAAATTAGAATACTAATTTTGTACAAAATGTGTCCAATGGAGTTCCATTAATATTATCTAAACATCTCCACATGTTTTAACATCTCCACTATCACACTTTTCTACAAATAGATATTTACATTGTGCCTGACAGTACATTTTTATAAAAGGAAAATAGTAACTAGAACAAGTTCGGCTAGGATTAATTTAATATTCAACTGGTAAAAATGGAAACAGCAGCAAGAGCAGAAATGAAGAGGTTAATTCTGTGCAGAACATTGTGTGGGTTTTTTTCTAGGTGATATATAAGGGCAGAGGTGCTTCAGATCTGTCACACACATGCCACTCTTCTAGTGAACGCCTGCTGGACTGCTGTCACAATAAAACGGTAAAGCCAAAATTAGAAATTTTGCAAATCTAGCATTTTTAAAATGTATACATTTTTCCATTGATGTTCAATGAATGCTTAAGAAGAGTGATAGTGTAAATGCATTGCAGCTGAACTAATTTCCCAAATATGACAGATGTTGAAAAAGTATATAGATAGGCAGGTGCTTTGTTACCTTGCAAGTGTATGATGTTGACATTTTGATATTGTCTCTTAGTTGGGATGAGCCCCTTTGTACTTCTATTGTTGTACACACTGGGGACATCAGTGGTGCTGCCAGACCCCAACAAAGTGCAATCCAGACCCTCAGAGGAGCCGAGGCTCTCGGTAGATCCAAAGCCCTCAGAGGAAGCCACTGGCCAAAAAAGTGAGCCTTGCGCAAAGGGATGTACCTGTCTTCAAGATGACTACAGTTTAGAGCTCAATGTCTACTGCAGCACACGCAACTTCACCCTGGTTCCCTCCGACATCCCTCTGTCTACACGCTCACTATGGCTGGATGGAAACCTGTTTACGAACTTACCAGCGGCTGCTTTCGAAAAGCTATCCAATCTGGAGTTCCTAAACCTGCAGGGCAGCCTGCTGGTCTCCCTCGATGGCCATGTCTTTAAAGGTCTGAATTCCATTGCTCACCTGCACCTTGAGAGGAACAATATTCGTTCATTACCTGGCACAGTCTTCCAGGGCACACCCAACCTTGCGTCCCTCAGTCTCAACAACAATCAACTGTCTCGAATAGACGACAGGTTGTTCGCTGGACTCAGCCACATGTGGTTGTTGAACCTAGGATGGAATTCACTGTCTGTCCTGCCTGAGACGGGGTTCCAGGACCTACATGGATTACGAGAGTTAGTTCTTGCTGGGAATCGTCTGGCATATCTCCAACCGCAGCTATTTCAGGGTCTTACTGAGCTCAAAGAATTGGACCTAACTGGAAACTATCTAAAAGTTATCAAGGCAAATGTGTTTCTGAAACTACCAAAGCTGCAGAAGCTTTATCTGGCCCAAAACCAGATAGTGACCGTGGCGCCTAGGGCATTTGTGGGCATGAAATCTTTAAGATGGTTGGATCTCAGCAGAAATCGTCTATCTGCACTTCACGATGAAACTTTCCTTGGTCTACACAGCCTACATGTGCTTCGACTGTCAAATAACTCAATTAGTAGTCTAAGACCTGGGACTTTCCGTGATTTGCAGTATCTTGAGGAACTCTGCCTTTGTCACAACCAGATACGAGCCTTGGGAGTGAGAGTTTTTGAAGGGCTGGGTCATCTAGAAGTGCTGAACATGGAGAACAACCGGCTACAAGAGGCACGCATGGGCACATTTATGGGCCTGAATCACCTTGCTGTGATAAAATTGACTGGCAGTTGTTTTCACAGCCTACCGGATCAAGTTTTCAAGGGTTTGTCAAAGATCCACAGTATTCACCTTGATAGAGGCTGTTTGACAAAAGTCTCAGCCCAAAGTTTCACTGGTCTAACAGGTCTTCGTCGCCTTTTCCTGCAACACAACAACATTTCTACGGTGGACCGTCAGAGTTTTGTGGAACTACAAGGCCTGCAACAGCTTGATCTAAGGTTCAACCAGTTAACCACCATCACCTCCCACACATTTTATGGCCTGAAGAATCTTGATTACCTGCTACTGTCAGGCAACTTACTTCACAATTTTCCTGCTGAGGCCTTACTGCCACTGCAACACCTGTCTTGGCTGGATGTCTCTGGAAACAAGTTGGAGGTCCTACTTAATGCGACTATATACATGCTGCCACGTTTGCGGTACTTGAACCTGAAAGACAATGTACTGGTCAACCTTCCAGCTTCTATACCTGATAGCTTGGATCAGCTCTGGCTCTCAGGTAACAATTGGAAATGTGACTGTAGTGCTAAACCCTTCCGAGATTTCATTCTACAAAAGCCACAGGTGGTTCCACTGCAGGTTGAAATGCTTGGGGAAGGTGAGGAGCCCCATACACTTGTCACAATATACAATAACATCACATGTGCCAGCCCACCCAGCGTTTCTGGACTTGACCTGCGGAACATCAGCAGTGAACATTTTCGGGACTGTTAAACCTAAAAATATTAATTCTACAACACCACAGATTACATTTTCTATTCAGTCAGTATAATTCAAAACCATGTCAGAGCTTCCATTCATGACTTTTATTTAACTCAAGACATATCTTCTTTTGTGAAAAGATCTTAAAAAGATCCTGAATCCAAGTCATGTAAAAATAACAATGTCACTGGATATATATCAATTGTGTTGATATATTCAGGCAATTATATATTTTTTGGAAATAAATTTAAATAAAGCCTACTGAAAAACAAAACTTAGGCGGTAAAAAGTGACATGTATAAAAAAAGATATTTCAAAACTTGTTTTTTGTGTGTGTAAAACATTTTAATGATGGGAAAAAAAAATACTAAGTGGTTTCACTCCATTACATGCCATAAAGAACATGTAGAAGATACATTTCCTTGAAATATTTGAAAAATAACAACTGTACAATCAAAAGTAACATTACAGTATTGGTTAAAAAGTATTTTAGCTTAAAAAAGCTCTTTTTTGAGAATGTCTAGTTCTTCCTTCTAAATTAAACAAATTGTGTTTGTTTACAGTCTCTAAAAGGACATTGCGCAAAGGCCAATTCCAATAAACCAAATCCAAATATGGTGATATGTACACAATATTGATCCATGCTCTTAAGTCCAAAGGCCTGCTGCAGCACCTTCAGGTTTGAGAACGGTCAATTCCCTATTTGTCAACCACTTCTTCAGCAACACTCTAAAACCTAAAATCACATAAATAACAATTACAATCATTTAAAAATGAAATGTAACTTTTCTTAATACCCCTTGTAGTTTGCTAATAAAGCAGTTGGCGACTCAATTTATACATGGTGAAACTACCATGACAGATCATGCATTTCTTCAACTATGAGTAGAAAATAAAAGTGTTTCACTAGATTCTGACTGGTTTATTGAATTTGTCCACCACCAACAACAGTGGACATGTATATGTTACACAAAAATTGTACAGATCTAGAAAATGGTACACAAAATTGTAGATTTTTTTTGCTTACTACACAATCTAAATCAGTATAAAGGTAATGTTTTATTATTATTATTTTAGAATGTTGCATTTTTGACGAATTCTGTTATGATTTTTTTTTTATTTAACAAACACCATTCCACTACAATCTTTAGACATTTCTACCAAAGCATATTCCTAAATACCCCAAATTCCCAAAATTAAATAGTATTTTCACACTTTTTGCACAATTTGACAAAATTACTTTTTAAAATGACAATACAAATAGGCTATTCTCTTCACAGTAACATTTGTTTAGTTTTTGTCACACATCATGTCTCATATTTCAGCTCAATCTCCTCACTGATATGGTTTTCATAGTTTGAAACTGAAAATATGTCACCTTCATAAAAAAAAGATATTTGTTTGTTTTTAATAATAATAATAATAATAATCCCAAATTATTAACAACTTGGAGATAAACTTATTATATGAAGAAATGCGTTTGATCAAGGGAGCTGCTGAAAACTGTGATAGTGAACTCGATTAGCAAGTTTCGCGCCAAAACATCTATGTGAGCGGTGACTACAGAAAGGGCAAGGCCAGAAATTTTCAAGGAACTAAGCCTGAAAAAATCAGCATAAGAAATGCACATTTTCAAGTTCAAAGTTTCAAAACAGCAAACAACAACCTATAAAAAAATCTACACTCCCTGTTGAAAAAGCCAGCATATGCTGGTAAAGTGTGTTTTGAAGCTGGGATGCTGGTTTATGCTGGTGCTAAGCTGACCAGCATAGGACCAGCATGGACCAGCACTTGACCAGCATTGGACCAGCTCAACCCAGCATCAAAACACACCTTACCAGCATATGCTGGTTTTTTCAAAAGGGCTGAAAAAATTTCACTTATTCAACCTAAAAACATCTGAAAACTACGTAGGCCTACTTAAAACTGACTTCAAGTTGAATCTCGTATAGCCTAATTTGAAATTGCTTCAATTATTTTTGAGTAAAAAAAAAAAAAACATGTTGCTATGACTTATGATCATATCATTTTTACATTGCATGACAAACAAAATACAATGGCTCTTCCTATTAATTATGTCATTAATTATGTTTTTTTTTTTTAACTATAATGAGAAAAATAGTTCTCGAATTGGTTCTCAAATGTTTGCATAGCTGCAATATTCTGAGACGACGGAACATCTGGTTAGAAACGGAGATGATCTCATCATTCATAAGTTAGTGTCTCTGTCAGTTCGCCCGGATTCATCAGGTGTCTTGCAGCAGAACAATAGGATTGTATATAACAATTGGGCTTTTTAACTGATTTATATTTGCTTCGCTATTTTCAAATCTTACCTACAAGTTTTACGACATTGCGTCGTAAAGATAACATTGTGAACAGAAACTGACGAATATGTAACGTTTCTTTTTGACAGGCATATGATACGCACCTATAGGGAGAGGTGATGTATTTGTAAAAAATAGCCAGGGCCACCCGTAGCCTCGCCAGCATTATTAGATATGTATGTGTTCTCCAGCGCGTGCGGTCACCGTGGCAACTACAGTTTAGTTCGGTGGCGTCTGACTTAAGTCCGCATTCAGTCAACCGCAGCTGCTGTTTACAGTATTTCGAAAAAACTACGCACCTACCAAATACACGAAATGCAAAGGAATACGCATCTATACGATCTTATATCCAAGATACCATCCCTTGACTCTGACCCGTCTTCCGTAAGTTCGTATTTCATATTAAGTCAATTATTACCAGTGTCAGTGTCAATGAGGTCCAGCTGAACTGTGATATTAAATCTTAAAAGCTTTACAATAAAGGTACACTAACTGAAATACAACATTTCACACTGCAGTCGGACAATGAAGAAGAGATATCTGTCCTTCAGCGCCCACAAGTGATTCAGCTGCTGAAAGAGACCAGGATGAATCTGGAGTGTGTTTCACTGGAAGAGTCAGAAGTCAAGGTGTGTGTGTGTGTGTGTGTGTGTGTGAGAGAGAGAGAGAGAGAGAGAGAGAGAGTTTAGTTTATCTCTAATAACTTCTCAGATCACATTGTCCTACATAAAGCATCTGTGCAAATCTGTATCACAGCTATTCACTTCCTGGACTGATGATGACCAAAAAGGTGACAAAACAGATGGATCACTGAATGAAAGTGTGGCACATAAAACAGAAAGCAATGTACCTTTGCAAGAAAAAGGAAACAAGACTGGATGGACAGAGACCCAACTCTGTCCCGCTTTATCATTGACAGTAAGTTTGGTTGTATATAATCAGATTATTAGACCACCAGAGCTAAGCAGAAGGTATGTGACAAATTGTTATAAACAGCCTTTTGAAACCCGAATGGGATCTCGACCAAGTCCTTCAGACTCGAAAGCAACACAAACCTCTTGTCAAACCAATTCAGCCATAACTCAAAGGTTGGATTGCAGACACTGTTTTATTCATTTAGACTGCATGTACATTTCAGATGGACATAAGGGAAAAACAACATGAACATTATTTAATGGAGCAGCTGGTTGCTTTTTGTGAGAAGAAAGTAAATGAGATGGACATAAAGACACACGTTTCATCTACAAAAACCCCTAATATACAAGAATCATCCCTCAGGTAGAGTCATATCACCTCTATTGCTACTATGACGGTAAATTTACACTACCGTTCAAAACTTTGTGGTCAGTAAGTTTGTTTTTAAGAAATTAATAATTTGATTCAGATTTGATTGAAAGTGACAGAAATGTTACAAATGATTTCTATTTCGAATAAATACATATCTTTTGAACTTTCTTTTCATCAAAGAATCCTGAGAAAATGTATCAGTTTCCACAAAAATATTAAGCAGTAAAACATTAAATCGTCATATCAGAATGATTTCTGAAGGATCATGTGACACTGAAGACTGGAGTAATGATGCTGAAAATTCAGCTTTGACATCACAGGAATAAATTACATTTTAAAATATATTAACATTAATTTTAAACAGTTTAACAGTTATTTTAAATTGTAATAACATTTCATAATATTTTACACCATTTTCACTGTATTTTTGGTCAAATAAATAAAAGACTTCTTTCAAAAACATTCAAAAATCTTACAGACCCTAAACATTTGAACAATAGTGTATATTCTCATGTTTACAGATTTCCACACGGCAGGTTAAATGTGTCTGTGACTTTTCCTAGATATGCTGGGAGACAGGTGAAGGACTTCAGAGAGACCTCAGCAAAATTACAACTCTATCAAGAGTCTCCCACCATATATATTGACTTGCGCAACAACACATTTCAAACAAAGCAATCAGCCATTAGCCAGAGTAACAGTGTCGTAAGTCCTGTAAACATGGAAACGGAAATGAGCTCCACTAAGAGGAAGACTAAAACAAATGCAAAAGCAAAGCGGCAGAAAAGGTAAGCGATCACATAAATGATAAATCTTATAATTAATTATATTTCAGGTAATGAATGGCTGATGTACAGTAAAATATATTCCCACTACATCTCATAAGCTCAGTCATAACGCATGTTTATTTTTCATTTATAGAGAATTTGCTGGGAAGATTTTATCACTCCAAAACACCAGACAGTCAAATCAAAGTGTGGTAGAGATATCTGGGAGCTGCAGAAATTCACAGGATTTTGCTGAGGCTAGGCAGAAAGACTCCTCAGGGAAAATCATAAAGGAAAAACAGCTTCATGATTTTGAAACTAGTTGCAGTGAACCTGGTATTCAGCAGGTCAATGTCTGCTGTTCTACTGCAGAATATGACCAACATAATCAGAATTCTTCTCACATCCCAGCTGCTCAAAACAAACAAAGGTACAAGGTATTCATACATTTTCTTCACTCTCAGAAATATGCATAAACTAATGTAATAATAACTGTATGACCATGCACATAAAGTCATAAAGTCAGATGGCAGAAGGATCTGAAGCTCTTGCAAACATTCAGACCTCAACGTTCTGCTAATAACAGCGAGGAAGCTGCTGAGAGGACTGATATTCTTTATGAACCTGTGAGTTATTGGCAGATTATCTATAAAATTTTATATAAAAGGTAGTTTTCATATTTAGAGTACTCACATTAGCTGTACTCACTCCCCTTAGGAAGCATCCTACCTTCCCTCAGTGAACACCCTACCTGCGGATCTACAGATGAAGGAATGTTTGCTGCTGACTGTGTCCTTGTCCAGTCCTGGGTTGGTGGCTGGAAGAATGCAGAGAAAAGCACAGACAGTGGATTCAGTCTTCATCAAGTCACATGTTTACAATGCACTCATAGCTTGGTTCTTGTCTTTGGTATGTCGTCTTATTTTTGGCAGTGAAAAAATATTTGACATGCTATGTTACATTTCATCTCTCTGTTACCTGTTCTGTGATAGACTGATCCCAAAAACAGCAATAGAAAAGGTAACAAGCTTGATGCCCCTTTCTGGGTGGCTGGGCTGCAGCAGTTTTATAGGGAGGATGGCTTGGCCTTGTACATCTGCGCCATGTCTCTCGAAGATGACTGTAGGAAATCCAGGGTGAGTTCTAAACATAATCCTCAGCATATTTTTCTTATAAATAAAATATTTGGCTCATTTAACAATGCTTTCTGCAGATTTCCCACTTGCAAACACTTCAAAAGATTCCGTGTAGGCCAAATATTATTTTAAAAATAAGGTCTTTATTGACTATTATTCAAGTTTATAATGGAATCTGATATTTTTTCCTCACAGATTGGGGAGGTGGAAAAGGACGAGAGCAGGTTTTATAGGCGAGTTTGCAAGTTTTTTGCTCAGACGTCATTGAAGACTGTTGCATTCTGGGTACCTCAGCTTAATCATTTGCTGGAGGAACAGGCCTATCCTACACATGTCCACGTGCCCTCATCTTACCTGGACTGCTTCATCTCTGTCAACCAAAATATAGAGGTTTTATATGATTTATGTATCCAATTTGTTTACAGTTATTGAGACATTATTCTATATACAAACCCGATTCCAAAAAAGTTGGGACACTGACTGTACAAATTGTGAATAAAAAAGGAATGCAATAATTTACAAATCTCATAAACTTATATTTTGTTCACAATAGAATATAGATACATATCAAATGTTGAAAGTGAGACATTTTGAAATGTCATGCCAAATATTGGCTCATTTTGGATTTCATGAGAGCTACACATTCCAAAAAAGTTGGGAGAGGTAGCAATAAGAGGCCGGAAAAGTTAAATGTACATATAAGGAACAGCTGGAGGACCAATTTGCAACTTATTAGGTCAACTGGCAACATGATTGGGTATAAAAAGAGCCTCTCAGAGTGGCAGTGTCTCTCAGAAGTCAAGATGGGCAGAGGATCACCAATTCCCCAAATGCTGCGGCGAAAAATAGTGGAGCAATATCAGAAAGGAGTTTCTCAGCGAAAACTTGCAAAGAGTTTGAAGTTATCATCATCTACAGTGCATAATATTATCCAAAGATTCAGAGAATCTGGAACAATCTCTTTGCGTAAGGGTCAAGGCCGGAAAACCATATTGGATGCCCATAATCTTCGGGCCCTTAGACGGCACCGCATCACATACAGGAATGCTACTGTAATGGAAATCACAACATGGGCTCAGGAATACTTCCAGAAAACATTGTCGGTGAACACAATCCACTGTGCCATTCGCCGTTGCCGGCTAAAACTCTATAGGTCAAAAAAGAAGCCATATCTAAACATGATCCAGAAGCGCAGGCGTTTTCTCTGGGCCAAGGCTCATTTAAAATGGACTGTGGCAAAGTGGAAAACTGTTCAGTGGTCAGACAAACCAAAATTTGAAGTTCTTTTTGGAAAACTGGGACGCCATGTCTTCCGGACTAAAGAGGACAAGGACAACCCAAGTTGTTATCAGCGCTCAGGTCAGAAGCCTGCATCTCTGATGGTATGGGGTTGCATGAGTGCGTGTGGCATGAGCAGCTTACACATCTGGAAAGGCACCATCAATGCTGAAAGGTATATCCAAGTTCTAGAACAACATATGCTCCCATCCAGACATCGTCTCTTTCAGGGAAGACCTTGCATTTTCCAACATGACAATGCCAGACAACATACTGTATCAATTACAACATCATGGCTGTGTAGAAGAAGGATCCGAGTACTGAAATGGCCAGCCTGCAGTCCAGATCTTTCACCCATAGAAAACATTTGGCGCATCATAAAGAGGAAGATGCGACAAAGAAGACCTAAGAAAGTTGAGCAGCTAGAAGCCTGTATTAGACAATAATGGGACAACATTCCTATTCCTAAACTTGAGCAACTTGTCTCCTCAGTCCCCAGACGTTTGCAGACTGTTACAAAAAGAAGAGGGGATGCCACACAGTGGTAAACAGGGCCTTGTCCCAACTTTTTTGAGATGTGTTGATGCCATGAAATTTAAAATCAACTTATTTTTCCCTTAAAATGATACATTTTCTCAGTTTTAACATTTGATATGTCATCTATGTTGTATTCTGAATAAGATTTTGAAATTTGAAACTCCCACATCATTGCATTCTGTTTTTATTCACAATTTGTACAGTGTCCCAACTTTTTTGGAATCGGGTTTGTAATTCCTTAATGCACTTTGTTTCAGGCTGTTAAAAAGGCCTTTAGTATAATCCCAGGATTCTACTGGCAAACTCTGGAAACCGAAGACCAAAAATGTCAAAGGGCAGAAGCCATAAATTCTCAAGAGTGTCATACTGAGGTGAGTGAGTCTTTTGAAAATGCCATTTTACCTTTCAGTTAACATACAGCTATGGAAAAAATTAAGAGACCACTTCAAGTTCAGAAATCAATGTTAAGTGGTCTCTTAATTTTTTCCATAGCTGAATATAGCTTTGTATTGTATGGGTATTTTTTATTTTTTGCTTTCAGACGGCACTTGTTCTGATAGGCAGGGCACTGTTTCTTAACCCACTGGCAATGCATCACACACTTGAGCTTATGTGCAGATCAAGTCTAGATGTATGTGGTGTCCGTTTCCTCTACCCACTCCAAGAGCTACTGACAAACTTTGCAGGTACATATCTCCCACCATAATTACACAACATGTACAAATCGCATGGGTTAATGCATATCCTGTCTTCTAGTCTGCAAGTCAGTTATGCATAGCGAGGGAGAGCCAGTGCTCACTGTGGCTTTCCGGGGTCCTCACGCTAACTCAGTGTGGCAGGAGATCACAGGGCCATCAGACCCCCAGCTGGCAAGGCGGACAGATCCAGCATCCATCAACGCCCTGTACCATCACAGTCAAGACCAGATCCTGCTCTACTCACCCCGTCTTGCCAGTCTTGTACATCTGGGGCTCTGCTTGTGGTTTGGTGGTAGAATAGCAAAAAACACCCTGTCAATGTTAGTATCATAGAATGTTAGCATCTTAAAGGAACACTCCACTTTTTTTGAAAATATTCATTTTATATTCAATATTCAAATATATCATTTTCCAACTCCCCCAGAGTTAAACAGTTGAGTTTTACCATTTTCGAATCCATTCAGCCGATCTCCAGGTCTGGCTGTACCACGTTTAGCATAGCTTAGCATAGTTCATTGAATCTGATTAGACCGTTAGCATCTCGCTCAAAAAAATGACCAAAGAGTTTTGATATTTTTCCTATTTAAAACTTGACTCTTCTGTAGTTACATCATGTACTAAGACCGACGGAAAATGAAAAGTTGCAATTTTCTAGCCCGATATGGCTAGGAACTATACTCTCATTCCAGTGTCATAATTAAAGAACTTTGCTGCCGTACCATGGGTGCAGCAGGCGCAATGATATTATGCAGCGCTCTCACAAATGTCTCCATGGTTGCAAGGAACGCTCCCTGTGCAAGCAGGGGGTCACAGACGCTGCGTAATATCATATCACAGAAGAGTCAAGTTTTAAATGGGAAAAATATCGAAACTCTTTGATCATTTTTTGGAGCGAGATGCTAACGGTCTAATCAGATTCAATGAACTATACTAAGTTATGCTAAAAGTGGTACTGCCAGACCCGGAGATCGGCTGAATGGATTCGAAAACGGTAAAACTCAACTGTTTAACTCTAGGAGAGTTGGAAAATGAACCTATTTTCAAAAAAATGGAGTGTTCCTTTAATACTTCTTTTATCATTTACGCACCCTCTTGTCATCCCAAACTTGAATAATTGTCTTCAGCTGCTTTTGTCTATATTATGAAAATCAATGGGAGCAAAACCTTCAACTCCAAAGATGACATGAAAGTAGCATCAAATTAATCCATACAATTTGGCTGATATTTAAGTCTTTTGAAGCAACGTGATCACTTAGTATAATGAACATGCTGAAATTTAAGTCTTTATATTCACTTTCAAATCAAAACTTTAATCAAAGGATTACATTTAATATGGCGGTTCAAACCTAAAACATGATATGTGTGTGGTGAGACATCAATTGATATCTGATGTAGTCTATATGTGTGTGTGGGCTGATTTTGATTTAAATTGAGTCATTTACATACATTTACATCTACATTTCATCATATAACGTGAGCATCTCGCTTCAGAAGTTCAAGTTGTATCATTTCACTCTATGCTTTTAGGAGCTTGACAGTTTTGGGTTCTTTTGACTTGCATAATATAAACAAAAACAGATAAAAAGATTCTTCAAAATCTTCATTCTGTCTTCTTGTGTTTCATAGAAGAAAGAAAATCATACAAGTTTGGAATGATATGAGTAAATGATGAGTGAATTTTCATGTTGGGGCAAACTGTTCCTTTGAACTACCTGCTGACTCTAGTTATCATTCTTATCAGGGTTAAGGACTCAAAGGAGGGTGACCGAGGAAAAAGATCCCAAATCCTGACATCTTCTCCAGCAACTTTATGTGCCACCGTGAAAGGTGACTAGAAAATAAAAACTTTGTAATTTCTAACATCTAATAAGTCAAACTTTCTACCCCTTTTCCCTTTGCCCCCATACAGCGGATATATTTCTCCTTGTGTCTCCTGTGGTTGGACCATGCTGTTATAGCTATATACTATCTGCATGTGCAAAGACAGGCTTCAGTCTGTTGGGACTTCAAAGGACACAGATCTCCATGAAACAAGCTCAATCTCTGGGTCTCACCACCAAGCAGGTGAATAAACCCAACCGTGAGCCTGTACTAGTACAGAGATATATTGAAACTGAGAGTGGGACACTACCATGACATTGACGCTGATTGCATTTGTCTGTCTCTGTTAGGTTACAGCGTTCTGTCATGCTCCCACAGTGTTGCTGGATGGAGAACAGGTTGAGCTGTCCTCTCATTGTCTTGTGCTGCTCATGAGGAGAGAAAGTGCAGTTAGACACTGTTCCAGACTGCCGATAGGTAAAGCATCAGGATAGCACATATCGTGCCAGCCACTTACTGTACGTATAGCTGTACAAAAATGCTCCAAGTATTAAATGTCCCGTTTCTTTTCCTGATAAAGGTTTGATGAATGAGCTTGCTGCACAAGGCCTTATTGGATCAATCTGTGCAAGATTCACAGATGTTGTTGGTCCACACGTCTGCTTTCACACTGTACCCTACTCTAAAACCCACCACAAAGTTCTGGGTACAGACATTACATTGCGTTTTCATAATTTACCCTATTACCACCCAAGTGTATTTTGACATTTATATGATGACCTACAGGTGGGCTCATGTGGACAGTGCCAGAGTGTAGCCACATGGTCCTGTCCAAACACATGTATCCCTCTTGGCCAGATGTAGAGCAGGTGGTGGTTCTCACATTAACTGGTCAAAACATCATGAAGAATGAAATGGGCTTTCTTCATAAAGTTCTCAGGGGAGATGAAGCAGGTACATAAACTCTACCTAAAACAGAGGTTTCAGTCCTTCTCACGGAGGGCCACCTTCCAGCAGAGTTTATCTCCAATCCTAATTAAACACATCTGGACAAGCTAATCAAGATCTTCAGTATCACTAGAAACATCTAGGTAGATGTGTTAGAGCCAAACTATGCAGGAAAGTGGACCTCCAGGAGGAGGACTGGACATCCCTGACCTAAATCTATACCTTCACATAAGTACCTGTGTACATGCTTGAGTAAATCACTAAGTTTCAGCATCTGGCTACCAAATCTACTTTTTCCTTGTACAAGCTGGACAAGATGGATTTGAGTTGCTGGCATTGAAGTGGGAGCCCAAGCTGTCTCAGCGACAGGCACAAGAGTTGAGTCCTTTTGAGATTGGGGACAGAGAGTGGCAGAGCAGTGTGCAGAGCTTGACATCCACCCCTGCCCTGGTCTTGGCTCTGAGGAGGGTGAGGGCATTCATCAGCCTACGTAGACTTTTACCACAAAATTACCCAGGAAACCTGCAAGTATTGATGTCCCCCACTCCTGAGACTGCTTTCAGACAGACCTGCCTCTTCTTCTCGGAGGTAGAATTGGTCCCCGGTGAGGATTCAACTACAGTAACACCAGTCTGGTAGGGATGATCTTTTTAGTTTTGCTCCAAATGCCGTTTACTTAACTTAAGCATCTTCATCTTCAGATCACAGCAGTCGTCCATCATTGAAATTCCTACCACTTCATCACATTGACACTCCTGGTATGTACAGAACCAAGCCAATATATATTTTACCCTCCCATGTGCTCTGGGAACTGACTTGTCAATCTCTGACAACCCTCAGGTCTCAGAAGTCAGTCGCTTTACAGTTACATGACAGTGGGTAAGTGATGTCTTCTCAGAACATGTCCTTTTTAAAGCTGTCTTTCATGGCTTTTTCTTTCAGCTTCCTCCCTCTGTACTCTACAGGCCCAGATCCACTTTTGACTCTAGCTCTGTTCAAGCCTGGAGCCTGGAGACACTGCTTTGGTAAAATTCTCACCATTATCAAACAGAATGGATATACTCTAGTGGGCTTACGTGTGCTTCTGCTGGACTCAAACATGGCAAATGCACTGATACATCCACCGGAGCAACAGGTCAATCTGTTCTCTTCTTCCTAAATATCCTAAAAAGAGTAAATAATCACATTTATTCTAGACCGCTGTGAAAAAAAGAAGTACACATTAGCATACTTTTGTACTTGTGGGAAAAAAAAAAAAAAAAAACACTTAAAAAATATAAAAAATGAATTCCTTTTAAAGAATATTAAGTGCAAACTGATTGTAATGTTTTCGGACATTTAAAGGTGCAGTAAGCGATTTCTGATAATCATTGAACAGTGTTGATATTTGAAACCAACCCAAACAAACACACCCCTCCCTTCATGGACCCTAAAATGCCTGAACATTCAATGCAAGACTGGAAGTCTCTTTATCATAGCTAAAAAAAATATAGTGAAGGTGATTAATGAATGACAAGGAAGAACAAAAAAATGAACATATAGTACACAAGTAGGCTTTTCTAATATTAACTCGTCTTAATGGGTTAGTTCACTCAAAATTACATTTCTGTCATTAACTACTCATCCTCATGTCGTTCCAAACCTGCAAGAACTTCGTTCATCTTTGGAACACAAATTAAGATATTTTTGATGAAATCCAAGTTTTTTTTTTATCTCCTATAGAAAGCAAAGAAATTACCACATACGAGGTCTAGAAATGTAGTAAAGACATCGTTAAAATAGTCAATGTGACTACAGTTGTTCAACCTTGATGTTATGAAGCAAAAAAAAAAAGATGTTATGCACACAAAAACAAAACAAAAATATCTTTATTCAACAATTTCTTCTCTACCCTGTCATTCTCCTATGCAGTTTATGTTAAAGAGACATTGCAGAGCTTCCAGGTTCTACGTCAGAACGCTGGTTAAGTTTTGGCCGACGCTGTTCACATGAGCAGCACGACGCATGCATGTGATACTGACGAAGGAGCCGGCCAATAATGAGTCGGCATTCTGATGATGTCTTTACTTTTCTGGACCTTGAATGTAGTAATTTCACTGCTTTCTATGGGATAAAAAAAGATAAATAAAGCCTCTCGCATTTCATAAAAAAAATTTTTTTTTCAAATCTCCCTCTTGCTCACTCTCTCTCCTCCCCCATCATTAGTAGACTCACCCCCTACTGCTGAGTGTGTTGCGCTGCTCAGTCCGATCCACTTTCAACAGCGTTTCTCAGAAATTGCTTACTACACCTTTAATCGCATATTAATTGCAAAATAAAAGCATGACAAAACATGATTTAAAATGTACTTTAAAGTAAAACTTTTTATTATTACAGTGCTAAGAAACCATCATGAAAGTGTCCTTTATTTCAGAACTCTTCAGTGACCTTTTAATTACTAGTATAATATCTGCAAGTACAGTATTTTAAAAACATAATTTTAAGATTTGAAATACACCCCAAGAGCACATTCAATACAATTATATGCATTTATTTTTTACAAGGGGATATTATCCAGAGAACATTTACTAATGCTATAGTTCAGCTTGAGTCTGTATAAGAAACAATTTTTCATGTTTATTTGATGTCCAGGAACCCACTGAGGAGATGGAGTTGAAGTACTTGAGATCTGGACCCTCGCTGGCTTTGGGTTTACTGAGAGTGAATGCAGTAATGAGGCTGTTGGAGCTGATGGGTCCTGAGGACCCTGTGGAAGCCCGTACTATAGATCAGACACTATGGAGGGCCCAGTATGGCTCTGACAGGCTGCGTAATGGCATCTATGGTCAGCACTCTGACAAAAATAATCAACCGTTAAAGTCTGGTCAAAGCTCACAAACATTATTTGTACATTTTTGTACAGGATCTCCATCTTATCGAAAGGCTGTAGAAGACATAAAACTGGTATTTCCAGAGGGAGTGTGCTGCACTGAAACTTCAGTTATAAGACACAAGAAGGTATTGTAACCGGTTTTTCCTTCCCACAAGTATATTGGTGCTATAGTTAAAAATCTCTTCTGTCTTATTTCAGATATCCTGTTTGCATTCAGATCCTGATGCTAGTGTGGACCGTGAACAGTTGAAAACCCTCAGAACCACTGTCAAGAACAAATTTTCATCAGGATTCGGTCAAGGCAAGGCGTTCTTCCTCACCCCTCTAATAACACATCAGAAAACTGAGTCAATAACACAAACATAAACCAAAACCTGTTGATGTTTTACTAGCTGCGATCGACCTTTGTAATGAGGATGGGAACCGTTGTTGTTTATTTGTGTTTTGGTGCCAGTAGGGCCTTTGGTCTGCAGTGCTCTTTGTCAGACCACCTGCCTGCTGATACCTTCCAACCTCCTGCAGCAGAGTCAGCCTCCTCTGTACTCGGACCTACTGCAGCGGCTGCTTAGGACAGGCTGCCATCTGGTGGCTGGAAAGCTCTGCACACCAAATGAAAAACAAAGGCAGCACATATCTGAGTTATTGAGGTCCTCTGCTGGTGGAGCTCTTCTACTTGAAGGTCCCTGCCTTATCATTGCTTTGCAAGCAGACAATGCCGTCACATGCTTTGATATCATTCTTGAGAGGTACAAGCAAAGCTGAAAAACAAATTGTAAAAGGTTACAGCAGACTGTAATACAAATAATACGTAATTCAACACAATTGTGTATTTTCCTTCTGCTGTAGAGTTTGTAGGGAGAGACCAGACTTTAAGAGAGTTACCATGAAACTTCTTTACCCAAACTCTAAAAGTGGGGTGAGTACAGTAACACCTTACACTCATAAACATAAAGGTTCCAAAATGGTTTTTGCAACAATTCCCCAAAGTACATTTCAATAGGGTCTTTCGCACCGGAGGTTTTCATAGTTCCTATGATTATTGGCGTGTTTGCACTGCAGGAACTGGGAATGATTTTAGTAATAGGAACACCTTTAAGGGTTACTAAATTAGCTCCTACTTAGTAGGGTCTAACCCAGCACAATAGTGACTACCAGCGACACAAGTGTACGTTGACTGGCTGAAGGCATGACATATGAAGAACCGGCACCTGCCATTTTTAAAAAGCCGTGTAAACAGTTTACATATACTTAATCCACGAACATGGAAAACAGCGGTAGATGGGTTGATGCCGAAGTCTAGACACTTTACGCATGGAGTTGTTGACATTGTTGAATGCCGTGCTTAAATGACGTCGCTGTCAGCCGGCTTACATCACTTCAGAGGTCCTACTTGCGGTGCAGATGCAACCAGGAAAATGGCCTTGAAAATGTGGTTCTTGGGCTAGTTCCTATAAATGACTTCCTATCACTACCCGGTGCAAAAGCCGCTAATGAAAAGTCCTTTTAAAAATTCATAGTGTGAAGAATATTTTAATGATCTAAAGTACTATTTTACATTCTAAAGAACCTGTTTTGTAATGGAAAGGTTCCACTGATGTTAAAGTTTCTTCATGGAATCATATGGTGCTTTGTTTCTTGGCTCGGCTTACTTTTCCACTGTAGGTTAGTACTGCTTCAAAGTGGGTAGGATTATAGACTTATCGTTATGGTTGCAACGCCTCTACTGCCATGGATTCGCTCCTTGGCTACTAACGTTTGCACCTCGTCTACTGGCCATGATACAGCCATTTCTTTTTTCAAGTTGCGTGAGATGGTCGTTTACAGCAAGTCGTGTGAACAAATGATACTGCTGTGGCTGTTGCTGACTATTTAAATCTAGCGTGTTTGGCATCTCGTGTCGCAAATCCAATTACGCTGGTAGTGGCGATTCTTTCTGGAATCTTGCTGATTCTCGCTTGGAATCTCAACTGAGGTGGTGCTAAAAAAAAGGTACCAGGTACTAGGTATTGTAAACAGTGGAAAACCCCCCAAAAGTGAGCCGTACCAAGCCGTACCATGCAGTGGAAAAGCGCCAATATATGCCAGTAAAGTACTAATATTTGTAAGAGTGTACTTTTAACTGTTTCTCCATATGACTTCCCTGAACCTTTTTTGTGTGCAGGCAATGAAATTGCTGCATTACCTGTTTGATGATCACAGTCTTTGACAGTCTTCACCGCATAGCACCACACTAACCGGGATTTAATCCATAATCGGTACCTAGTGGTGAATATTTAGCTTTCTATAATTCACATGAATGTGATTTATCGACATTCATCTTTTTTTAAATTTCACTTTTAAAGAAATGAAAAGATTGATTTAATCTTACTTGTGGACAGAACACTTAATGTTAAGTTGCATATTAGCACTCAGCAACTGATGATTCATAAGCACATGAGAGGAATAAGACAAAACACTCGAGTCAGGTTAAAGATCAAAAATTATTTAATTCCCATGATGACAAAAATAATTCCATGAATTCTGTAAACCATTGCATAACTGCTGTAGTGTAGACAAGTGTTAACAATTTTAAATGATACACTACAAGAAAAAGATTATGCATTATAAATAATACCATCTTAAGTAATTCTAGTGAAGAAAAACCTCTCTGGCCTTGCACGGCATAAAAACGTACAACTATTCCATAAAGAAGCCTCCATAACTTAAACACATAACTCCCAGTAAAAGTTTTAAGGTCTTGTGTTGACAACACATACACAAAGTATTATATTGACAGCAAATTGTATAGTATTTCAACACTAATTAGAATATAAGCTGTTCTATATATTGATGCATACTGTACCAAAATAAGGGATATGTTTCTTCCTCACAATATAAATGTTTTCCTCATTTTGACTTTTGAGCTAATAAATCTGTGAGTTGCAGTTTCCTTTGAAAATTGGACATCTCTCTCTATTCTACAGTTCTCCTGTAAAACCCTGAGAAAAATACATCTCATATTTCCATCAAATTGTTACATGGATAAATACACAAACTTGAAAACTGCAATTGTTTAACTTATAAATTTATTTGTAATGTAATGTATCGCAATTCACAAAACTAGTGCTACATCATTATAGATTAACTGTTCTCTAAGTTATTCCAGTAACCCATTTTAAATCTAATTTGAATGGTACATTCAATATTCAGGGATTTAATGTTCGAATAACCGTAACATTAATTATAGGGAACAGTGGTTCCAAAAATTCTGGCATTTTTTTTCTTATTTATTATTATTTTAGCCTCTTACAAAAGTTTACTATTGTAATTGTTACCCCCCCCCTCCCCTGGCTAATTTGCTAAATTTAACCAGTTTCATATGTAATACGTATATACAAGATTGCATAAATCCTTAGGTTCAATAAATCACACTACTGATAGAGAACAAAATTAGAAAAACAAACAAATGAACAAACGAAATCCACAAGAATGCAAAAAGAAATGAAGAAATGATTATTTCCACTGCAGAGCATTATGGTAAATTTCCAATACATTAATTTACACATTGCTAAACAAGAGTCCTTGGTGCTTCTTTAAATACAGATGCCTGGTCTTACATCAATGTTAAATGGTCATCTTCAGTTACAGTTGGTATTAAAATGGCTGATGCAGACAGAGGGGTTTAGAAAGATCATGCTGTGGACTAAAAGACTACTATCTGCCATTATTATAAATTTTGTACAGAAAAATCAGTTAAGCAAACCAATAAAACAGAAAATCAGTCTGAAGACCAAACTCGGAACGACTAGATTTTATAACAATTCCACATTAATTTTGTCATACTTCATAAACTGTTCGGATGAGCTGCTACTTTTAACACCCTTGGTAGAGAATATCATTGCAAAACACCTTAACTGTTCCTGACTTTCAACATGAGTAAGTATTTCTCTCGATCAGAATCACTTATTACTCAAAGTGAAACATTCAAAGGCATGGCAGAGTATTTATGTATTATTTTAATACACTGGTCTGTAGAAAGTCTGTGACAGGACTCTCGTGCATTGAGAAGTACAGATTTAAAATGTCCCAAGGCACTAAAATTCGGCTCATTTCGTAAGCTGGGCTTACCCATTTGTTCAATGAAAAATACTTTCAATGTGGTTGTATTAAAAGGCACAAATTTGTTTCAAAGAGACTTGATCCTTCTAAGATTTAACAATATTACCAAGCAGAATAACTGGTCGTGAATCAGACATTTAAGTGCAGATCTACATTTTTTTTTTTAATTAAACACGCAAGTGTAACTAGGCCAAAAAGTGAGGTTTAAGGCTAGGAATATTTGAACATTTTTATATAAATGTAACCCAATGTCTGTCTCAGCCATTTCAACTAGCATGAGCAAGGGACCCATTTTACATCACAATCAAATAAGTTCTACACAGCCATGGTAGACAACATTTGACAATACAATAATAGACTTCAAGAAGAAAAAAAAAGTTAAAAGATTTTCTATTTCATATCCAAATTCTGAAGAATCCCAACTAAACAGACAGAAAAACAAACACCAGTCAAATGGAAACTAAAGAAAGCACCTTGCGGGCCGAGATACTCTTTTAAATTCCTGACAGTATACAAGTAGTGCACAACAACTAATGTTTCAAAACTGATTTCAGAATTTTACAAGCAAGTACTATTTGTATAAAAAGAAAAAATATATACTTCAAATAAGCACTAATCCATATGGCCACTTAAGAATATTAACACAAATATTAATTCATTACTATGACATTCCTTCACTGTAGATTACAGCCAATTCAATACTATGTTATCATTTTTACTGAGAAATTGGAAAAAAAAAAGAAAAAAAAAACACAATCTTTATATTAAGTTAAAGAATTGTGATTCATTAGGATTTTTTGAATGCACATTATGTAAATAAGGTAATAGGTTTGGTCATTTTTTTTCTAACTATTTCCTCAAAATGTTAAAATGAAAATGCAGTTATAAAATTGAAGTGAGAACTTAGAATAGTAAAGGTCTTTGGTAGAAACTACAAAAATGGGCATTCAGTCCATTAATATTGTCAGCAAAAGCAGTTGGCATAGTTGTCCTGTCAAATTAAACATTGAAAAACTGACACAGTAATTGTACACCACTTCAATTGAACTTTGAAACAAGTATAAACTACAATACCACTTTGGTTCATTTGAGTAAAGTCCACATTTGATTTGACCGCACTCTTAATTTATGAAATAAATGTTGTGTGAATTCTCACACATTAACCACATTTTATAGTTCAACAAAACCCTATGTTATGGTCCAATAACCAAATAATGGAACTAATTCCTCAACAAAGTGACACGTCTGCAAAGCTCTTGAACACTTGAGTGTTAGAAACATCCCATCCAGAGCTGCTTTGATCCATTTCAACCTATCTACGTCAACCTTCGTACGAACGAGAACATGTCTTTGCTAATCGAACTAGAAAAGATAAGCACATAGTCAATGCATTAAAAAATATTTTGAATACTTTGAGCGCTCGACTGTGATGCCTGACCAACAACTGGATAAGTCTGCTCAATACATTTGGCAGTGTGATCTAGAGCTTCAGCTGGTTAACAAAAGTTACACACTGACACATGCAGTGACAAATCAGTCAAAAACATGAGCTACATACAGACCTTGTGGATTTAGATAAAATGCAAGAAAGAAAGCAGAGAGAAATCATATATACACTGTCTTTGCCTTGTGAAGCTGAAAGAAAGAAAAAGAAAGAGGGTCTGGACAATTAGATCCTCAATAACCATCCCTTTTGAAGTAAACTGTTTATCCCGGTTTCATAAGAAAAAGAACTTGCACCTTTGTGTACCTGACAATTTACCGCACAAACTCGGTGTAAATATGAAAGGAACAGGAAAAAAAAAAAAAAAAAAGATAACACAGTAGCAGGTCATTTCAATTAGATTACCTAAGCACATTACACTGTCGAATTTGGATACGAAAAAACACTAACGATTTCTGTCTGTAAACACTACAGAGCACTACAATTCTACACATTTCAATAAACAGAAATGTACTAAGCCAGTTTTTGCAATCAAAGAAACACACAAACATTTCCTGATTTGAATATCCCTACACATTTAAATTAAGGATGATTCAACATTTCTAACGATAATGAAGCTGCACCCAAAAAGCACCATCGTTAATGAAGAAGAGGGAACGATTGTTTAGCTGAACCTCAAGAGCTCAGGCACCGACCAGGGTGAAGTCTCTCGGAAATACGCTAGTACTGAATTGGGCTCCGATAATATGGTACTACTGAAAAATACATACTTTGCAGAACTTTGCACAAGCTGATGGGTTTTGTACTACAATCCTAAACTCTTCACAGATGCTTCGAATGTTTGTAAGGCAAGGCACTTAAGAGGGAGTGGCCAGGAATCAGATATATGTTCTGACATATCTGAAAGGCTGAAGTCCAAAAAAAAACTGTGTTGCTGAGGACTTCAGAACACATGTGCTCATTTAACAACTACATAATGTATATCTAAATAGTCACTATAAGACAGAGAAATCGGTTTACTAAATGCCTTAGCATACAGTATGTGCCTTACTGATATTACAGCTGCTGGTTATGCCTAAAATGCATTCAAAGTTTGCACTTATTTGATTGAAAAATTTAAGTAACAATGAAAGTAATATTAACTACTATTTAGTACTATTTTATATGAAAACTAACAAGTTATATACACTATACCATGATTTAACAGTAAGAAAAAAATGAAATATTCTATTATGTTTCACAGTACACACAAAAGCTTCATACTTTAGCATATTTGGGGAAAAAAATATATAAATCTTAGAAAAAAGAAAAAACAACTACAAAAGCAGCTTAAAGCAAAATTTCTATAAAAAAAAAAAAAAAATACCCTCAGACAAATTTCCAAGTCAACAAAGTGCTTTTAACAAGAAATGAATCCTCTTCATACAGCTAGTAGCAACAGTGGCGTCGGACCGATGATTTTGTTGCTAACAGTCAAATCAGGGCCAACTGACTATAAATGCCAAGGGGAAATTGTTTAATGCTTTATGAAAATTGATAAAAATCTAGCTTGTACAGAACAGGTATTGCATTTAAGTACTTGTATCAGTCAAACACCACTTAGATTCTAATAAAACAAATCAATTGAATCACTATATGAAATACTGAAACAAAAAACAAACAAAAAAAATGCTATTTAGAAACTGTAAGCATAATAATAATAATAATAATAATAATAATATTAATAATATTATGTATTAGTAGTTCTTCAAAGGGCTAAATCATTAAATAGTACCTTGGATAGCTGTACATCACCACTTCAATATTTTCGTCTTACAGTAAGGACATTCCGTTTTACCAGACGCACAGTTCTGACAAAGTACATAATGTTGGCAAGGCTGCAGGACAATGGAACGATCATGCTTTTGGCAAACTATACATTTCTTTGACTGAAGCTGATATATTACCTGTGTTGAGAAAAAGAAGAGTTAACATCAGTCACACTCTGACAGATTTAATGCAGTGCGTCATGCATGACTGACTCGTGTGGATGTTAAACCGTGTTGCCGTCTAGTTGACGAGAAGAGCACGACGGTCTACTTAGAGAGTGTGTAAATGTGACATGGTGGCGTATGTGTGTTGGGACCTGGTCCTTCTTACCCCGTCTATGAGGTCTAGGTCAGAGCGCAGCTGGCTCTGGATGGAGCGGAGCTTTGGCAGAGGGAGCTGGTCCAGCTCGCCGTAGCTGCGCAGGAGAGGCGTGTTGGGGGAGCGACACAAAACGTCAAAGTCTCCCTGCAGTTCCTTCAGCTTGCGCTCCGTGTCCTCTCGCTTCTGCTCTGCCAGCTGCCGCTCCGCCTCTGCCGATTTAGCTTGTTCTTTCGCTTCGTGAGCGTCTTTCTGCCACGCTTCACAGGCCTATAAGAGGTGCGTTTTAATGAGACGTTCCATCTGATTATAATGACTGAATTGATTATACACCTTTGGGCTTGTTGCAAAGCTGCAAAGCTAAAGGAGTGCTGCAGGTATAACATTTTTATAGGTCAAAACATGGAAAAGAGTTCGCATTTTATCACTTCTGGTTCCATCGCCCCAAAGTTAATGGTTTTTTGGAATGGGTTTTTGGTTAAATGCCTGAAATAAGGTCTGTGGTGAACACAAGCTAAAGATATTTTTAGGTTTAAACTACATACATAAATACATACAATAGGTCATTAAATGCATCCGTAATACCCCCCATGAAGCTTTAAAGTAGGGCTGCACAATTAATCGAAATTAACCTGAAATAGTGGTTAAACCATTTGGCTTTTAAAGTGCAATTATGAAAGCGCAAAGGATGCGATTATTTTTTTTATGCACAGCTTGTCTGCGAATCACGGCTCTGTGATCAGTAGTAAATGCTGCTCCCTCTGAAAGCACTGCGAGTTTGAGCCACTTATAATGTGCATTTGAAAAAGCAACACGCGTCAAACATCTTTCCAAACATGGAAAGCATTTATGAACCTCTGGTCCAACAAAAGACAACATTTAATAACATGCTTTTACCTCAAACTACCTTCATAACGCCAGTTGAGTGTTTGAAAACACCCTTCTGTGAGATGATGTGCTTCTCACACAGAATAAGACAAGCAACATATTATTTCATAGTATTCTATACAGTGATAAAGGCTATGTGTCGATTAGCATTGAATTATAAATCTACTTTATTATCATGAAAATACCTGAGAAGACTTGAAGTCGTCAGATAAACCATATATTGTTATAGTCGTGTGTTTATTAGTCATGTTTAATCAAAGCATTACGATCTGTTTATTCAGCTACAGTGATGGTATGATACTTATAGGGATTTCCTGTAATTACATGCATTATCGTACTCCCGAGGGGCATTTTTGGAGTTTCTGCACAAGAGCGCCCTCCGGCTTTCAGATGGAGCAGCAATTAGCCGTACTTCACTGACAAGCTGCGCATAAAAAAATAAAAAAAAATACACAGCCAATTGCCAAATCACATGAGGTTTAATTTCAATTAATTATGCAGCCCTACTTTAAAGGTTGTTGGGGACATTAAACATTATCACACCGAACAGGTAAACTCATCTACCCACTAGTCTGCTTTTACGGCCTTATTGTGTTTATAATTATGCTCTTGCAACTATTCTAACTCAAACTTTCAGGGAAAATGCTTTTAAATAAAGACTGAAAGAGTTGTCGGAAGCTTAATGGTGGTGATGTTGAAGCATGCGAGTAGTTGCATTTATAGCCTACATTTAGCTTTTTACTTCTGGCTATTGAATTTAGGCTTCAAAATTCATAAAAGTGGTGTTCATTATGTGAAGATTATCAGGTAAGAATCATAAACTTTTGTTGGTCACAGAGCTTCTTTAGTAATCCTAAAGCCAATGGAAAAAATCCTATTGGTTTTTATTGAGGGAACCAGGGCCTACAAAAATTAATCACTGCAGCACTCAATAGCTTGAGGTGTCACTGTAAGATAATGGCATCAATAAGAAAAGCAGTGTCAGACTCTATTTTCTACAATAAAACTGGGCATGAATCTCTGAGAGACAACCTACAGGAAACCTAAATGGCTGCTTGACAAAAGGAATCACTCATTTCACAAGGCCCATAATAAAGCAAACACATCTGACCTGTTTGACTTGGTGCCAGGCCTCCTCCCATTGCTTTATCTTGCGCTTGGCTTCATCCAGTTCTCGGAGGAGCCGGCCGATGTCTGCGCTGCTGGAGCCGACCGTGCTAGAAGTAAGGCTGCTGAACACTGGAGACGGGCTGGGAGAGAAGCTGCCACTCATAAAGTCCCATATACTCCCTGCTCCGCCATTCAGACCTAAGCCAAAACATTATTATATCAACTCAAATATTCATGAGACTGTGATCATACTCAAAAGTTTGGGAAAATAATAGCCTGAGTCTCAGATGGCACGCCCACGGACCACCTGATGCATAGTGCACACACCACACACACAAAAAAAAGTTTCAATCTGTTTAGCTGGCTGCTACACAACTTACACATTTTTATCAGTCTGTTGGGCGCAAACAGAGATTTATTGTTGGGTTTGCCAAAGTTTTGTTTAAAGCTGTTATTTTTATGTAAATGAGATGAACACAATTTATTCCTCTTTGTTTTTATGTAAAAACAGTCCAAAAAAACTACTTTAGGAAGGACTGACCACAAATTCAGTCCTAAAATGCATTTTTTTTTTTTCTGCTACAACTTTGTTCTGGATATTATTGTGATATCAGATATTTGACCTTAATCATGTATAATGTCATGCAAAAATAAATTAGTAGCAAAAAAAAAAAAAAACCTTAAGGATGCATTAAATTGATCAAAAGTGACAGTAAAAACATTTATATTTTATAGATTTCTATTTCAAATAAATAAGTTCTTTCAAACTTTCAATTCAAAATAATTTTGATGTTTCCACAAAATATTTACTCACTAAAATATTTTACAACACTGATAATAATCAAATATTTCTTATCATATCAGAAAGACTTTTGAAGGATCATGTGACTGAAGACTGGAGTAATGATGCTGAAAATTCAGCTTTGACATCACAAGAATACATTACATTTTAAAATTATATTGCATAGAAAATATATATTTTAAAAACTGTAAAAATATTTCACAATGTTATTGTTTTTACTGTATTTTTTAACAAATAAATGCAGCCTTAAAGAGACTTCTTTCAAAAACATTACTATTCTTCAGTGGCAGTTTTTGGCCCTTCTCATCTTGAATATGACGATCTCCAAACCTTACAGTTCTCACCTAAGGAGTTCTGTGTAGACGTGGGTGTTCCTAGAAGGCCATGCTCGGTTTTAACAGGTGGTGCCTGTGGCTGGCTCTGCTGGGAGGCCATTCCAGTGAGGAGAGACTGGGACAGGGATTGAGACAGCGAGCTGAGCGGGGAGGCGGATAGAGACGACGAGGAATGCAGAGAGGAAGACCGGGCCAGAGAGCCAGGAATATTGACAGGAGCAGAGCCTCCTAATAACCTCTGATCTATGGTGGAAAACAAGTGTTTAAACATTAACAGCATCATATACCCAGTACAAGCCAAAACAAGCAAAAGCTAACAACAACAATAAAGTCTTACTTGTTAAACCAAGGCCATTGTTGTCCTGGTCCTCCAGCTCTTTGTCGAGGGAGGCAACATTGATGTCACTAAAATTTAGGTCAAGTGCAGATCCTAAGAGCAAGAACAGTGGTGCGATTCAATATTTTTGCATAATGGATACAAAACACAAGCTACTTAATGAGACAATACTGCATAAAGCTATTAATGATGTTTTTTTTAAACTCCAATAGAAACATTTGAAGTGATAAAAGGCTTGATGATTTAGTTATCCATCCTGCAACACAATTCATTTCAGTTCACATCAACTCACAGTCTATAATAACCATACATCAAATGCTGTGTTTGGGTAAATGCCATATATTTAGCTTGAATTAGCTCAGAAGAAAAGGCAGACATGAAGGCAAAAGCACTTACCATCCTCTGAGCTCTGTGCTGCTGAGTCATTGCTGCTGCTGCTAGGGAGCTTTAGTGGACTCACTGACTTATGGCTAATGCATTGCCACAAATACACTTCCTTCGACTTCACTAAACGCTCGGCATTTATCTGCACTGCCTTATCTGGGCTGAGTCTGTCTCGTGTACTTTTAGATGTAGCGCTTGGCTAGACTGCTCTAAGACAAAAGAGTGCTGGAGAGGACCTTACCTATTACTGACTCCACAGTATTGCTGCCTGGATAGAAAGGCGTGGCTTTTGCATTCATGGTTGATAAAGTGGTGGGTGACGAACTGTCAGATCCGATACTGGAGGCCAAGCTGGACGTGATGCTTGATGTAATGCTGGACGCTAGTGGGTTCACCACTGAGAACACACCACCGTGAGCCTGTGAATCAGCCGTGACATGGCACAATGTCAAATAAGACTGTCCACGATGAAAAGAAGGAAAGATCTAGTTTAAAACACAAGTGACAAGTTAGAAATGCACTCTTTGTATTCATTTTGGTTTAATAAGGTTTTCAAGTATAAATGAATAATGTTTTTCAAATGTTAATAAGCACCAAATTAAGCAGTTTTGCTCTTTATTAAAACAAGTAATAATAAAAAGATTATGCCAAACTACTTAACATTATTAAGCCTTTTTTCCTTGATTTTGAGTTCAGGACAGTTGTATCACCCTGACATTTCTGCCTTAAATGTTCTTTGCTTTTAATTTACTATTTTACTACCTATATTTCTTTCTTTCTTTCTTTCTTTCTTTCTTTCTTTCTTTCTTTCTTTCTTTCTTTCTTTCTTTCTTTCTTTCTTTCTTTCTTTCTTTCTTTCTTTCTTTCTTTTTCAGGTGTAACATTTGGTAGCACTTTATTTTACAGTAACACCGTAAAATAACATGTAACCTTACATTTTAAACCACTGTTATAGTATTTTTATACTATTAGTATTATTATTACTATTATTTTTTTTATGTTTTAGTAATACATAATATTAGTCAATTTAGCTCCCATTTATTTATATTTCAGTTTTAGTTTTAGTAGTTTTATAACTTAAACTTGTTTATTTCAGTTTACTGCCAAGGCAAAATTTCCAATTTCATAGGCGTTTCATATATTTATAGTTTATTTTTAGTTTTATTTCAATTAACAAAAGTTTTAGTTAGCAATAACAACAGTTTTAAACATTAGCTGTTTCCATCACCCTGTTTTTTTTTTTTTTTTTTTTTTAAGTTATATTTATGGGCTTTTTGTACCTGTGGACAGTAGAGAGCAGACAGGAAAGCACTGGGTGGAGAGAGGGGGTGGGATCGACAAAGGACCTCGAGACGGGAATCAAACTCGGGTCGCCGTGAACGCATTTGCGCCATATGTCAGCACACTAACCACTAGGCTATCGGACTGACACCATCACCCTGTTTTTATGCGCATTTTAAAGATGAATTAAATAATAATAATAATAATAATAATAATTCTCAAAAAAGTTGAGTTAATGCAAATAATGGGAGATGGAAACGCATTTGCAAAAATAAATTCTGACGTTGCGAACATTAAACCCATGTGCCTAATTGGTAGGGCTGGGACAATACATTGATTCGTGATACAAAGAATCTGGAGCGATTCTGATATTTTACAATGCATCGCGATTCTCTCTCGAATCGATTCTAAGCTTAGTTTTTAAACAGCAGATGGCACTGCATGCTTTAGAAACACCCATACTCTGCTTGCGTCCATTTCCTTTAGATATACCACTTAAACCTAAAATAATTCATAAAGTTCGAAAAGGTTGAAGCATTAATCTTGCATCATAACAGCATTCTAAACTGAGGTTCAAGTATATTTAACCACTTACATGACTCCGCCAAACACACGAGCGCTCTCCAGCACTCTTCTTCATGAGCATTTGAGTGTGTGGTTAAAAACTAGCTTAGAGCGCCATCTGTTGTTAAAAACTAAGCTCAGAATCGATTAGAGAGAGAAAATATCAGAATCGATCCAGAATCATTATATCGCAAATTGCGAATCGAGAATTGGCGTATTGTCCCAGCCCTACTAATCAGCTGGATTTGGATTTGTAAACTCAGCTACAGTTACATAAAAAAACAAAAAAATCTGCAAATACAATACTTTTTATGCCATTATGTTCAGATGATATGTAATGTTATCTCGTTTCTTGGAAATGAGGATGAAAACATGATAACCTGCTTCACTGCTCTAACCACTTCATGTCTTTGCTTGCAATCCTTGCATGTAAGGTTGTAAAATGAGTGAATATGAGGACAAGGTTGCTTTACCTGTTTGTCTTGGTCCATTAACTTTTGATTATTTTCCCCAGACTGGCTCTTCTGGTTCTTTGCCTGAAATCAGATAACACATCCTTTCATGTGACCTGATGTTGTTAAGGCAACCAGGGGTGTTATTACGTAGGCAATTGCTACCTGCTCAGGAAAAAACGACCAAAAAAAAGAAAAAAAGTACGCCCTTCTGTGGTTTAAAGATGTGTGTTACAGTATACCATGACAGCATGCTTTGTTTTGATATTTTATGATGACCACATCGTTTATGTGGCCTCTGGGTGTCGTTCACACGTTACTACAACATTTAAATTTATAGTTTACACCTCAGAACATGAACGATAAATGGACAGAATAAACAAGTTCATGTGGCGTTTCAAAAGTCAAAGTATTAACACCTGTGCACACAATGATACCACACCCTCAATCTCAAAGACTGAAATGAAATTTTCGAGAACAACAACAACTGAATAATGACAACTAAAGACAAGTGATTTTCATTTGACAACAAATCACTGAAAAACACAACAGAAAAGTGGTGAAATGAAAATGACCCAAGGGCAAATAAATCAAAAGTGAAGCTTGCAGTATGTGTCATGCCTGCAGTCCTGCAGGAGATCCCTTTAGAAAGGGCTAGAGAAAACGGTCATGTGTACCTGATCCTCCCGTTCAAAACCCGGAGCTTTGGGATAGTTAGACGTCGGAGAGGAAACACTGGACGTGGTGGACTCTGAACATAAGCTACCATTAGTAAAGCATTTTGGCCTGCCGATGGGTCCAATTGGGGACAAAGAACTGTTGCTCCCTGAGCTTGGTGTTACAGTCGGACTATTAGAGCATGATACCTGAAGGAGAAAAGCACAAATGAGCTTAAAAAAAAATGTGGGTTTGGAGCCAGCCAAATAGGTGATTTTTCGTTGTTGATTGGGTGGATGTAGATGTGAGAGGATTTAGCTCACAATAATAGAAAAATAGCTCAATCAAGTCTAATTTTTGGTGTAATGTGAATAAAGAAGCATTTGAGAAGAAAGCCCTGATTTGAATTTGAGATATTCTCGCTTTCCAACACAGACTGCAATAAGTAGAAATGAATGCAAAGAAAACAAAATGAAACACTGCTGAAATGAAAGAAAACTGCTTCCTAAAGGATCTTTCTCTACCACAGATGTAAGACAGATGCAAGACAGGTGTGAGAAGGTGAATGCAAACATACGTTTCCCGTCTGGCCGTTGTTACTCGCACTGCTGGTGATGGAATTCGTGTTGGCGCTCCACTCGTTGATTGGACACTCTGGATATTGCTGGGAGCCCAGCTTGGACTGAGAGCCCGACTGCATTGCTGAGAGCAACGTGCTCATGGTCTCCTCTGTGGAAGGAATTCCTTCAGACACACGCACAAATATTCTTTAGAGTCGTGAACTTAGGGCTGCACAATTTTGAAAAAAAAAAGAAAAAAATTCTGGTAAAATTGCAAAAAAAAAAAAAAAAAAAAAAAAAGGGTCCAGGTTTTTGTATGGCAGCACAATTTGGCCAAAAATGTGTGATTACATATCAA
Source organism: Chanodichthys erythropterus (assembly GCF_024489055.1). Taxonomy (NCBI): domain Eukaryota; kingdom Metazoa; phylum Chordata; class Actinopteri; order Cypriniformes; family Xenocyprididae; genus Chanodichthys; species Chanodichthys erythropterus. The sequence continues at coordinate 46,111,992 of NC_090223.1, read as the reverse complement.
TATCATTATAAAATAATAATAATAATAATAATTACTACTAAATGAAAAAAATAAAATAAAAAATATTACTATTGTAATATTTTCCTGTAAAAATACAAGAACAGTTTTTAAGAAAAATATAATAATAATAAATTTTATTTTACATTACTGCAAAATTGAAATACGAATATTTATGGCTGTCTTAATTTCTTACATTTTCAAAACAGTAAACCACCAAGGTTTTACTTTTGCGCAAAACCACAACAGTGTGTTTATCAGTGCTTATCATAACAAGTTTGGTTAACACATTTTGCTTTCCAAACTGCATGCTAACCAAGCCGTCTGAGACAAAGAAAACACTGGGTCATGAGCTGCTCGCATGTAAATTATACAATTTAAGTACTGAGTTGCATTAACTAACAACATGTACTTACTATAGGGTTAGAGGATACGATTAGGTTTTGGTTTTTCTGTTAGTTGCATGTCATGATGCATAATTTTATTACTATAATAAAACATATAGTAATATGTTATTACTATAGTAAGTACATGCAAAAAGGACACGGTTACCTAATTGTTTAATTAAATTACAGTCTTTGCGATTTGATAATCACACTAAACCATTTCGATTTTATTTCGATGAATCTTGCAGCCATACCTGAACTACATGAAATCACTGCATATCATGTATTTAATAACTACAACACACAAGCACAGTGAAATCAGTCATCCTTATAATCATGCTTACTTTCCACATGTGCAAAAGCACAGAATGGTCCCCTCGGACAGTATCCAGTTTGCCTCATGTCGTTGCATTTAGTAGATTTGTAAATCTTGAAACAGACACAAAAGTTGGTGAGATAAAGAAAATAACGTCAATCAAATAAATTCAAAGTTACTCATTCAAGTTCAACGTTGTGTGCGTTGCAGTCTCACCTCTGGGTGGAACTGCTGTTCGGTGCGAGAGTGGCAGTACTGACAGCTGTCCCCACTCTCACACTTGGAGGGTTCGCCCCACTCATCACCGTGCTTTACACTCGGGCAGGGCGTCGACCTGCCAAGAGGGATTCAGTTTTATGTTGAATCCAACAGGGATTGGGTGTCATGTTAATTAAAAATAGTGATGCACAGAAATTATTTTTTTCCCGAAACCAAAATTAAAGTTCTCCTCTTGATATTTCAGCCAAACAAATTTTACATATTGCTACTCTAGCATAATGTTTGGTCACAATAAAGTGTGTCCTGTTGTAGTTTATCCACATTGTGTGAATGAAACCAACATTGACACACAACGAGACACAGACACTCAAAACGAGTCATCAAAGCAGCTGATTTGGTCAATGACTCTGGCCCTCTGAAATATTTGGTTGCCTATATATTGTGGTGTAACAGTATATGTATTAAACTAAAGTGACCATTTTTCCTATTGTACTTAAATCGTACTGAACTATGACCCCAAAACCGGCATACATACTGAACTGTGACTTCTGTGTATCGTTACATCATTACACCCTTTATATATATATATATATTCCTCAATAGGGTCACTTCCACTCGCAGATGTGTTTTATGTGACACGTGTGTCATCTTTTTTTTGGAAATATTTGCTTTGCAATTCAAGTGATTCTGCCTCACCTGTATTTGAACTTTCTGGGATTTCTTCTCCTATCTCTGCTGTTGTGATAGTGGGGACAGGCATAGCCCTGCCTGCATAGACGTGGAGGCTTGGTGCACTGCTCAGTTTTGTAGTTGGCCAAAACAAAATTGGTGTCTGCAAAAAAGGGCAACAGAAACTGAATATGAGTGACCTGATTGAATACAGTGTCATTTTGTAGCCACTGCCACTGAAACCTGTAACCATTACCACTGATATCAGTTTCATTTTATTCCTGTTATACTGGGCTGGCATTGGTGTGAGGAGTTTTTGTGTCACCTTGCCAACGTGGGTCCTCATTTAGGGTCTTCTCAATCATGGCCTGGCTGGCCAGCACACCCGGCTGCAGGTCAGGAATTCCCTCCCCGGATCCCAACTGGCCGTTCTGCAGAGCTTCCTGTGCCTGGATCTCTCTGTAAACATAATTATACAAGTCAGCCCACCCATTCAGAAGCACCACCAAAAAAATCCCCCAAGATTGGTTTTGATGCAACAGCTATTTCCACATAGATGTTGCTAGGCAACTGCCGAGATAGCACATTTCTTGTTATTTAATGACTGGTAAGCCACATTTCCAGGCCAGAATCAAACAGTTTGCGGCTATGCTGTGCAGACTGCTCGGCAATGCAAGAGTAATTGATGTCATTAGTAAAACAACAAATAAGGTACATTTTTGCAAATTAGATTAAGCACCCTAATAGGTGCTAGCTGGCTGCTCACTTATGAATTGAATACTTATGCAAATACCCATGGAGGTGCTAATCAACTGAAAATTTGTGCAGCTTTTGCAAATCAAAGTAATTGTCATAAAACAACGTCAAGCGCAAACTGCTGTTACTTTGGGATTCACAGCTTTTACATTAGTTGGGGGTTGGGAATCCTGGCAGAAATCCCCCGCCTTTTAAAAACAGGAATTTGAGAGCAACAAGGCAAAGAACTTCCTTTTCCGACTGCTGTCCTTTAGTGTAAAGATTTCTTCCTCTCTAAAGGTTCTCCGTTCACACCAAGACGAATGTTCGGTGTGATAAACATTTGAATTCGAATGACCGGCTGTTAACGAACCTGTTCAGACGGACACAGACATTTGCATGTGAAAGATCTCTTTTCCGTTGCACTGATTCACACTTTTAGTCACATGCACAGATCCACTAGCTATGTTTCCATTCAAAGTTGCAAATTTAACTTCTGCACAAAACTGGAATATCGCACTAAACACTGGCGATAAAAGCAGCAATTCCATCCCATCAGGTGTTCAAGAGAACAAAATCGTAACTTCATGGGAAACTGGAGCAAATTATCTGTAATAAAAATGAAAGTTGCTGCCATCGGAGAAGCCACTGTGCCTCTTTTTTCTTACATCATAAATGACTTGCATCTCAGAGCGTGCAGACGAACCGTAATAAACGCTGTGATGTTATCTTGCGTTCGGATGCTGGTGTTTGTGAATGCAATCACATGAAACGCTTCTGTGAGGGAATTAAACCAATTCATTCTGATGACAGACTTTGGCTCAGAAATTTGAGATGCTGTGCGATGAGATTGTTCACTGCTTAGACCAGTTACCCAATCATGTTGTGCATCAAGGGTTTTATGCAGTAAATGGGTTTCCATCGCAGTTTATGCTTATCTTCTGAATGGATACATTTTTTTCTTAATTTTCTGAATTTTTGCACATCTTGGCGTTGCCGTCCAGCATTTTTTATATAATATATCCCAAAATGCACATAAAAGTAGGTGGATGGAAACTACAACTTTGTTCATGAATAGACTATCTTGCTAAGCGACACTGAAAATTGTAATGCTTCAGCCCAGATGATGCTAGTTAAATCAATGGAATGAAAGAGCTTGCAAGCGAAAAGTCTGTATTCCACTAGTTTAATGGCAGGTACACAGGAATACATGAGAGATTGACTCTTTCTTAGCGTTACAAATAAAAGTAAAGCAAAAATGCATAGCAAGATAGTAGAGCACAGTTATCAACTACTGTGGTTCTCATCACACAGTCATGCAATTATTTGATAAACACCATAACAAATGCAAAAATCTTAAATGGCTGTTTAAAAACATGTAAATACTGTTGGACTTCCTTTCATTTCGGTGATAAGCGGGTGTTAGAAACGGAAAGTTGCACATCGCTTTTGTGTACCAGAGTAAGTGGGGTATTTTCTGATTTGCTGTAAGCGACATCTACTATTAGAGTGTGAATCTGCATTAACATTCAGCCCGTCATGCCGATTTTTACGCATGTGAAAAATATGATTAAAATTAATAAAATTAAAAGGTGCAATAGGTGATTCTCTCTACAGAAACATTTTTTTGTTAAACAGGTTGAAAGTTTCCTCATATCCTGATGGCAATCACTATGTTAAATGGTCTAAATATATATCATAGAAAAATCCCTCATTTACACACAAGTCAAGGGACATGATCATACATATGTGCACCTTTGCAAAAGACACAAAGAGAGGGAAAAGACCGACCTGATATCATAAACCGGTGGCCGAAGGTCATGTGGTCCATGAGCGAAGGCGCAGTGGAGGCCGTTCTTCACACAATGTCCACGGGCATCTGTCTCATGGATGCAGGTGCCGGTCTTGTAGTAGCGTAAATGGTACTTGCGCTCTGTGTCACCGGTGGTCCGGTGTAAATAAGGGCAACTGTGAGGAGAAAAGCACCGGCTCATCAGTATAAATGCTGAATAAAGAAATACATTCTGATACTTTAAACAATAATAATATGTAATCTGAAAAGATAATAAAAGATAAAGAGATGCTGGATTTTGTTGTTACAAAAAAAAAATATATATATATACGATTGTGTTGAAACTGCATTTACCTGCCATACAACTATTTCTAACATACCACAATGTAAGACAATGTAAGACAGAGTGAGATATAAACAGACAGCAAAACTTTTTCATTGCCATGACAGAGTGGGAAGAATGTGTGGAAGCATGTGCGAGAAACTCCTTTTATTCCCAGTGCTGCAACTGCAAACTACACTATAAATAGTACTAAATCTACTTCTATTTCCAGAGGCAAAATAAGTTTGATTAGAGTAAACGAAGTACACTTGCTGTCGCTGTTAAAATATGTAATTATATTACTGCTTGTCTTAATAAGGTTGTTTCTTGTTTCCACATGGGAACATATGCACAATGTTTTAAAATAATTACTTTAACTATATTTAATTATCAACAATTAGTATACCTATATTAAAATTCTTTTAAAATTCATCAACAAATATATTAGAACAGTTTTTCTTGTCACTTAAATATATGTTAAATGTACCAAGTCATATAAAGAGACATTAAGAGCAACACGCACCAATGTCAGTGCCAAGCTCTTTCACAACTTTAAAACAGTCAAACACTTGTGAAATACTTCCCGGCTAGAAGTTGTTTTGCAAGATATGTTGGTATAAAGTGGATATACTTTATATTACATGGCATGACATGATGAAATATGTGTGTATTCTTGGTGCTCTTCACAGATAACTGCACTTTTTAGTTTTAAAATGCATTAAAAATGACTGAAACATAAGTAATAGAGTTTGCTGAAACATGGCAACACAAAGCAAATGATCAGATTAGGAGAACCAGATATGTATAAGAAATATGCATTTAATTTTTAAGACAGGATTTAAGGCACACAGAAAATGGGGCTGTGACAGTCCAAACAGCAGCTCAGAGGAGAGCAGATTTATGCTGAAAATGCTACATACCCAATAATCTTCTCAAATATAGCAACTGCATCTTGTTCAGGTAGCAACAGTAACTATGGCAACAGCGATGATGTCACCATAAGACGGCTGCTACTGGATGAATGAATGTGTGATCTATGCTTACACACTGAAACTATGTGACATACATTTTGATTCGGCAAATACAAGGGGGGGGAAAAAATCATTTTCGCAATTATTTAACCATTTACATTAGAGCTTCATTTGAGCAAATCAGTCAGAGCAAAAAGTGCATCAAAAGACAAAGAATAATAATAATAATAATCCAGTGACCTTCAGTTCAGGTGTAGGTAAAGGAAAGTAAAAAAAAAAAGGAAAAAAAATTGTGGTTCGAATCAGATTTGAAGATAGATTCTATCTGTAATTAAAAAGAACATTATTTTACTAATGATTGTGCATCCTTAATCAGTATATCATAACATGTTTTTTTTTTTTTTTTTTGGTGTTATACAATATACGGGGAACATATAGACTATCTGCCAATATTATTAATAGTATGGTATATGGTATTGTTCAATATTTAATTGTGGATCCTTATTTCTGCATATGTTTTGATATTCTTCCTTGCTTTTTCTTTTCAGGTACAACATTAGATTATGGCCAATATTTAAAGGGACAGTTCTCCTTCAAGTCATCCTATGTGTATTTGACTTTCTTCTTTCAGACAAACACAATCCGAGATACATTTAAGAGCATCCTTGCTCTTCTAAGCTTTATAATGGGAGTGAATGAGGGGCAAGATTTTGAAGCCCAAAAAATGCATCCATCCATCATAAATATAAACCATATGGCTACGGGGGTTAATAAAGTCCTTCGGAAGCGAGGTGATGGGTTTTTGTAAGAAAAATATCCATATTTAAAACTTTATAAACTAAAATAAAATAACTAGCTTCTGGCCTTGACTGTTCATTCAGAAATGTGTTATTGCATTGAAAAATGAGACGAGCAGTGGAATGGGAAAAAAAGCAAAGTTATTAAACCCAAGTTTAACTTTTTTTTTTTCTTGACCGTAGCGTTTTTAGAATGCTGTTTCATGGGTGAGACGCTGCAAAAGATGCAAGACACGAGTGAAACAGCCAAACAAGTCTGCCAAACATAAAAACAACAGGAAAAGTAGCGCTATGGAATGCAAAAACCTGTAAAGAACTACTGTATGTTTGATATTTCATGTTTGCATTATGGTGATCTGTTTTTACAAAGCATTTGCTGTTAATAATAGCCTATTAAAGGTGTTATTTATTGCCAGAAATATGTAGCATTTTTCTTATTTTAAATTATTTCTGAGTATTTAGGATATGTTTAAGATATGTTTGAACAACATTTGCCTTCATATTTAATGTATATTTTCTGCAGAGATATTTAACAAATAAATAATTTGTTTTACATTTACACCATGTTGATCACTTCATGTGTGGTGCACTTGGAAATGAATCTAACTAGTTAAAAAAACAAACAAACAAACAAACAAAAAAATATCGAAATCGTGAATCGGTCAATTGTTCTGAAAAAAATCCAGATATAATTTTTTTGTCAAATTGCCCAGCCCTACCTATATGGTCCCCATATATTGTGTAACACCAATAAAAACATGTCACGATAGAATGATTAAGGGTGTACAATCATTAGTAAAATAATGTTAGGTTTAGTTACAGATAGAATCTATAGTATATACCATCAAACGGTTGACAGAGATGTCTCACAGGATTCAATGACAATCTCACAGCGAGATCAGAAATATTACAGCATTCCCAAAATCAAAACAAAGTTGCCATGCCATTGCAATACAAAATTACAGAAAGCAATTAAAGGGTTAGTTCACCCAAAAATGAAAATAATGTCATTTATTACTAACCCTCATGTCGTTCCACACCCATAACACCTTCATTAATCTTCATAACACAAATGAAGATATTTTTGATGAAATCCAATGGCTCCATGAGGCCTGCATAGGGATTAATGTCACTTCCTCTGTCAAGATCCATAAAGGTACTAAAAACATATTTAAATCAGTTCATGTGAGTACAGTGGTTCAATATTAATATTATAAAGTGACGAGAATATTTTTGGAGCGCCAAAACAACAATATAGTGATGGGGCAATTTCAGAACACTGCTTCAGAGCTTTACGAATCGAATCAGTGAATCAGAGCACCAAAGTCACGGGATTTCAGCAGTTTAGCGGTTTGATAAGAGATCCGAATCACTGATTCAAAACAAAAGATTCATAAAGCTTTGAAGCAGTGTTCACTAGATATTGTTGAAAAGTTGTTATTTTTGTGTTTTTGGCACACAAAAATATTCTCGTCGCTTTATAATATTAATATTGAACCACTGAACTCACATGAACTGATTTAAACATGTTTTTAGTACCTTTATGGATCTTGAGAGAGGAATTGTCATTGCTCCCTATGCAGGCCTCACGGAGCCATCAAATTTCATCAAAAATATCTTAGTTTGCGTCCTGAAGATTAATGAAGGTCTTACGGGTGTGGAACAGCATGAGGGTGAGTAATTAATGACATTGTTTTCATTTTTTTGGTGAACTAACCCTTTAAGTATCCACAATTAAGTATACCTGAGTAGCAGTTTCAAATTAAATTTCAACGAGCAAATAAGAAACTAACAAGTTAAAACACAAACAAACACACACACAAAACAAACACACACACATATACATATATATATATATATATATATATATATATATATATATATATATATATATATATATAAGAACATAGATCCCCACAAAAGAATCAATAAATTATTTAGTGGACAATGTTTTCCTTTAATTTTCAACAAAATATATAACTGGAGTAAATTTAGACCTGATGTGAGTTTGAAAGTCGGAGTTTAAATATCCTCCGAACAAAGACTATAGCTTGCTGCTTTGAACACACTTGAGTTTTCATGAAGAGAGGGAACCGTAAACATTGTAACAGCAACGGACCAATCAAAAACAGAGTACGTGCACCGGAGAGCCAATCATAAACCAGGGAACAGGGGGCGTGTCTTTGGGCTCCCTGAGCTCAACACACAAGCAGCAAGAAACACATCAGCCTTCATTTCCAAACTGAGGCTACACTTTTCTGTTAACACACTGGGAACTGAGAGAGCCATCAGTGACAAGTGGAAGTGAAACTCGAGATAAACACACACACCGAAGGAAAGACGACACAAACAGCACGGGAGAAAGTCAATATCCCATATACACGGTGGAGTGAAACATTAACATAAAGTCAACACTATAGTGAATTTATAAGACACGGTCCGTGTTTGATGATGAAGGAGGAGGAGGAGGCGTGTGCTACACAAAACAATCAGACGATGAGTCAAAAACACTACAACATGCCCATGGCTAAAGGAAAAGCCCCAGTGTCGTTTACAGTCCACAGATCTGATCCACAAACACCAGTGACGCACTTTATTACAAATACCGAAACAAAAACACATGTTCGTTTCGACCAACACATGCATGCCTATGCAAAATAAACATGACTGCCGCGTGCATCATATTACAAAATGACTTCTCGACCGCAGCATGCATACATAAAGAAAGAAAGTTACTTACTCGTCTCCATCGGGACATATCCCTGTTGTTTCATCATACTTGGTACAGTACACATCTGGGCTGTAATTAAAAGTCCCGTCTCTTCTCCGGATGGGTCTCCGTCTTCGCTGGTTGAGAAAATGCCAGTGGAAACACGTAAAGGGTCTGTGCTGTGTGCATTTGTGCTGCAAAAACAGTGGGCACTGCTCGGTCCTGAACTCCTTCAAATATCTAGGGTCAAAACGGGAATAAAGCTTCATAAATCAGCCAAACACTTCGTTTGAGTGATATAAACAAATCAGAAATGTCAAACTACGTTCAAAGTTTGGAGCTGTTGGAGTCTGTTACACTGCGTAGTTTACCTTTCCACCACAAAACCAGCCCTAGATAAACATTTTATGTTACTTTTTAGCAACTATAAACATGTAATGTTAATTTTATGTGTTTATAAGCAGCTAAATGGGAACTGAGTGCGTTAAAAATCCACTGTGAGCCATTTATCACTACAACATTAGAAGCTTACGCCAAGTACTCCGCGATTAGCGTTCAGAGTTACGCACAATCTTCGACGTACGTTCCATTCAAACCAACGGTGCGTACGCAGGGAAAAGAGCGTAGAGTAAGAAACACGGGCCGAGGAAGGAGGCGGATGCAGCTAACAAACCAGCCTGCTAGCTACATCTAGCGAGCGTCTCGACTCGCTCGCTCGCTCCGCTGCTGTGCAGTATACATGTCTTCAAGCTTTTTCACACAGGCAGGCTTTCTGCAAATAAAGCGAAGAGCACTTTCTGAAGTTTTTAATCGCACACAGCGCGTTAATACGGAAAACAATGCAGTGTTTAGCGGAGATGAGATTGTTGATTTGATCAACATTGAGATTTGAGAGGCGCGTGCATTCGGAGGAATTTACAAAAGGAAAAGCACCATTTTAAAACGCACAGAGGGAAAGGAAACAGCACGCGTTACAAATGTAAATCCGACAGTCGGCTATCGGATAGCCATCACGTTCCGCGGAAACGTATTTTCGTCCATTCAGTGTTTACTTTACTTACGTATAGTGGGTTGGTTTCTCGGTTTGAGGAGAAGCGCTCGCCGCCGTTTTCGAAACCGACGGCATTTTCAGTCAAAACAATAATAGCGCGTGCGCGGGGACCCTCTCGTCTACTCATGCTCTCGCGCGCCGCTGCAAGGCCAATATGAGCAACTGGCGGGACAAACAAATATGAGACAATGACCATGCTGCATAGCTGCAGTGTCACAATAATGCAGCGATTCCGCACGCAAAACAAGTGTGTATTTAGTGCGTGGCGCTCCACAAAATGATTCAGAAATATATATACAATAAAATATATGATGACACAATACTACTTATTTATCTAGTAGGAATTTATATTTCTTAATTAATTCCCATTGTGCAAAAAAATCGTAAATTCCTAAATGTGAGATCGGAATCGTCATAAGTAGCCTACTTAAAGTAGCCTACATATTACTCCATTTTATCTTTTTTTTTTTTTTTACTCAAAATTAATTTTTATTATTACATTCTTAGCTGTGGGGCAAATTATATATATTCAAAAATATCCTAATTTATATTTCTTAATTAATTTCAAGAGTGAAAAAAAAAAATGTAAACTCCTAAATGTGAGATCGGAATCGTCTTAATTAGCCTACTTCAAGTACATATTACTCAAATACTTATTCAGTTTATACATATCCTAGATGTAAATTTTCTGGAACATTTGACAAAATTCATTGGAAGAAAGCATGGTTACTCCCTGAAATTTTTTAAATTTCCAATTAAATAAAAAACACTTTAAGATTTTACATAATGTCTACCCAAATTGCTGTGATCTTTCTAATTTATGTGTATTCTGCAAAGTTGAGGAAGAATCTGTACTTCATTTATTCTACCATTGCAATCATGTTAAATCTCTTTGGGAGGACTTAAATTATTATTTGTCTTCCTTTATAAAATATGATTTAAAATTCTCGCTGAAAGAAATATTTTAATATTTTTCTAGAGTTGACCATATTGTCAATTTTTTTGTGTGTTGCAATTAATACATTTTTTATTCAGAAAAAATATGTTTCTTAAGACTTACGGTGAGATTTTTTATACTGATTGATTGAGGTGTTATTGTTTTTGTTTGTTTGTGTGTTTGTTTGTCCTTTCTTTTATTGTATTTAAATGCAATGCTGTTTTATATTTTTATTTTTCTGCAAAAAAAAAAAAAGTTACACTAAGTTGTATAAAACATATCCCACTGGAAAAAAAAAAATATTACTCAAAATACCCATTTTCTATTGGAAATCAATTTTTTTTTTTTTCCCCTCAAAATATTTTTTTTATTATTACGTTTCTTAGCTGCGGGGCAAATTATATATTAAAAAAATATCCTAAAAGGAAACCGAAGTTAATAAAGCGAAACAACTTAGGAGACTGTTAATGTTGAACCAATGAGAAACGAAGACGTCACAAAGGGGCGTATCTACGCGGCAAGCCACAGAAATATATAAATAGAAGCCCATCCTCCTCTTATTTTCAAATACGAGAGACACGCCGAGGGAGACAGATCGTGGTTCGTGTGAGTAAAGTTTAAATTATTTTGTCGATATTTTGACGTTAGACAATAATCATAGTAGTTCCTCTAGTGCTGTCTTAAAACAAAACCATACACCAATAACAGCGTTGATAAGATTTTCATTTTTCGTGCTTATTGACTAGTCATTTGCTGGCTAATTTGTTAGTTTTGGATTAATATTTCAAACACTAAGTTACCGTCCTTGAACGTTGTTCATTTAATCATCTCGTGGCGTGTTTAGGCTCGTTAAACCTCTTTTAGGCGGGCTTTGAAGTATAAAGGGCATCTGATCGTTCTTTGCTGGTTCAATCTACGTTTTGCCCGCCATTTTGGACAAAGGTTCGTTCCGCTTGTTCCTGAGGAGCTCGAGACGAGCTGCCGGTTGTTCGGAATACTGTTTTTTTTTTTTGTTTTTTTTTTTTGTTAACTTTCCTCTCAGCATTTGTTCATTTTCCAACTCCTTCTACATGATGCAGTTGCTATATTCGTGGTTAAGAGTTTCGTGGTAGGGTGGTGTTTAATCTGCAGTGTAGAGGGGGTGAAGCGGGTCCTGCTGCAGATAGAGGCTGATACCGGAGCGGCTGTTACAGAAGAACAGCAGCAGCAGCTCCCGTCGTCTGGTGCTAATATACATCGGTGATGCTCGTTTGCGTTTGTTCAAGGCAAATTACACACGTTTTTTAGCTGGTTTGTTATCATATTGTAGGCACTTAACGTTGTAACGTTGCATCTCTGAAAAATGAGACATTTTTATATCAAGTAGTTGCAGCTCTTGAGCGGAAGTGGTAAAGGCAAACAGCAGGACCCGGATGATACCGCCATTTTAAGTTACCATTTGAGTTTTATTTTAAAAGTGGAAGAATTCAGTATTAAAATACTCGTTTTTGTCTGTAACTGTAGAGATTGAGAAACAATGGCTCGTACCAAGCAGACCGCGCGTAAATCCACTGGAGGAAAGGCGCCAAGAAAACAACTGGCGACTAAAGCCGCTAGGAAGAGCGCGCCCTCTACCGGTGGCGTCAAGAAGCCCCATAGATACAGGTGAGTCTGATTGAGAGACTGGTGTTTGAACTGAACATGCATGCTTAATACAGTACATATGATTATAATGGGTAAATCATTTTTTGTTTTTTTTTTTTTTTTGTTTTTTTTTCTCACTTTAGGCCTGGAACTGTTGCTCTGAGAGAGATTCGTCGTTATCAGAAGTCAACGGAGTTGCTCATCCGCAAGTTGCCATTTCAGCGTCTGGTCAGGGAGATCGCACAAGATTTCAAAACTGATCTGAGGTTCCAGAGTGCAGCCATTGGTGCACTTCAGGTGTGTGACTTAATAATTATAATATTATTACTATTTTTATATATAATATATCTTTATATACTTCAGATGTATTAACTTTTGCTTGTCTCTTTACAGGAAGCAAGTGAGGCTTACCTTGTCGGTCTGTTTGAGGACACTAACTTGTGTGCCATTCACGCCAAGAGAGTCACAATCATGCCCAAGGATATCCAGCTTGCAAGGCGAATCAGAGGAGAGAGGGCCTAATTTTTAATTTAATTTTTTGTTTTGTTTTTTATTTTTTTTTACTTTTAATGAGAAACACTCAAACTAAAAGCAATGGATTTGTACATTGGAGTCATTTTGTAAAGCATTCCTTACAGACTCAGGTTTTTAAAGTGAGTGTCTAGATTAACCATTGTAGAGCTCATTGTGAAGCGGCTTTAGTTGCATGCATAAAATATTTATCACGTATCTTTTACATTGATCATTGGGTTGTAAATAAAATTACTCTACCTCAAAACTGTGCTGGTTATTCGGTCTTCTGTGCTTTCATTCATGATTATGTCTTGCAATTAAACAATACTAAAATGACAACTACTGAAGACCATTATGCGTCAGTGCCAGTTTTGTTTTTATTACAGTTGAATGTTGAAAGCTAAAGTCAAGTTTTACTCCTGTAATTGTGGCATGTAGTCTCTCCACCACAAGAGGGCAGAATCGTGTCGTTTTAGCTTTCATAAGAGCTGTCATCAAATATTTTTTTTGTAATTTGGTGGTTAGGGTGGTCTATTTACATAATTTGATAGCAATGGCAAATTGCATTTATAGACAATAAAATGTGGCGACTAGCCAAATTACAGCTACAGTGTGGTTCAGACATTGATTGTGACATACTCAAAATCAGTGTTGCCAAGTCTGTTTTCCCCCACGGAATTGGGCTACTTTTATACTGTTGCCATGGGTTTTTTATGTCCACGGGTTGAATCGACCCCACAAAACTTGATATTTAGCCCCTGGAATGCAAATTTTACCAGAGGAGCCCTGCCAAAAATGCGTATTTTACCATGGGACACCCCTGAAATGCAATTGGGCTAGTTTTCAGGAGCAATTGGGTGGGTTTAAGCCCTTTGGGTTTTTTTTTTCCCTCTCCCTGTACAGTATATGCATTATATATATTTTTTTTATTATTGTAAAAATATATACAATAAAAAAGTAAACTATTTGTGCAAGTAAACTAAAACCTTTTTGGGTGGGTTTTCTGAAAACCTGTCAACCCTGCTCAAAAACGCTGTAAAATTATTCAAGTAGTTTAAATTGGAGTGTGCAGTGTCAAGTATGTAGTATGCTCGGAATATAAACTGTTTTGCACAGTATGTTTGGCTTTGTCAAAACTGACAGACTTTGATAGATTCTTTGGTAACATCGCATTTTTATCCTACGCTGAGGCTGTTACTCGACAATATTTCGCTCTAACTCGTCCAAAACACTTGAGGTGCCAATATATTATAAAATGCCGTTACTCTGCATCTGCAAACTTATCTCATTATTCTTTCCAAGTTGTCGAACTGTCCGTCGACTGTATATTGAACGTACTCGTTGTTGGCGCCCTCTCGTGGTCAGAGGTGAGCTTGCGCTTCTATGATTTTTTTTTTTTTTTTTTTTTTTAGTATATTAATGTTCTGGTTTAGCCCATACCATGTTATGTAGGTTCACTTATGGTATTTATTTTGATTCATTATAAGAGTGAAACACTCTTGTGTAATCCTCTTGATGTTACCTAAGTTCTTTTTTTTTTTTTCCTCCAGAGAAGATTATAATATGTAAATGTAATTGTGAATCAGATCTATTATTCAAACTCATATTCCCTAAGCATATGCATTAATTCTCACTACCTTAATTACCTGGCAAAGGCAGTCACCCTTAGGTGTTGGATGCTGTAAGACTTGTTGTGTTTTATAAGATTTCAGCTTATTCTCCTCCAAGCCACAATATTTCTGCGGCATTTTTGTGTATATATATATATATATATATAAAAAATATTTGGACCAGTTCAAATATGAAGAACTTTTTGTGTGCTCAAATATAGAGGTTTAAATTATTTGTGAACACAGAAAGCATGTAAACACTGAAAACCATAAGACAGCATGAGCTCCGATAAACAGATTCATTTAACCGCATCAAAAGAGAAATCTCATAGGCAAATAGGACGCGATGACGTCAGATCCCTCAACCCTGAGCCCTGCTCCAGTCCCAGCTGCAGACACACACTCTTCTCACAGTCTCTGTCCCTCACCTCTTGCTCTTTGTCTTTCTCAGAGCCGTCCCATGTCTATTTATTTGTATTTATACAGATACAAAATTAACATGTCTCGCTTTGGCTCTTTCCCAGGGGATCGACTGTGGGGGTCCGCATTTCAGCTCTTGTCTAATGGGCCTGTCATTATTTCACTTGTCTTGATGCTCACATCCTAAGGCTGTTCTCATCATGGATTCTCAAATCTCTGTTAAAGGCACACAACCTTACTCATGCCCTATAGGTCTATCTGAGTTTCCCAAGTCACACTTTAGTTTCTGTTTTAATGTGTGGATGGTTTTTTGATATAACCACATAACAGTTAATTATACTTTGATGATGTCCATACAAATTCATAAATAGTTATTCAAACAATGCTTACATGTTTTTCCCAGGATGGGCTGTCACAGCTGGAAAAACATTTCTTGGTTTTACCAGGCTGTATCTTTTTTTCTTGCTGAATAACCAGAACTGCACGTTCATATGAACCGATCGCTCTGTATCAGCACCCAATACTCCATATACCGAAACAGCAGTCATTATTCTGACTAATAGTTGTATTGCTTCAAAATGCATTTTCTCAACCAAATGTCAAAAAAAACCTTCTCAACAAATGGATTTTACTATAAAAAAAGCACCTTTATCCATGATCAGAGTTGTCCTGACATCCTGAAGCTCCTGAGCTGTGTTATTTTAGATTTATTTATTATTTAACAAGTTTGTTTGCCCATATAATCTTTAAGATATTAGATTAAACTTGCTTGCTCTCCACTGATGAGGGGCTCAAAGAAGCAGCTTCAATTCGAGCTCTGATATACCCCCACAGTGACTAAGAATAGGATATGATTCCAAAGGCCAAGGTACCTAAGATGAAGGTGGAGGGATGCTGGAGTAGTTGAGTCTGGAGAGAGGTATAAGCAGCTGCTTATATACTCTGGATGTTGAATGAAAGATCCAACCCTAACTTATGTTTAGGAACTTCATTATAGAATTTCTTAATATTGTGAATGAGGTCCAATTTTATATTTCAAGCTTTCATTAAAATTTTTGTTTAAGTTCCAAGAATTGGGTAACACTTGGTCCACTTCAGACTTTCTACTACTAACTATAAGTAACTCTGCAACTAAATGCCAACTAACTGTCAATAGAGTATGAGCAGACTGTCTGCTTAATATCTGCTAACACTGCTGAATATAAGTAACTTGTCAACTATGTCAATTCTTCCACTAACCTGAACCCTGACACCTAACCCTATAACCTAATACTCTACTAATACTCTAATGAGAGTTGACATGTTGCAAAGTTACTCATAGTTAGTACTAATGTAAGTTTTCATCTAATATTTATATTCAGAGTAAGTTTATGGCTCAGCTGACTGATACAACAAGGTCTGTGACCAAAATGGGCAAGAGCAAAAACGGCAGTAAGGTCATCCTCTGGTCACCCTGGGAAGTGATTTATAAATCTAATCTCAACCCCAAATCCAAATAAGAAACAATGCAAAAACACATTTTTTTTTTTTTTTTAGATTGTAACATTATTTACATGACCAAAATCACTGTATATCATAACCATAACTAGTCCAGCCATGTTACTTTGGAGTTTTTTTTTAAATTCCCATTAGTCTAATGATACCCTACGGAAGAGGATTAGGGCCAAGCAATAATAAAAAAATTAAACCATCTTGAGATCAAACTTGTTAAATTTCGAGGAAAAAGTCGAGATAAAATGTTGAGAATAAAGTCACTAAATTATGAGAAAAAAGTCATTAAATTACGAATTTGTTCTTATAATTTAACAACTTTTTTCTCGTAATTTAATGACTTTATTCTCAACATTTTATCTCGACTTTTTTCTCGTAATTTAATGACTTTATTCTCAACATTTTATCTGGACTTTTTTCTCGTAATTTAATGACTTTATTCTCAACATTTTATCTCGACTTTTTTCTCGTAATTTCACAACTTTTTTTCTCATAACAAATTTGTTCTCATAATTTAACGACTTTTTTCTCGCAATTTAACAACTTTAATCTCGAGATGGTTTTATTTTTAATTATTGCTTGGCCCTAATCCTCTTCCGTACTCTTTCGTGTGATTCTCATTAGATTCTCATAATTAAATGAGAATAAAAAGTAAAAAAAAATAAATAAATAAATAAATAAAAATCACAGCAGCTTGTCTTCAGACAGGAGACTATCATTGTCAACAGGAACATAAACACATGCACTTTTATTGTCCAAAATGTATCTAATTATGAAAGTTGTCTACTTTTTCATAATATAACAGGCACTTAAATATGTCATATATTAAGTTATGGTCTAGATTAGCTGTTTGTGCAGACCAGTCAATTTCCTGTGGCATTTGCCAAAGATAATAAACGTGAAGTGATTTACCTGTAGAGTAAAACCAAACTTATTTTATTGTACTGTACTGCACACTTGTTTTCTCAAGCCATCCTAGGTGTATATGACTGTCTTCTTTCAGACAAACACAACTGGAGTTATATTAAAAAAAATCCTGGCTCTTCCAAGCTTTATAATGGGATTGAATGATAATAAAAGTAATTCATATGGCTCCAATGGATTAATAAAGGCCTTCTGAAGCAAAGCATTTTTGTAAGCGTTTTGTATTTTAACTTTATAAACTATAATCACTGACTTTCGGTAACAGCCATACGCAAGTCGAGTTGGGGCGGTAGAGTGACCTCTGACCCGACATATCAAAATCCTCCAACATTTCTCTTTAAATATTCTTGTTTTAGACTTTTAATTTGTGACCGGTGTTTTGTTTTGCTCTATCCTCTGCGCTTCTGTGTTCATCAATGAGTCATGCATCGGGTTCAAAGTTCACTCTTCCACCGGAACTAGACTCACGTACGGCCGTTACCGGAAGCTGGTGATTATAGTTTATAAAGTGGATATGGATATTTTTCTTACAAAATCACTTCGCTTCAGAAGGCCTTTATTAACCCCCTGGAGCCGTATGGGTGCACTTTTTTGGGTGGGATTGTGTTCGTCTGAAAGGCTTGAGGGTGAGTGAATTATGGGGTTATTTTCATTTTTGGGTGAATTATCCCTTTAATGTGAAAATGGAGATATTCTTCCATTCATGAAATCAGTTTCTTTCAGGCTCAAATGCATTACATCATGCTCCACCCAGACCGTTGTATTGATTAAACATCATGTGTGATTTACTGCTCAACTGGACTTATAAAAACCCCAAGAGACCAACCTTGGGATTATTTTTGAAATCTTCATTTTCCTTTTATTTGTTTATCTTTGTTCTGTTTTACTTGGGAAAGAGCCCTCAGACTGCCACAGTGTTTATGAATAATTTGAGTCATATATTGTTTTAGCCCTGGGCATGAGAGGGCTCTCTCTAGGGAAGAATATCAGCTTCCTGTTATCAAGACCGACGCTCTTGTTATCATTTTGTGATAATTTCTGTATACAAAAATAGAGTGTTCATTCAAATGATACTCGAATCATCCTGACACATTCTTGAAAAACAGTGAAACCAAATAATTTAAAGTCGTACTGTGTATCCATACAGTCTAGACAATGAACAGTCTGATTCTAAATGAATTAGACCTTTGTGGAATTACTTCCCACAGTTCAAAGTGATTTACTGCAAGCGTGGACGCTGTGTTTGCTGATAGAGTGCTCTCATGAGAAAGCTAGAGAAATGGGAACGCAACGGATAACTCTGGATCTAGTAAACAGCAGCGCTGGACGCCGCACTTCTGAAGTCTTGAATAATGTGTTCTGCACACCACCTGCCCACTGACTCCAACTTCAGGGAAACAAGATCACCCACCTGGGTTTAGAGTCCAAACACTTTACCAAATGAGCAGTAATCCACCAAATATGTTTGCTTTGAAGTGAATTTACTTTAATGTTTCCCTAATGATGTTTTTCGTGTAAACCTTGCACATAAACTTCATGTTCTCCAACATCATTACTGTTTACCACTGTTTATGGAATCCCTAAAAGTGCCTGTAAGTAAATCATACACTCTTGAAATTGAGATTTTCTCACGTTTTTAGCATCCCCCAGTGAAGAACTCCGGAATAAATAAATAAAATAAAAAATCCTAGAAAATATGCATTTATTCAGTCTTGAAGCAGAACACACCAAGTCGTTGATTGCATCAGTTTCAATAACATGAATATATGAACAGGAGAATATATATCACAATGAAATGGGAAATGGGTCGCAGGCACTTTATTTGTTACCTTTGAATGGGTTCACAGAGAATATGGTCCTTTAAACGTCTTTGTTTTGACATGCCATCTCTATTTATTTCACTTATCTGTTGTAGGCCAAGCTCTACATCCATGTCTTGTAATCCACTTCATCAGCAGGTGATTCACCCCAAATAATCCTTATTTCACCCAGCTGACTTAAACATTAAGCAGTGTTCGTTATGTTAACCCATGTCACTTCTTGATCAAGTTCTGGAAAGCAAGACAAGGCAGATGACAACTTGAGGAACTGCAGGTTTCCAAACCTGTGCTACACTTCGGACTCGCCCCTGACAGGGATGTGCAAGTCCAGAGTGTGATTACAGAAGCGGTAGACCACCGACCAGCTGGCCTTTCTCTTGATGAAGAGCCGCAGCTTGTCCCTGAAAGTCTCCCCGAGGAAGCTGTAAATGATCGGGTTCAGGCAACTGTTGGAGAATGCAGCCAGGTTGACGATGTGCCCGGTCAACGGGTAGTCGTGCCACAGCGTGGTGTCGCTGCGTTTCGATGGGTCGGCCGTGCCCTGGAGCAGCTGGATGCTAATGAAGACGTTCTCGGGCAGCCAGCAAATAAAGAACACCAGTACGACCACCACGATCATGCGCAGAGCCTTCTGCCGGCGCGGCCACAGTCCCTTGTGCTTCTGGGCTCGCATGAGGATGCGGACAATTAGGGAATAGCACAGGCCAATGATTGAGAAGGGCACCAGAAATCCAATCGTCACCTCAAGCCACTGGATCTCCAAGACGTTGGCGAAGCAGAAGTGCACCTCGCCGGTGTGTTGGGTCTGCACGATGGTGAAGGGAAGCAGAGTCGCCAGGATGGAGGCCATCCAGATGAGGCTGCAGCTGAGTTTGGCGTGCTGCATAGTTCGCAGTGGACTGCTGCTAATGGAGCTGGCAAGAGCAACATAGCGGTCGAAACTCATCCATGTCAGGAAGAAGATGCTGCTGTACATGTTCACCTGGAGGAAAAGCGACATGAAGGTACAGAGGACGGCATAGTCGTAGTACTTCTCGTTGAGATTGAAGACCTCAATGAGCGAATCCGCCACTAGAATAAGGTCCGCCACAGCCAGGTTGACGAAGTACAGATCAGGGATGGTCATCTTGTCCCTGTGGTTGAGGTTGACCACTAAAATGAGGATGTTCCCAATGAAGCCAATCGGGAATAGGAATATGGTGTACAGGCAGGAGAGAAACAGGCCGATGACGTAAAACTCATAGGTGTCTATGCTTTCTTTCACATCGGTTAGGTTGAATTCATACGAAGCATTGAACTGCTCAGTGCCATTCAAGTAAATCGGAATCACAGTGGTAGTCTGCTCTTCCATACTGGCCAAGTCTCTGTGTTAGATGCTGTGAGTGGTGCTACATACTTCATTTGTGTCAGAGCCCAGTTCACTTTGTAGAGAGGATCCTTCATTTAGGCTGCATTTGCATTCTGACGACATCCGGTGCTTTACATGTGGACGCTCAAGGTTTGGTAGATGCCATCCAGAAATCCAAAGATGCAGCCAGGGTAGAAGACCTCCATTTTCAGGGCAGTCTCTCAGCTATGGAGACTGCCTGGACTTGTGTAATCCATTGCACCAATACCAAGAGTCTCTCCTTAGGGATTGTGCTTCTTTTTTTTCTTTTGCACACTTTGCTCTTTACACGTGTTCGATCCAGTGCAATCTGGTCTCCTCCAGTCCGTAAGCATGATTTATTTATTCCACCAATGACACCACCACTTTGACACCTGATCGAGGGAGAGAAAGAAGGAAAATGATATCTGAAGATTTTTTTTTTTTGGCATTACATGTTTCATTGACTATTAAAAGGATAGTTCACCCTAAAAAATTAAATCCTGTCATCATTTACTCACCCTCAGCTCATTCCAAACCTGGATGACTTTCCTTCTTAAAGGGTTGGTTCACCAAAAAATTAAATTCTGTCATTAATTACTCCCTCATGTCGTTCTACACCCGTAAGACCTTCGTTCATCTTCAGAACACAAATTAAGATATTTTTGATAAAATCCGATGGCTCAGTGAGGCCTCCATTGACAGCGAGATAATTAACACTTTCAGATGCCCAGAAAGCTACTAAAGACATTTAAATCAGTTCATGTGACTACAGTGGTTCAATCTTAATGTTATGAAGTGACAAGAATACTTTTTGTGTGCCAAAAAACAAAATAACGACTTTATTCAACAATATCTAGTGATGGGTGATTTCAAAGTACTGATTCATGAAGCTTTGAAGCTTTATTAATCTTTTGTTTCGAATCAGTGGTTCAGAGCATTTCGAAATTTCAGTGGTTCACCACTGGGGGTGCAGTTTGATACATGCTCCGGAACCATTGATTCGAACCAAGAGATTTGTAAAGCTTCGAAGCTTCATGAAGCAGTGTTTTGAAATCGCCCATCACTAAATATTGTTGAATAAAGTCATTATTTTGGGGGGTTTTGGCGCACAAAAAGTATTCTCGTCGCTTCATAACACTAAGGTTAAACCGCTGTAGTCACATGAACTGTTTTAAATATGTCTTTGTAAATATACCTTTCTGGCCATCGGATTTTATCAAAAATATTTTAATTTGTGTCCCGAAGATGAAAGAAGGTCTTATGGGTGTGGAACGGCATAAGGGTGAGTAAAGACAGAATTGACATTTTTGGGTGAACTAACCCTTTAATGAAAATATTATGTTAAATATCTGCTTTTGCACTGATGGCAGCTCTCATAACAGTTTTTAATTGATTCACCTTAAGGATTGAGTGTCTAGCTTATTAAAATGTAAAGCAATGTCTTAAACAGATGCATTGAAGCACCCTGAGCTGTCAGACGCATGTGCTAAACTCACAATTATTAAACAGCAAAAAGACGAGCTGTACAACTGCTTCATAGGAATAGATACGGTCTAAGTAGATTTTCTTCTCAGGAGCAGAGGCTAACCAGACTACATAACATTATGTTCATAACTGATTTTGACTACATTATAATGTATTGTGATTTTGGAGAGAAAAACTGTCAAAGGAAGCGAACTGTGATCATTTTTCACTGACACAGAGTTAATGGGTGTCAAAAGAAAAAAGAATCTCATTATATTAGTAATTTTAGATTAATATGCCATCGTATCATGTATATTATGAATAATGATGTGTAATGAATAATGATGTGTTAAGATAAATCTAATATTTCATGCTATTTAAAATACCCATTATGCAACGATTACAGATATTTAAATATAGGATCTGTATTAATCCAAATAAATTTGGTGAACAAATCATATGCAAAAAACATCTTATGAGAACTAAAATTAGGTATGGGAAAAAACTGACATTCAGAGACCAATCAGGGCATATTAGACTTATCTTTTTGGACTTTTTTTTTTTTCAATTCCTACATAGATGAACTATTCCCTTCTCAAATATAATTCACCAGA
Organism: Chanodichthys erythropterus; assembly: GCF_024489055.1. Classification (NCBI taxonomy): domain Eukaryota; kingdom Metazoa; phylum Chordata; class Actinopteri; order Cypriniformes; family Xenocyprididae; genus Chanodichthys; species Chanodichthys erythropterus. Next base: position 46,089,242 of record NC_090223.1, on the reverse strand, counting down.
GTCAAATGTGCATATTTTATTCACAATGAAGACTACATAAATTTTGTAATGAGAAAGAAACTCAGTGATTTTAATGAGGTCTGTGTGACCGGATTAAATTCCAAATGAAATGGGTTGACATGCAGCAGAAAAATCTAAGAGTTACAGCCAGTTATCCAAAATTACACCACTTATTTTCAGCCTTATGCAGATGACTTTTTAAGTGCAAAAAGGTTTGGATATTTTCGACTCTTTACATGATTTAGACAATTCCACGCACAGTGCTATCAAATGCGGTCTTTACTTTGATTGACAGTGTGCAATATCTGTCTCAATACAAATAGAGAAAAAATATGTATTTAGCAAAATATTTGACATTAAAGTTTCTGTTAATAATCTTATCTTGGATATGTAAACACAGTGCACATTAAGTGGCCATTAAACTAAGCTACTATAAACTAAGACCATTATGTAAGTTTTGCTTTCATTTCAGAATTACCATAACAAACAGAACTGTTGAGAGTCTGAGTCTGGTCCTGTAATTGTAATTTATTCTCAACTGCAGACCCAGACTTCAGACTTCCTCACTGCATAATAGATAAAGGAACATTTGTTACTGCCTAAAATTACATCTTCTTCAAAAAGACCCTGTAGGACAATATAATCCTTTTCCAAAGGGAATCTGTGCATTTACTCACAGATGCAAGATGACACGAACAATTTATCAGTATATTCGTGATGGAGTAGTCACATTAACACAAGACAAGCACACAAGCACCCCAGATAATTGAAAAGCTCATTTGGAGGAGACAGAGAGAAGAATGCTTCATCTGCTTCATCAAGTGTTCTCAACTAGTTGAAATCTCTCTGCATCTGTGAAATTAAGCTGGAGACTTAAGATTTTTTTAGGTTCCCTGATGAAAAGACCCTCTTGAATTTCCATGATGTTCCAGACTGGTTTATGCTGGTTCATGATGCTTTGGTGCTGGTCTACCAGGTGCAAAAACCAAGTCAAGCTACACTTTTGGGTTGTTTCAACCCATGTTTAGGTCAAATATGAACAAACTGAACCATTGGTTTAAATTACATTTTTAAACCCATCATTTGGGTTTGTCCATATTTGACCCAAACAAACATGGGTTGAAACAACCCATCATTTTTTAAAGTGTCTCCAACAAAACAGGTAAAGATGATCCACCAGCATAGTCTTTCTAGTCAAGTTGGTTGACCAAACTCTTGTTGTTTAAGATATTAACCCTCCTGTTCCATAGACATTTCAATAGCTCAAAAACCTAAACATTCAATCTGGTCATTTTTGATTACTTCTAATGAGAAATGATTAATAAAAGTATATATATAATCATTTTAATAATTTTTGGTTCCAAATTTTACTGGTAGTCCACTGTATGAAGAATCTTTGGGTATAATATGTATGTCACAGTTTATTTTGCTATCCTCACTTACATAAATGAACTAAAGTGTCCTGTATCCACTAGTAAAAAAAAAAGAAAAAAGAAAATTATATCTAGTGTCTGAATAATTTTTGGTTTATATATAGTCAAATATATATATATATATATATATATATATATATATATATATATATATATATATATATATATATATATAGTATGTTATAGTATTGATTAATATTTTGAATTTATTTAAATTTTACTTTAAATGTTATTTTAATTTTGTTATGCCCATGTGTCATTTTATATTATTTATTAATATTTTGAATTAAATTTTATTTGTACATTTTCAGATTTCATTTTGATTTTACTTTAAGTTTTAGTAATTTTGTTATGCTTTTGTCATTTTTTATATTTCTATTTAGCTTTATATTTATTTCAGTTTTAGTTTTAGTTAGACCTTACAGCTTATTTTGAATGCAACATTTGTTAATTTGATTCTTTTAAGTTTATGTTCATCATCTAATATTTATATATTATTTTAGCTTTAATTCAATGAATGAAAGTAATTTTATATAGTTTAAGTTAATAATATTAACCCTGACACACAGTAGTGGTACAATCCTAACAGTTTACTCTGATTTATTTTATTGTCTTTTTCTCTTTATGTTTTATTGAAATGGTCAAACTAACCTCAAACAGAAACAAAGGATATACTATAATACAGTCATTTTTCTGCATGCCTACTTTGACTATTTATTTATTAATTTTTTTTTTTTTTAGAAAACAGACAGGGTAAGTTTTCATAGAAGCATAAGGGAAAATAAAGGTTTTAAAAGTTAATTTCCATCATAATTTTTTTCACATACAGCATTGGGATCTCAGTAACATAAACAAATGTAAAGTCTATATACTGGCATCCAAAACACAAAATTTGATGCTCACCATCCTTTGGGTCTTTTCAACTGAGTTTGTCCCACAAATGAACTTAATTTCAGTTGTAATTCAACTATGATTTGATGTATTATTAATGAATGAAATTTGTGAGTCACAGTGAAAATAATAGTCAAAAAGTCACTCACTTTATTCACGAGGGCTTACGATGGGTGCAGTCGGTGTAGAGTTGTCGCAGATTTGTAATCCCTTTACCAGGACAAGATCCACTGTCTGCGCCACCTACTGTTATAAGACAACTCGCTGCTGTCAGGGAGACGGTCCAGAGAAGAATATCACTACAGCTTCCTTCCTTTCTGGCCACTTGTTCACTAGCCACCCCTCTACTACCTCCTCCTCCTCCTCTCTCCCTCTCTCTCTCTCTCCTCTCTGCTCTGACTTCCCCAAGCACTTCCACACGCGCGTGGACAGCATCAATAGCAGGAAACCCACCAACGACAGTTACTTAGCACAGGACATACGGCTGCTGTCGCGGATCATTTCATCTCAGTTTCAACCATTGAGACATCCATGACACAAGCGCTCATTAGTCTAATTTTAGTTCAAAGAATGACGAAGAATTAACCAGGCCAGGTTGTTTTAAATGCTCCAGACCCGGGACGAGACGTCCCTAATGCATGACTTCATCAAGGACTCTGATGATGAACAGTCAAGAATATTTAATACACTTGGTCAGGTTTTAACTATTAAACATGATGTAAAGTGCTCCTATCTGAGTTAGAAGGAAATAAATGTCATTTACTTCTATAAAACACTTGTTCAAATACTGGCCGTGCTGAATAAACAAACGCTCCCATTGAAGTCCCTTTCTCTAAGTAGCTGGAATAATATATATTGTTCAGTGGCTATTTTCAGGTTACACTATTATATAATTTATGTTAAAATATCTCTGAGAACATTGAGAGAATGCAAAAAATGCATAATAAGATCATTAGTGAGATGTTAATCATTTAGCGGTGCAGTAATGTTGGACGGAGAACCAATACGACCCTATTTTTTGGGGGGGAGAATGAGGGGTAGCGAAGCTTTTGTCGGTCATGAGATTACTGAGTCACAAACTATTATGCTTGTAATTCGATTTTCTGAACAGGGATGGATTCTGTTCACCTTATCAGTCCCTCTGTGTCAAGATGAGTTTACAGAAAGCTTGAGGGCTCTTTTATGTGCCGTCGACTACGTCTTCAAAGAGGTTTGTGTAGAACATCCTGAAGTCAATGTTTCGGTGAGAACCCCTGTCAGACTGTCAGTGATGCATCCTCTTTGTTATCACAGAAAGAACATTTCAGACTAGAAAATCAACAGACCTAATAGAAACAAGTGATTCACAGAGAGATACAGAACTGTTAATATTGCTTTATTCATAGCTTAAAATAAATTAAAATAAGATGATGCCCACATAATAATGATTATACAAAACTGAGAAATAAAGTTGCAAATTTGAGGTAGAAAGACAAAGTTACAATTACGAAAATCCATCCATCCACCCACCAGAGAAAATACCCAGCACTAGTGTTTACAGATAATATCTCTATCTGAAAGGATTTTTGCATCTTGCATTACACCAGAGTGCATTATCTTTATGAAGTTAACTTACTCTTGAGGGAACTTGTTCATTGTCCTAACTCTTTTTAAGTGCTGCATGCCAGCAGAGCTTCCTAAGAAAACCAGCGAGACAGTCAATTTTTGTATAATGCCAACTGACTGTTAACTGGCACATAATAATTAATAGTATATAGATATTATTGTGTATTATTGTATTGATCAAAATAACTGCACCTCATACGCACCCTGAGACCATGTCGTGTTACCCTTTATTATTAACTGTTCCATGAATGATTTTGTGCTGCATAATTTTATTTATTTATTAATTTTTTTACAGTTTAAATTATCTGAAAATCCATTAAAGTTTTTAAAAGTAAACATGGTGATAGTGTGACAACATGCCTCTCTATTAGTGCATGTTTTCACAAAAGATCAGTTAAACGCACTTGTACATGTGAATTGTATGTACAAATAACGTAGTTGAAGATTTAGCCTAAATTAACCTGTCACTGATAAGCGGCTAGTTATTTTTTTCCTAGGGGGTTAAATAATACACTACAATTTGTGTAAAAGTTGAGAAAATGGTAGAAAATGTCTTCTTGCCATGTTGTAGAAAGGGTCCAAATACCGTCACTTCCTGGGAGTCAAAATTTTATGGAATGCTGCATTTTTAGGTGGGAAACAATTGATGGTTAAAAAAAAAAAAAAAAAAAAAAATTATATGATCAGTAAGTCATGACAACATATGTTTTTACTTAGCTATACAAGATTCAACTCATTTAAAGCTGCAGTCCGTAAGTTTTGCCTCTTTGTCTCCATCTCTGTTTGAAACCAAAGTCCCTTTAAGACAAGTCATTTCACTCAGCGGCCATCTTTGAAACACCTCTTGGGAATCCTGGGCATCATGCAATCTCTTTGAATGATGCCCTTTTGAGAAACATCAAATTCTCCAAAACTGTTTGCCAATCTTATGATTAAATTTCATATTTGAAATCACCAATGAAATCTAACAACAACCGGCTCATAAATTTAGTTTCTAAGCACTCGAATCATGACCAAAAAAAACTATTTTTCAGGCTGGATCAAGCTAATGTGCATGCACAGACCTAAATGCGCGTCTCTTCGGAGGCGCACGTCTGACTGTTTATATATAAAACCGGTGATTCTAACGGCCGCTGAAGTGACGCGATGACTTTACCAGTCGGCGATTGGCTCTTATTTAGAAGGCGGGACTTATTCCGCCATATTGCGCGTTACACTTTCTCCCATTCAAAACAATACGAGTGACACGACTTGTGTTATTCTATAGTCTTTGTTGAAACCTGCAATTGACCCTTTGCTGGGAGTTTGATTGACAAGCGATCTAACCAATCATAACGCAGAATCCGCCATTTTGGCTGACAAAGCAGTCAGGAGTTAGAAAATTAACCTCTGTGGATTTGAACTTGAAAAATAGTGTGTACTGACATTTTTCCGCATTTGAAACAACATTCATTCTCATGTTCATTCATGTTTATTTGATGCAATAAATTAACTAGTAAGAAGAGATGATCGGTTCACGAGCCGCTTGAGCTGAGGCACTACAGCGATTTGTTACGACATATTAAAGAGCCACAAAACAGTTTTTATTGTTCAATTTTCTTAAATTATACAATTTGAAAGCTGGGACTTTGTTTAATATCATAAGTAACCTGCTCTGTCTTGTCTGTCGACGTGTTGCCAGTATCCTCTTTGCTCCGCGATGTATTTTTCACTCTGTGTGGCGTGACAGCACCATGGCTTGTCGGACAAAGCAACAGTAGCTAGGGGGGGGCGGGTCTTTGCGAAGGGTCAATTGCAATTAATTTGTGGAATTATCATCTTTACGTGGGTTGTGCCTCGGCACGGATGAATCTAATGTTTGCTGTCAATCACCACACCGGAGTAGATACTATACTTCAGAGTCACAGATTGTAGTCTTGGAAGTATGACCAAAATAATGTCATCATCATGTAAAAATAAAATATCATCTGAACAAGTAACATGTCTGCCACTTTTGTTCTGACCAACTGAGAAAAAAGAAATAAATCATACTGCCAATGGGGATTAAATCTAAGGATCGCTTAGCTCGGATCACGTCAAACCATGCAAATTATTAGTTATACTTTATTCTCAAATTGTTAACAACATCAACATTGCGTGTATTTAGTGTGTATTAGCGTTACCTGTAGATTTCAATTTCTGTAGCCACTCCACAGTGAATCTCCAGTTTTCACTGATGATTGTCATTTGGATCTTTCTGGATTACAATCTGCCATCAAAATGATAAGTTTAATTATTGCAGCTTCTGTGACAAAAGGCTATAAATGATCCGTCACCTGCATCATCCTCGCATGCCATATAGCCTACTAGCTGGGAATCCTTCTATAGGTTTACAGACGTGACGTAATGACGCAAAGGTGAATGACTGCATGCTTAAATTTCCTACAGAAACCCACCAGTACCATCTGGATTAGGAAACATTATTACAAGCTCACCGTTGTGAATCGAGCTAAGGTGAGGAGACAGTTTTGAACACTGGCTGGTTATGTACTTGCTCAAATAGATCTTGGATAAATTTGATATTTGATTAGATTTTTTTTTTTTTTTTTACCAAAAAAGGTTAGACTGCAGCTTTAAGTCTGCTCAATATAAATTTTATTGAGTTTTACAGCCAAGTTGATTGTACTTAATTTAAGGCAGCAACTGAACTGAAGTTATTCATTTATTTTTAATAACCAGTTAAATATTGGATTTAAAATAAGTTAAATATATATAATATTAAAATATTTATTTATATATTTATTTCAGCTTAATTTCAATTACCAAAAGTGATTTTCAAGTTTTAGTTAACAAAAGCAAGATTGATATTTACAGATGAGTTTAAAATGCGTTACTTTTTATGCTGTTAATTTTATGTTGAATAAAATTTTAAACCAATCTGATAGTCCTCGTAGAACAAGGGTGTCACAATAACAGAAGAATTTGACTCAGATATAAAATAAACAACAGTGCCTTTATTCACAGGAAGTTCAATGAAGCAGTGTGGTGAACAGGTGGGTGTTTCAGAGTAGCAGGTTTGCACTTCGCTTGAGCAATCACAGTTCTTTGTTTGTTTGTTGTTTGCAGGTTCTGACTGGTACGCAGTGTAGACGAAATATGGGCTGGATGTGAAGATGGACTGAAGGTAAGTTTCCAAGGTGAGCAGTCGGTTAAGTCTTTCCAATGGCATAGACAAGACCAGACAAAGGTGCATGTGTGAAGTATCTGTATTTATATGAGTCCTAATGAGCATGTGCAGGTGATTAGAATTCACGTGATAATGATCTAGTGGGCGAAGCTGACGGGGTTGGTGCTGCGGATGGCACTGAGACTGTGACAGTGGGATTTCTGTTTTGTGCTATTGTTTTTTTTTGTTTTTTTTTTTTTTAAAAGGTTGCATGACACCAATTTGTACCCTATTCATGGGAAAGTACCATCTGCCAATCCTGAAGAATGAAAATGTTATGCTTCTGCTTTTAATTACAGTCCCAAAGTCTCCACCTGCTCCCAAGTATCATTTTCCCAGAGGTATTGCTCTTAAATGCGGAGGCTGTTGTTTGTCTCCCTTTATTAAACTCTCTATCAATACAATTTTACACAGGGACTCATAGAACAATCTGGAGGGAACAGATTAATTATGATGCCGGGAACAACTGATGAGTTACAGACAGCATGAAACTGCTTTTCTCACTTTACATGCCTGACCGTGTCCCTCTGCAGGGAGGTAATTACATTTGTTGGGTAGCAACATGTGGTGGAAGCTCAGTGCTCTACAACCTGCATGTATAAGTGTTAAATGCAAACTGAGCGTCACGATCTTCCCTAACACAGTAATGTCTTAATGGCATGGTGTGACGTTCTAGGAACTGTGCTCTCTTTGAAAACACTGTCCTACTGTGTGCTCTGAAGATCCATAAAATGTGCTGATACACTCATCATTTCAGAGACAGAGCACTAAATAAATTAATCATGTTATTTTTATCAATGAACACTAGTTCTGTAGGCTCACAATTGACTGAACTGAACTTTTATAACCGAAAGAACCACTATTACCTAACATCTATCTAAAGGGGTTTGGTTTCTCACAAGAGCGAGCTAGTGACTGACAATCCAGAAGAGCGCTGCATAATTCTTGGATGAAACTGACCTGTCTTATAAGATTCACCATAGCAACACAGCAAAGGTAAGATGGATTCATGACTGGAAAACAAAACAGCTACTCTGCTTTTTCACATTCCAAGTGGAGAGTTGAAACCAGCATATGCTCGTTGGAAAAATGTGCCTCTACCTACTTTTTTTTTTTTTTTGCTACTAACTACTAAAACACACCTATACAAACAATACACTTAAGTAACACCAACAACCTTTACTGTTCACAGAAAATTTTAAAGCTTTCAAGCGGTTCCTTGCACAATATTGTTATGACCTCAAAACATTTTTACTATCTTGCATGATTTGTAAAATTAGTAATTTGTTATTTGTAATCAGTAGCAAAGGTTCACCTGCACAGCATGCACTTGCGATTGTACCAAAGACCTTGAACACTTGTAGAAGCAAGCTAAAATTGCATGGTTGCCTCAAGATTTTTTAATTTTTTTTTTATCCCAGTTAACACTATCAGTTAGGTTTATTTTAGGTTTATAACGCGATTAATCTTTTGGCGCCACTCACCGGACATTTAATTTCCGAAATGCCGCGATCAAAGTCCCTTTAAGACAAGTCATTTCACTCAGTGGCCATCTTTGACACGCCTCTCGGGCATCCAAGTGCAGCTCCTATCTCTTTGAATGGACAAACATCAAATTCTCTAAAGCTGTTTGCCAAGCTTTCGATTAAATTTAATATTTGAAATCACCAATGAAATCTGACAACTGTCTCATAATTTTTTTAATCAAACGCTGGAATCGTGACAAAAAACCTGTATTTTTTTAGGCTGGATCAGTCAGCGATTGGCTCTTATTTAGAAGGCGGGACTTATTCCGCCATGTTGCGCGTTTCATTGTCTCCCATTCAAAACAATACGAGTGACACAGCTTGTGTTCTTCATATAGTCTTTGCCGCGATAAGGACTACAGCCAACGTAATAAATCGTTGCCAGATTCAACACATATGTTTCAGATCAAACTGAACGCGAACGCCGCACACTGGATATTTCACATTTCACTTACAAAGTGTCGCGAAACATGCAAGAAGCTCTTTTATTTTGCAGAAGGTCAGGCACATTTTTGTGAGGTTTGGCTAAAACTGACAAAAAGACCAATATACAGATAGGTGAGACAGACAGACTAGCAAGAGTGCTGTTTTTTTTTTTTTATGAATACCAACAGCACTGTTGCTAGTGTGATTTATAATAAACAAGAAGTTAATTTTGAGTAACTTACATTTTTCAGACCGCATTGCCAGTTAATTGCCTACTTTGTCTATTTTTGATCCACCAGTGAGCTCCAAAGGAAGTCATAGCAGAATCAACTGCTGTTTCTGAGTAAACAAACAATATGTGGCGCTTCATTCCTGAATGAATTAGCATCTTTGAATCATTCGGTTGAGTGAAAGATTTAATGACTTGCCCATAAAGAGAGTTGTTACCACCTGTGGAACGAGTCACTGAAAAATAATGCACAGCATTACCTCAAATATTGATACAATTGATTGATTGATTAATTCTGATTGCATAAGGACAGTGTGATGGAATCCAGTCCCAGGAGGAAATGAATACATAACACAGGAAACATATCTAACACAAATACTCACTCTCATGTCGTTCCACACCCGTAAGACCTTCGTTTATCTTCAGAACACAAATTAAGATACTGCTGACGGCTCAGTGAGGCCTCCATTGACACCAAGATCATTTCCACTTTCAGATGCCCAGAAAGCTACTAAAAACTTATATAAAACAGTTCATGTGACTACAGTGGTTCAACCTTAATATTTTACGAAGCGACGAGAATACTTTTTGTGCGCCAAAAAAAACTAAATAATGACTTTATTCAACAATATCTAGCAATGGGCGATTTCAAAACACTGCTTCATGAAGCTTTGCAGCTTTACAAATCTTTTGTTTCAAATCAGTGGTTCAGAGCGTTTATCAAACTGCCAAAGTCATGTGAACTATTGAAACTTCGAAACTCTTAAGATGTAACAAAGCCTCGTTTACTGAAATCACGTGACTTTGGCAGTTTGATACACGCTCCACTGATTCGAAACAAAAGATTCGTAAAGCTTTGAAGCTTTGATTTTCATTTTTGGGTGAACTAACCCTTTAAAGCAATGCATCAACATGCCTACAAAGCTCTGTCTAGTTGGCTAGAAGGCAACTTCAGCTACAGGATGATGTTGACTAGGTCCAGAACAAGCTTTTTTAATGTAATATGAAGCATTCTGAACTCTTTTATTTCTTTTTTTTTTTTTTTTTGCAGTGAATTCCTCTGCTAATGTCTTTTAGTAATCCTTTAAACATGCTGTGTCAGAGTTAAGTCAGGAAATGAGAGTCAGCATGGGAAGTGCACAAAGATTTAATGTTCACTGTGACCCTTCCATGTTTGTGCTTCTGCTGTGGATACATTTAGAAAATAACTTTTTATGTCCGAATGTCCTTTCAACAGAAAGTTCATCCTGTTGCACTATTCTTTTTGAACACAGGGTGGAGTCAAAGTGTAAATTATGGATTTTTTTCCCTCTCACTTAAGCTTTTTTTTTTGTTTTCTAATTATTTTTATGCTAGTGAAAGGAATAAACAGAGCAATAATCTGTGACAGAGACATCTAACATTATACCGTCAGATGTTCAAATAATTTGTTGAATGGTTTGGTCGGATGCTATTTTCAGTGGTCAAGACAAGAGAGCAGCAGCTCTCTCAAAGGCAGGCATGTTAGAGGTCAGTGGCCTTGAGTGAGTCAGTGCAGAGATTGTTGTGACAGATTCCTGCACCTGTGGGAACAGAGCCGAGGGGTGAGCACAGCATTATGCTCCAGCTGTCTCCTCAATAACAAGCAGCAAAACACAACGTCTGACACCCTGCTGCCTCACCCGACCACAACACCCCTGGGATATGGGTGACAAGTAAACACTTTTTGTGACCTCTTCCGCTTTGTTGAAGGGAAAGCTGAAGTTTATAATGATAAAATTCTTTCTTTTTTATTTTACTTTGGGCATTTCTAAAGCTCAGTGTTCACTGCTGTACCTGTAGCTTGAGAATTCACTGCTACTCCTGTGACTGGAGTAAAGAAAGAGAAAGCAAGGAACACAGCCTTTCACTTTGAATGCTTCACTGAAAAAAATCAATGTCCAACAAAATGTGATGCAATCCATATGGAGTGTGTGATGTGTGTCAAAATGCTGTCTAAAATTCTGATACCTGGTGAAAATACTTTTTTTTTTTCTTTAATAAAAAAGTTTATTAAATGAAATTAATAAACAAGTAATATTTAACATTATACTGTCAGCATAATTAGCATGAAAATATAAAAGATGAATATTAATTTCAGAATATTTTAGTATTTAGTTTGTCCTTTTTTTGCTTTAATAACAGGAGCACTCAAGCTATTAATTCTACAAGAACATGATGATCTTGTTCTCCAGCATGATTTGAGATTATCCAACGAGAATCTTGTGCTTCAATGGAAGACAAACATCTGACTGTCTGTACAAAGAGTCACATGATCAATTTGAACAATGACCTAGAAATAGTACAGATATTCTTATTAATATTACTTCATGTGTTTAAAATGTTTCTCAAACTCTACAGGTTTAAATTAGATTTTGACAGTGAAAATAGATTTTGGTCCCCTAATGCTTCCAAAGGAGAAAGTAGTTCATCTAATCAGAGAGTGTTAATGCATTACTAGAGATACATGGAACTCTTGACAAATATCTGTTAGTCAGTGTGTATGCCTGTCAATATGGCTATTTTCCATGTTGGACAAATGGAAAACCATTATGAAACATGTAAACATTCAGGTCATTGTTTACTCACCCATAAATATATATAAAAAAAGGCTAAACACAGAGCTTTTAATTGTCTTTACCACAAATTATTGGTCAGGAAATTAGCTAAATTTAAGCAAATGCACTACTTTAAAAGCCATTGCTGTCTCAGAAAAACAATGAAGCACAAGTGGAATGGTGATGCTCCAGAGCAGTGTCTTTGAAAATCTGCTGAGAAATATAATAATAAATGCATCTCTACCACAGTGAAGCATCATTGTGTGAGGAGCCTTTGTAGCTGCTGGTACTGGTGAGTTACTTCACTGTGAAAACTCTTTTAATGTTTTGGAGTGCAGGAGAATATTGCAGAATGGCTTACTTCTCACAAATTAAAATCTAAAGAGGAATAATCAGACGTTATTTTTCAACAAGACAAAGGCTCAAATTGTAAAGACAACCAAGAAGCGGCTTGAGAACAAGTCTATCAGGCTCATGTTTTGGCCGTCCATCAGGCTCATGTTGAGTCCAGATTTGAACCCTACAGTGAATTTGTGGTCTCACAATAAACTCAAATGAACTTGGAGACATTTTTCAATTACCCATGAAATGTTTGAAGCTGTTAACATTGAGTGGAACAAAACTGACTCTTCTTCCTGTACAAAGCTGTCTGCAAGTTGCTATTCCATGCTAAGCTACTTTATCTACAGTAGCAATTCTTGCTAATTTCCTGACCAGTGATTTGTGATTAAAATGGTTAGACCATAAAAGACCAGTAAATATTTTGCCACTTTTGGCTTGGCCCATTTATTATTATTTTTTTTCCCCAGGAGTGTATGTCAAAATGTTTTGAAAACGACACATAAGGACGATGTGTCGTAGAGCTCCAAGCCTGTGGTCTGGTGGAGACACACTTGTCTTAGTGAGTAGAAAGTCATGAGGGACTCACTTTAATAGACACGCTCTCCATGACTTCCAACCACAACGTCAAACACTGCCAACCTGGTCATTCACTCCCAAGGTCCAATTCTCAGATGTTCTGCTGACACCAGGATTTCATTATTGTTATTTCCAAATCTATGGTACATTTGCAATGAGAAAAAATACCGAGCCGGTCTGGCAGGATCTTAGAGGATTGGGTTTCAGCCATCTGCTGTATAGTCTGGGCCTCTCCAGCAAGGCTGGACTGTCTTTCCACATCGGGACTGATTTATCAAAGCATTCAGTTCATGCCAGATCATTCCGGTGGTGCAAAAAGAGGAAGGGAGCGTGTAATCGCCTAAGGCATTCGATGTGCCAATCATAGATATTTCTGGGGGGAAAATGATAACATTATCTAAAGAGTGTTAAATCTGGGTCCCATGACTGAATTGCCCCATCCCATTTCCCTGAGCTTATCGAGGTTAAAATAGAGGTTGGTTGGGTAAACCAGACGTGTAAATACAAAGCTCCTGACCCATTTTTATAATGTAATACAGATAGAAAAGGGGTCAAACTTCAGGCATTTAACAGTTTTAAACCAGATCAATCCATTGGATAGGAAAAAAATTCACTTTTAGTCTGGCTGTGATTGTATTTTTATGTATAGATATATTATTTTACACTGTTGTTTTTATTGTGGATTAACTGAATCAGTTGCATTGCCTGATGTGACCCTGAACCTCTAAAAGGAATTGTTGTCCTAATTTTTGTGAGAGATCTGGGTGAGCGCCAAGTCAAACAGCAAAAACTTTAAGAGACAAACCAAATACGCAGCCTTGGTGGTCTAGTGTGACCGATTTAAGCCGGTCTCTGCGAAACAATTACTTTTTAAGCTCAACTCAAGTTTACTTTGAAAGAAGACCAGAGAACATTAGAGACCCCGGCTTCTAGGGGGTAAATTGAGCTCATGTCTGGAGTTAGCGCATTATTTGCAATGTGTTACTCAATATGTGGGATTTAAAACCTGTTGTGCAAACCTCTTGCTTGATTGCCAGTGGATTTTGAGTGAATTATTTAGAGTCATTCAGATTATGAAGACTGTGAAATCATTCCTTGAGGCCACTGGAATGGTCAGAGGTGCCATTAAGAGAATAAACATGGAGTGTTTTTAATATCACAAATAAAACAAAGCTGCCACGGTCGCTTGCCTTCTCTTTAGGTGGGGCATACCAACAGGATGTTGAACTTTCAGGTGTGGATTTCAGGTGCTGCTTCAGTAATTTGGTGGGGGAGGTGACTTAAATGCCTCATCCACCTGTTTCTAGAAAGCATGTCCTGTTGGGTGATTCGAAGTTCTTAACTTCATCGGATGCAATATGCGACATGGAATAATGTACATTAGCCAGGCATTAAAGTTGAAATGGAAATTGTCCACGTTGTCCACCGTCAGTCATTTGTAACAAACACTGCAATATTGCATAAATAATATCCGTTTTGATTTCTTGGTGTCTTTAATGTAAAATGGTGGTTTATTTTGTGATAATAATGTACTGTATATTATCTGTCTTATAACATAGATATGTACAGTGGGTAAGAAAAGTATTCAGACCCCCTTAAATTTTTCACTCTTTGTTATATTGCAGCCATTTGCTAAAGTCATTTAAGTTCATTTTTTTCCTCATTAATGTACACACAGCACCCCATATTGACAGAAAAACACAGAATTGTTGACATTTTTGCAGATTTATTAAAAAAGAAAAACTGAAATATCACATGGTCCTAAGTATTCAGACCCTTTGCTGTGACACTCATATATTTATCTCAGGTGCTGTCCATTTCTTCTGATCATCCTTGAGATGGTTCTACACCTTCATTTGAGTCCAGCTGTGTTTGATTATTCTGATTGGACTTGATTAGGAAAGCCACACACCTGTCTATATAAGACCTTACAGCTCACAGTGCATGTCAGAGCTAATGAGAATCATGAGGTCAAAAGAACGGCCTGAAGAGCTCAGAGACAGAATTGTGGCAAGGCACAGATCTGGCCAAGGTTACAAAAACATTTCTGCTGCACTTGTGGCCTCCATAATCCTTAAATGGAAGACGTTTGGGACGACCAGAACCCTTCCTAGAGCTGGCCGTCCGGCCAAACTGAGCTATCGGGGGAGAAGAGCCTTGGTAAGAGAGCTAAAGAAGAACCCAAAGATCACTGTAGCTGAGCTCCAGAGATGCAGTCAGGAGATGGGAGAAAGTTGGAGAAAGTCAACCATCACTGCAGCCCTCCACCAGTCGGAGCTTTATGGCAGAGTGGCCCGACGGAAGCCTCTCCTCAGTGCAAGACACATGAAAGCCTGCATGGAGTTGCCAAGATGGTGAGAAATAAGATTCTCTGGTCTGATGAGACCAAGATAGAACTTTTTGGCCTTAATTCTAAGCGGTATGTGTGGAGAAAACCAGGCACTGCTCATCACCTGTCCAATACAGTCCCAACAGTGAAGCATGGTGGTGGCAGCATCATGCTGTGGGGGTGTTTTTCAGCTGCAGGGACAGGACGCCTGGTTGCAATCGAGGGAAAGATGAACGCGGCCAGGAACAGGAATATCCTGGACGAAAACCTTCTCCAGAGTGCTCAGGACCTCAGACTGGACCGAAGGTTTACCTTCCAACAAGACAATGACCCTAAGCACACAGCTAAAATAACGAAGGAGTGGCTTCACAACAAATCCGTGACTGTTCTTGAATGGCCCAGCCAGAGCCCTGACTTAAACCCAATTGAGCATCTCTGGAGAGACCTAAAAATGTCTGTCCACCAACGTTTACCATCCAACCTGAAAGAACTGGAGAGGATCTGCAAGGAGGAATGGCAGAGGATCCCCAAATCCAGGTGTGAAAAACTTGTTGCATCTTTCCCAAAAAGACTCATGGCTGTATTAGATCAAACGGGTGCTTCTACTAAATACTGAGCAAAGGGTCTGAATACTTAGGATGTGATATGTGATATTTCAGTTTTTCTTTTTTAATTAAATCTGCAAAAATGTCAACAATTCTGTGTTTTTCTGTCAATATGGGGTGCTGTGTGTACATTAATGAGGAAAAAAAAAAAAAAACTTAAATGATTTTAGCAAATGGCTGCAATATAACAAAGAGTGAAAAATTTAAGGGGGTCTGAATACTTTCCTTACCCACTGTATATAAATAAATATCTATGTGGACATTAAATATTTATGTGATATTATTTTATAGCTTATATTATCTAAAAGCTTCCACTAAGAAAAAAATACAATATTACAATCAATTACAATTTATCAAAATTAATGTATTAGCAACAAGATGAACGTTGCAAAATGTTACAGTTATATAAGTACTTAAGTCCTCTGAGGCCATTTTCAATACAATCGAAAATACCATTGATAACTGAGAAAAGAGATGTCAGGTGTCAGTTACATTGATGAAACAAGAGGATGCAAGTCTGCACTGTAAAAAGTAATATGCTTTATCTACTCAATAAAATTGTGGCAACAGATTACAAGCAATATTATTAATTAAATTAATCAAGATTTGATTTAGAATCAACCAAATTAATTCCTTAAAAGTCAACCATTTAAAATGTGTCAAATTAGCAAACAGCATTACAAAAACCACAAACTGACATAAAAAGCAAAGAGTCAAACAGGCCAACTGAATGAAACACCGATCACCATAATGGTGATCAATAATTATGTTTTTAATTAAATCTGAGAGGTTTATGTCACTCTATTGACAGACTACATTTTAAATGGTTGACATTTAAGGAATTAATTTGATTAATTATAACTAAATTCTATTTGTTGAATTTAATTAATTATATTGCTTGTAATCTGTTGCCAAAATTTTATAGAGAAGATGTGTTAAAAGTGTGTGGTAAAATATGAAAGAAAGCAACACTGCAAGTAGCATTGGTATGGACAAGTTTAAATGTTATGAAATATCTGACTAAGCCATGATTGACCAATAGAATAAAGTATTCCAGAAAGATGTGTAATAAAGTGAAGTAGATAGCAGGGAGTCATTGATGCAAAAAGAGGCAGAAAATAGATTATGACTCATGCTTGAGGAAAACAGCTTAGTTCTGATTTGCCGTTTATGTAATATTAATGGAGAAAGGCATCTATGGCATCCATTATTTTATTCAGTCCATATGTATTTTATTCTACACAGATGTAAAAAAAAGAATAACAGCTGAGCAGATTTGTGCTTTGACAGTTCTGGATTTGGCAGACTCAACATATCAGAGTTTTGTTTAGGTTGCATGTACAATATGCAAAACAATTTCTGCATGCTTTGGCAAAATAAAGAGTTTGAACATGCCAGTGTGAACCAAAGGCATGCAGAGGCAGTGAAATAATTATGAAGGGTTCCCTTCAAAGTAGATTAAAGGGCTGTCCTTAATGCAATGGTGCCTCCATTTGGTTAAGCTCAAATTTCATAGCTTCCAAAGTAATTACAAATGTGGCCAGTCAAGAGCAGTTTGACTGATGGATCTATTGAAAATAAAATGACTACAAATACACAATATGTCTTTAAAGATTTTTGCTAGATCTGTTGTACATTTATATGTTTTTCTTTACATGAGATTTTGGGCCCTGTGAATTTTTTAATGAATAAACTTTAGAAAATTTACTGGTTGCACTTTATTTTACAGTACGTGCACTTGTGTGTACTTACAGTGTACTTACCTAAGAAAGTACTGGGTGACATAAGATAACTACATGGGTTAAGGTTAGGTTTAGGGGTAGGTTCAGGTTTAGTATAGTTATTACCAAATTACTGCAATTACTATAAGTACACAGTATGTACATGGCAGGGGCATTTTTCTCCGAGGAGGCAAGGGAGGCAGAACCTTCTCAAAAAAGTGGATGAGAAAATAATTCATATTACAAAAACAAAACAATGCAAATAATACAAAATTGTTTTTCTAAAGTAACACTGTCCACTGAGTTTTAACAGATCTCCTAATGTGTGCGCTGGGTTTGGTGGGGAGTAATTGAAAATGAACGGGGGAAAATCACGTGAGAACAGGAGTCAATGACTCCATTGTGCTATGATTGGATGTGATTGGTTATGATTGGCTATGATTGTTTTGTATGATAAATCCCGCCTCTTGTTTTCGTGCACGTTCGCAAATTAGTCTGAATCGTCTGAATGAACGAAATGATGGTGTTAATGAGAAGACTAATTAAAAAGTACTTATATATAATCACTTTGAAATGAGCTGATTGGGTGGGGGTTTTAAAGGTTCATTTTTGTGTCTGTGACAGGTGTTTAACAAGATTGATGACAATAAGTATAAAATATGAAAATAAATATGAAAATAAGTTGACTATTAAAAAGAACAGCTGAAAATAAGTTCAAAAATAAACTATATTGTTTACATTATTACTACCTTTAGTTATTATTGTGGATACATGTAAAAATGCTTAAAAACACTAACTTGATTAGATTTTTACTTGGTTTTTAACCCTTAAATGCATGACTGTTTCGCCAATCATTCTTACATATTCGGGTCTTTATCGACCCGGATCTATATCTAACAAGGATCTCTACCTGTCGCTGTAATATAACACTCCTCTGATATTATAGTAACAATTACAGAAGAATAAAATAAATCATATTTTGTTACCTTTTGGAGCTTGAAAGGGCTCAGTTTGAGCAGATGTTTTATGCCATCACCACTGTGCTCGTCAGAGCTCATTTCCCAGTAAATTCAGCAAATAATAGGCCAGTTTTATGTTTAAGGTCACGGATATGAGCCCATTCGCGATCTCAAACGTATTCCAAAACTATATAATTTTCAACATCTTCAAAATCAATATTTCGATCGCTAACAGCTTTATCAGATTCATCCTGTAACAGTTACAGTCATATTTGATTGCGTTCAGTACTTGCTCTGCAGTAAATCGCTGAGCCATTTCATGTTTTTCTTATTATTTCGTTTTCTGTCTGAATGAGTCGTCACTTCAGCATTGTGTATCAGACATTGCCACCTTGTGGAATAAAGGTGAATTGCAATTATTCCATCATCTAAGATTTAATTATTGTTGTGCAGAAAAAATATACGTACACTCATACACACCTTCGGTCGTTAGCGACCCTATACAATTTTTTACAAAAAATGAATACAAAAATATTCTTTTAAAATTTTATGATTTTTTTTCTTGTTATATTCTTTATAATGAATTGATTGAGAAATACCAAGAAGGTTGATGTCTAACTTTAAATAATGAATGAGGAGGAGGGTAGTGAATGACGTCCCGGGTCACTAAAGATCCGAGGTATGTATTTAAGGGTTAATAAATAGACCATTAATTTAATGGTTAATGTAAAAAAATACAAAATAGTTTTTTTTGTTGTTGTTGTTTGTTTATTTATGTAATTTAATGGAATGTTTATTTTACCAAGAAAATGTGACAACATTAAGTGTAACTTGGACATAAATTTGATTTATTAAAAAAAAAAAAAAAAAAAAAAAAACATTAAGTGAGGACATTAAGTGCTACCAATAAACTTCATGACTTTTCAGACATAGTTATTCATTTGCAATGTACAGCAGTGGCCATACATCCATCAGAGGATAATTCAACAATACTTTTTGTCATTTCAAATGATTAATACAGTTGTTGAATTAAGGTAGTGGAAATTACGTTTTAAACATGTTTTAAAATAAAATGGTCAATTATTTCATCTTGCTAAAGCTAATATCATTTTAGGTATCCTAAATACCCAGTTAATTAAATATTATTAAATATTAATTTTACAAAATTACAGTCTGATTGGAAATGATGCAGTTCACATATATATATATATTTTCCACTGGTTTAAATCATTTATATTTTTTATTATTGATTTCATATTTTAAGATTGAAAGTCTGGGACAATGATAAAACATTAACATTTCTTCATTAAAAATATTAATGAGTCATGGTAAGTAATGTGACCTTCTAACAAAAAGAAAAAAGTGCCTGTAAGAACTTTTACGAACTCTTGAACTTTGGGAGTAGTACACCAAACAACATGGAATTTCTCTTGTTTCTTCATTGGTTCCTTGAACATCCCGACACTCACCCTGGATCCATTGTTCCATATCGGACAATGTTGTTCTTGTATTGTGACAGGCGGATATGTTGTGCTGGGGGTGGTCAGAAGCCGAAACAATTCTCAGAATGTCTAGAATGTTCCTCTTTCACAGGGGTTTTGTGGCTTGGTTTGGGGACGCCACAGGCACTTCGGAGAGACTGCACACAGTGCTGTGGCCTGAACGGGGCCCCTCGGTCTACTCCCACTCTGACCGAGCTTGCTCGATTCCAGACGTACACGCACAAAAACACACATACCGCTGACTCTGTTGTCTGGAGGTGCCCCCACTGCAAGTCAACAGAGTACATAACAAAACACAGGTGAATTCATATTCTGTGAGCGTCAACACTACGGCATCTTAGGTCAGCTAAGTAAATCATTCATTTATTATAGTCAACACTGGACTGAGTCTCTCTGCAATTTACTCCACAAACATTTATGTGGTTTGGAAGTGTGTATTCCTGTTTAAACTGCAAACAAAAAGATGTTTGACTTTCTTACATAATTGCAATAAAAGCATGTCCTTTTTGTGTCTTGACGTTAAAATGCTTCTTCTATCTCAGTCAACTATAAGTAATATTTCCCAAAATGTATAACACTGGCACTTTCAAAACATTGCGCTGTTTGTTTAAGCTTCCTGACCAGCCTGACAACAGCAACACTGATTTAACAAATAGTGTGAGTTTGAGGCAGGGCTATCTGTTTTTCAAGCAATGGCAATTGGAGATTTTTTGGGAAACCTGTTTGATAACAATCATTGTTTCCACTTTAACAAGAGATTTGAACTTCAGTAAAACCTCTTAGTGAAGATGTTAAGTATTTAATATCTCACAAAATGTGTTTTTAAGAAATTAAGAACAAGCTGAATGTGGATTTCACCATACTAACGTCTGTGGTTGTTGCTGCTCTGCAGATGGCAACTAAACAAAATGATTCTGCCAGAGAACATTTGAGTGTGGTTTGTGCTCCTGGGGCCTGGCACTATTCTGAGGCTCGCACCAAGCAAGAAAATATGTTTTGGCATGTGTTGCATAAACCATATTTATTTTATTTTCTTTGGTATGCGTGAGTGTAGTCATCCATACCTGTTTTGTTGATGCAAACCAAAACAAGCTTCATCATTTGTCATTTGGAAAGCTGTGATGTTGTGAGTCAATGAAGAGCCCAACAGGATTATTTTCATGTTAGTTTATTGAACAAGTCTTTGACTCAGTATGGGACAGAGGATGACTGACACTTTAGTATCTAAATAAATCTCTGAGAAAATAATACTGAACTCTAAAATGGCATGTCTGTTTTTTTCCCAGTAAATCTCTGAAGTACAATATATACACATTCTTAATATGATACATACTGGCATTAGCACACTATAACAACAGCCATAACATTGCGATTTGATGCCGTTTAATCGTTTATGATTGAGGGTTAACTGATTTGAATACCCTTCATGACTTTAAATACATTCTTTCCCTTGGATTTAAATGACACGTCTCCACTCTTCCATTCATATACAGTGCTTTCTCTCCAAAATATACTAATTTTGTATCCATTGACTCAAGAAAAAAACAAGAGTAAAGACATTTTTGATAATAGCATACCATTTACTAGCTTAAATTGTACTATTTCTCAACCTGCCAGTATTATTTTCTGGAAATGTCTACGATTTTCTCCTAGTTTGAGAGCATTGATGCATATTTCATGATATATGCATACAATGAAATTATTCATGCAACTAATCTCAATAAAAGCTATTTCTTTTGGATATACACATCAGAAAGGAAAAGCTATCCTAATGTGATTCATCGTTTAGAAGCATTGAAGTCAGATCAATACTTCTGGAAATCATTAACTGTATGTTCCAGAACAAATCTAAGCGGATTTCTTCTTGAGTGTAAAACTGTTAAATGAAATGAAATATGTTTGATTGTATTGGTAGAACTTGTAATCACATCTCAAACATATGAATTGTTAACCACTTCCTCCTAGATAATAATTACAGTAGTAACAGACTAAAGATTGAAAAGGTATTTATTAAAGAAGATTAACAAGTTGACCTTAAAAGTGTGATCCATTGTCTAGTAGATGATTTCTATAGCTTCGTCTCAATAAGCTATACACAGTTGACTGGATTTAATATGGCTGAGCAGCTGTGCAGTTATGATGCACATCACCTTAGCAGCAAGCACTCAAGAACACACACTTACAATCACCAGCACACAACCACACACACACAAACACATCTTTCCCGCTCCCTGATATCAGTCTCGTTGAGTTATTTCTGGGTGCTGTAAAAGTTGGTTAGATCGCTCCAATGTAATGCCCGTTGGTGTGTGAAATTGAGGTAATTATATTGCGTTTACTAGCGTCTACCAGAGAGGTTTTATGGAAAGTGTGACCAGAAAACTCAATCTAGACTGAAGAGCTTATGGCGTTGTGGATCACAACACAGAGAGTATGCGGCAAAATGTGGCCTTGAGCTAAAAGGGAATAGGTTGGCCTAAAAGCATCACATTAGAAGGCTATGCCACATATCCTGTAACAGATTAAACACGTTCAACATTTTCCCCCTTCACCGAAAGGACCATAACATGGGTTGAGATTTCCCCAGGCCCAATAACCCAAAGAATAGACATAGCTTACACAAAAACAGCACTTAGTGGTTTCTTTTTGGTCGCCCATTGACCACATAGATGGACAAATAAAGTTAAGTGTTATGGAGGTTCCACAATTTCACAGAGACACTCCTTGTGGTGAGCAAAATACTTCCTTTCAGCACACAATATATATCCAGGTTCCATGTGCTGCCTCTACTTCTGTGGATTCGGAGTAAGTGCTAGTGAGGGAGAAGCAGGTCTGATTGGTCACAAGCCCTCATGTGACCACCTGCTGTACTGTTGAGCGTTCGTGAGGACACGACTGGTCCCCGCAGTGCAGCCTCTTTAGGAGACGCTGGAGTTTATGCGAAAAGTTCTTGTTCATTTGCCTGTACATGAGGGGAATGACAAAGCTACTGCAGAAGGCGAGCAGCTCAGATAAACATCTCAGGAACAAGTATGTGATGAGTTGCTGCCTGTTGGAATGGCTCCCAGGAGCTCCAGCCACTGTGTGCACCAGCAAGTTCATGTAGTATGGAGTCCATAGAAGAAACTGCATGCACACAGAGGCCAGCAGCAACCTGTGGATGGAAGGATCGAGCCTCCCAGAGTCCTGGTCCAAAGGGGTGGACTCTTTCCTAATGCGGAGGATCAGGACGAACGCGTAAAGCACAGCCACTGCTGGCACCACATACCCAATGAACATCATGATGGCGTCAGCCGCCTCTTTGTTCTGCATCTTAGAGCACTCAATGATTTTAGTGGAGACATGATTGCACACATAGAAGAGCAGTGAAGAGAAGCTAGTGAGTACAGCACCACCCCAGATGAAGCCGCAAACGTGCTTGGTGTTGTAGACACTGGACATGTAGGTGCGCGGGAGAGCCCGCTCAATATAATAGTCCAGACTGAGCAAGGTAGTGGAGTACATGATGACCAGAGAGGAGATGTTGAAGAGAATGAGGAGGGTGATGTAAATCTCATTGTTGTATTCCCACATGGGCCAGCGTGTAAACCTGGGGCCCAGCAACTCTACTGGAGCCACCAAGTTGAGCACCAGACCAGCGATTGCTATGTTCACAAAGTAGACATCAGGCATGGTCATGGTGACTTTGTTGGAAAGGTTGACCACCACCAGCAGGGCATTGTAGCATAGCCCCACCGGAAAGCAGACAATGAGGTACACAAGAGAGAAGACGGACAGTATGAGTCCAAAGTCCTGGCAGAGCCGGAGGTCCGCGTTGTCGTCCGTCTCATTGTAAACCATGCAGCTCCACATTGCTAGACTTCCAAATGTGTCTGCTCCGTCTTTCCGAATCAGCTGTAAGAAAGAACATGAGCAGTATGTTAATGCATTGGTTTGTTTTCAAATTCATAAAATGCATTTATTTATTACTTGACAAGATCCAGGGGGTGTCCAATCCTGCTCTTTGACGCCCACTTTCACGCAGAGTTGAGCTCCAATACACCTGCCTGGGAGTTTTTTAGGTATCCTGAAAACCTTGATTAGCTAGTTCAGGTGGGTTTTTCCCACCATATTATAATTATTGTAATTATGAGATTTCAATTGGCCGTTGGATTTAGAATTTTATGAAAATGTCATGTTCACACTGCCCCAACAGACACTGACAAACACTGACTGAACATGTTCAGTCGGGTGAAAACATACCCCGACCAACGGGCGCCGAGAGGGGTAACACACTGATCCGACAAAACCCAACAAACGTTTGTCTGTGCGGTGTGAATTGGCCTTAAGATGGGAAATTTCTGAGAACTCCTACTTGTACCACCTGACCGCTACAGATTCATTTAGGTGTTGATTGTGTTGCCATAAAAATACAAATTTCTCAGTCTGAGATCATGAACAACTCCTAATGGAACATCACATAATCTCGAGACTACGGTAATTGCGTGAACGAAGCATAATTCAGGATAAAGCTCTGCTGGAAGTTGGAACTCAAAAAGCAGGATTGGACAGCTTTGAACATGATCAAATGTGTTGATCATTACTTTAGGTTTACACATGGCACTTTTCCACTGCGTGGTATGACTCGGCTCGGAACGGCTCGGCGCTCTTTGCTTTCAGTTTGCTTTTCCAACTGCAGTTTAGTAACCTTTCAAAGTGGATGGGATTATAGACTGATTGTTATAGTTGCGCTGCCTTTACTGCCGTGGATGTGCTCCTCATCTACCAACGAGTCTGCACCTCATCTATTGACCACGATACAGCCATTTCTTTTTTCAGGCTGCTGCATGCGGCGATCGTTTAAAAAAAGTTACGCAAACAAATGATACTGTGGTGGATGTTACTCGTGTTTCAAATTCAATGATGCTGGTATTGATGATTCTTTATGACCAATCAGTGATCCGCAGTGTTTATACATCACAATTTAATATTGGTACGGTACGCCTTGAACCTCAACCGAGGTGGTACTATTTAAGCGAGCCGTACTGTTCTGTACCGAGTCGTCCCATGCAGTGGAAAAAAAACAAAAAGTGCACCTGTAATGATACATTTTAGAATTTTTCATACTTCCTACAACCCCAGCATTTTTTTAAAGTGTAGCTATTTTCTAATCAATGGCTTGAAAAAAAAAACTTGCTGTTGTTGAAGAAAATTGAAACCATTCATAAAGAGCACAGAAAAGGTACACGCATTAGATTTGGAGCAACATCATTATTTCCACTTCCCTGCATATTACAGACTAAATAAAACTCAGCACAATATGTTGCACTGGAGAGCAAACACCCTAAACACAAGGTTTCATCTCAGTCACCACGTGCCATTGAGGTTCATGTTGTACAAAAAGAGAGGAAGAACAGCATTGTATGACATCAGATATTTCCATAATAACCCAGCTCAGCACCTTGGTTTGTTTGGCGATGACAATGCACGTGCTGTGACCAAAGGATGGCATAATTCAGCTCTGAGACTGTGAGGCCTGCAGATTTATGGGATGAGATGTGGCATGTCGAGAGCAGTGGATGCACAGTGTGAGGTTTGAGTTCAGGCAGAGGTCACAGCACGGGCACATGCAGAGAGCTGCTCTGAAGTCCACTCATTAAAACATAATGACATAACGCTCTCCCTGAACACAAAGTGAACAACACTTTCATATGATTACACACAGGCTACATTATTACTTTATTTTATTTAATTGGCTTCCTGGTCTTTTTTTATTTAAAGAATTGGTAAAGAGAGGAAGAAAGAGAGCAAACAAGCCAAATTTGAACCTGGTTTCTCCTGTGCCAACAGCTCTTTATATGTGATGAGCATCTGTGTGCTAGCCACAATTATCTGTCCCTACTATGTTTATTTGGGATAATCGCAATCATTGTGCACTTCCCATTCACACACACTCCAATCTAAAGTAACTTTAAGTGACTATAGAATATATACAAGTGAATATATTCATAATAACAACATCAAAAACAACAACAACAATTCATTGACATAATTATTCACAATTATTTGCATGACAATTGTCAGGGGAAAAACGTTTGTGACAGCCCAAGTCATTATTTATGTAATGTCTTAAGAACATGTTTTGCAGAACTTTCTGACACAAGGCTTCTGGATTTTGTGTGCATGTCAGCGTGCATTTGGTAGTAGAGCTGGAGTCTTCCCAGACAATGCTGTGCACATCTGAGCAGATATAATGACTGTTGAGTGAGTGTTCCTATGTCTGCTTATGTAACACAGTTACAGATCGGCTGTTTTGGCCTGGAGACAGGCAGCCGCGGATTGCTCCACTATGGCTGTCGCTAGAGGGTGGAGAAACTCATTTACCCTTTTCACCTTGTAGTCATACACCTATAGTGAACCAGCATGTTTTTGCATCAACAGCACTTTATGTTGTCTAACCGGTAAATAACTACCAGTAAATATCTCCATGGCACCACTTAAAAGGGTTAAACTCTTGTCTAGGGGTAAAACTTGTAAAGGCTAAATTGTTGTCTTCACTGGCAAGAGACTCGGTCCTGTTGGGAACAGGAGAAAAGATTTACCGTGGTGCATGATGACATGGTTTCTAAAGGGCAGGTGTAAAAGTCGAATTCTATAATGCTTCCATGGCCATGCCGGCTTTTCCACATGAATTGCTTTCAAAGAAACAAAATATCTTGCAAAAGGACTTTGCTGCTAGCAAACACAATAGAGCAGCCAAGACTAGCCACTACCTGTGTCCCTATCTTTCACTTAAAAACAGTCATCATCCTGTTCCCTTCCTCCTCTTCCTGTGACCATGGCAACCAATAGTGCAAATAAGGGCAGTACTACTGAGTTTCAGTTGCAAAGTGTTAAAAGCATCCGTGTTTACACATCCACTGAACAGGTTTCCTCTGAGGACAGGTCTTAAGACTGCATGCTGCTCATAAGAGATTATAATAGATAAAATCTTTTCGAAATCAGCTGCTCGTTGCTGCCTGAACAATTCGACTAGTTGTTCTTAAGCCAGTCCTATATAATTAGGGCCCACAGCAGTCTTCAGTGTCACATGATCCTTTAGAAATCATTCTGATATGCTGATTTGGTGCTTAAGAAACATTTCTTTTTATCAACGGAAGCTTGTTTCCGCCACTAAATAAAAAAGGGAATTGCAACTTTTTATCTCACAATTTTGACTTCTTTTCTCACAATTGCGAGATAAAAACTCATAAATGTGATAAAGTCAGAACTACGAGTTATAAACTCACAATTGCAGGATATTTACTCACAATTCTGATTTTTTTTCTTGCAATTGCAAGTTTATCTCTCAATTCTGACTTAATTTCTTAGAATTGACAGATGTAAACTCACAATTACGAGAAATAGTCAGAATTGCAAGTTATAAATTCACAATTTGCGCATTATAAACTCGCAATTATGACTTATTTTTCTCGCAATTGTCAATTTATATCTCTCAATTCTGACTTCTTTTCTCAGAACTGTCAGTTTATACAGTATCTCTCAATTCTGACTTCTTTTCTCAGAATTGTGAGATGTATACTCACAAGTTGCAAAATCAAATTCTAAGGGGAAAAAAGTTTTTTTCTCAGAATTGCATTTATATCTCACAATTCTGACTTTATAACTTGGAATTGTGAGTTTATATCACACAATTCTTAGAAAAAAAGTCAGAATTGTGAGATGCAAAGTCAGAATTAAAATCAGAAAAAAGTCGTTATTACTTTTTTTATTTGTTATTCAGTGGTGGAAACAAGCTTCCATAGAAAACAGTTGTGCTGCTTAAACAGTGGAAACGATTAATAGAAAGTTCAAAAGTACAGCATTTTTTTGAAATAGAGATCTTTAGTAACATGTTTAATGTCACTTTTTTACAATGCATTCGTTCTGTATAAAAGTATTAAAATACCCAAACTTTTTAAAGTTGTACACTACATTTTTGTACACAGACGACTACTCAACCATCCTGCCCATCCTTACTGTACATCCCTGCTTGCAACCAGCATCTTGTCTGCCTCAAGAGACCATGACCAAACACTGTCTAGGCTGGTAGACTGAAGCATTCCTGAGTGGGTGCAAAAGGTATAGCTGACATCGCTGCTTACTGTAAAAGCGTGTCATTTAGAGAATAGTTCTAACGCCTGCAGCTCAAGGCTCATATACATGAGCAAACACGCCTGCAACAGTTAAGTGTCCATCCACTGTGTACCTCTCTTTGACACCCTGTTATTAACTGTACCTCCATCAAACAAAAAACAAGAGATCTTGGCTGACCATGCATCTGGAAGAAGAGTGTTGTGGGAGTAAAACTAAATGCACTTGACACTTTCAGAGGAGAAGTCTACCCTCCGCCCGGCAGATGAAAAGAGGGCTGCTCCACACCCCTCGTATCCCCACTGGAATGTACAGCAAATTCTCAGAATCGGCTAAGTGATGTCACATGATTGCATTTTCGGAGCTTTGTGTGTGCGTGCTGCAAGGTTTTAGGTAACGAATAGTAAATGAAGATGAGGACAGAACGCTCTGCAGTCTAATCATGTCGTTCTACAATACATTTTTCACTTCTGTGTTTCTGCTGCAAGGATTTAGGAAATAGAAAGCAGACTGAGAGGAAGAACAGGTATTTGCAGTCAAAAATACAAGATTCTGCATTTATTGAAATAGACATGACGCTTGCAAAGGCGACAAACAAAAATTACAAAGAAATCTAAAGAAAAAAAAACATTACAATGGAAGTCTTTTCAAGTAGGACATTTTTATAAG
This sequence comes from Chanodichthys erythropterus, assembly GCF_024489055.1. Lineage (NCBI taxonomy): Eukaryota > Metazoa > Chordata > Actinopteri > Cypriniformes > Xenocyprididae > Chanodichthys > Chanodichthys erythropterus. Next base: position 46,060,536 of record NC_090223.1, on the reverse strand, counting down.
CTTCTTCATGTCCCATAGAAGTACGAAAAAAAAAGTTTACAGTTTTTACAGGAAACAGTACTATTATGCTACAGTAAAAACCTGTTAATTAGGCTAACTGTAAATTACCATACCATATAGATAACCAACTGTAAATTGTTATATTTAATTATTATGTGATTTTACACTGAAATTATTTTTTTTAAAGTAAAAATATGAATTACCATATTATTTACGATGAAAAACTGACTGAGAACGATGGACAGTGTGCCTCTACTTCCAAAAAATGAAGGCAAAATATCCCAGAAATAACCACTGACATCTTGCGCCGATTACGAGTCTGCACAGTAGTGACCTAAGGCGGAGGTCCTGCAGTGGATCAAGGTCCTGCCCACACTCCCCCTCAATCGCAAACACAGCTGTCAATCACTAAACTGAAACCAAACTTATTGGAAAATCGAACACTTGAACACATGTCAGTGTGATAAGAACTTCCTAAAATGACAGAAACCATCTTTGGAAAAAAAATATTTGAAGTTTTGTTGGATTTTTTATTTCGATTACATCGTGTTCACTTTTCAGGATGTGTGCGACACACTTGGGGTGCGTCCGAATGAACATACTTTCCTACTATATAGTAGGTGAAAAACAGCATGTGACAAAATGTCCAAATCTTCCAGCGAGATTCTGAAGTGTGCATACAATGGAGACTTTTCTATCCCATGAGGTCACATGATGATAACAGCATGGCGATTTTTCAGCGCTCGAAAGTAAGTACTTATTCAAAATAAGAACCAAGAAAGTATGCGATTTTGGATGCAGCCTTGGCGAAAAACAGTAAAAGAACATTCCCAGAAGTCCTTGTGTTACATAATTTATGATTATATTTTATTAAATAGTTTTGTTTCTTCTATTTTTGTTATCAGTAATGGTTAGTATTACGTTTTATGTTATTTAGTTTATTTTTATTGCATTATTTTAGTGTCATGCGTGTTGATTAATTTCTGTATTGATCATTTTCTTTTTGCCATTTCTGCAATGCCAGAAACATTGTCCTCGTTTTCAGTGTTGCCAGGTCTGTGAAACAAAACTAGCCCAATGGCCAATCCAAAATATCCACAAAAAAATCAAATCAACCTACGGCAACAATGTCAAAGTAGCCAAATGCCAGTATTTGGCAACTTCTGTATTTATTTAAACTGAATTTCTGGCAACCACGGCTGCCAGTTTTTACTGTAAATGTAACACAATACATTGTGGAAGAACATGAAAGTGAGTACATGCTTGTGCAACTTCATCAATGTGTGGTGTTTTTGCCCAACATCCCACTTCCCTCTTCTTTAAAAACTTACCTCACAACAGGCAGAAATAGTAGTAATCTTGTTATAGAGATCAAAGTGTGCCTCATAAATATTTAAATACAAATATTTAATATTCGGCTGAAAATGTATAATAAATAAATGGATACTCAACCACGTGAGCTCATAGTTAAAATGTGTCTGGTTTGAAAGTGTGGGTGTCGCGTTTTGCATCTACAGCAAGTGATTTTATTAAACACTGACTCGACCCGTTTCATTCTCTCGTCCTCCCACAGCGCCATTCATTCGAACCTGCTTTTCATCACCTACAAGCAGCAGGGCAACTGATGACCAAGCCATTTTTCTAAAGCCTGCAATACTTTCCTGAAGTTGCGAAACACCAACAAACAACGTCTCAATTAAACCTCCTGCACATATCTGTGTTAGTCTTTCTGACACCACCTCAGCTGTGTTGACCCCTGGGACGGCATGTTCTCTCAGCGCTTCTTTGTAAAGTCATCAGCAGGAGAGATCACTCTGGGTGTTTGTGCACCGAGTGCGTGGTTTAATCGCCAGGCAGTCTTGCACTGAGAAAAAACAAATTCACTGCAGGAGCGTCCCTGGCTATACAAAGTCATTCATGTATGATTTGCATAGCACAATTTGTATATGCATCATTTTACTGGTGAACATAAGCCTATATTTTGGGTGTGTACATCATGTCTTAGCATTGTGAGTCGTTGGGGTCACTTATATCTCCACATATTTTATAACCGACTGATAAAAATGTGGATGAAATAGACTGAAGAGAATATGAGAGATCAAAGTTGACAACTGCATGAGAAAATTGGATAACAGGTTACGTAATCCTCTCATGTCCAGCTGGACAGTCCAGACCATGTTGGAGAGTAAAGCGCTTGCCAGTGTCTTTAGGCAAGCAGGCATGCTTCTCTCAGCTGTTTCATATGACGTTTGCGATCTTCAACAGAACTCATAGGCACATTGCCATCCTCTTACAAGTCCTACATGGACCTGATCCAACGGTAACATAGCCTCTCTGGGGATTTTTTGTTGTTTAGGCAATAAATAAAGTCAGTGTCACTTCCCAGCAACATTATTTGTACAATTGCACATTGCACAATAAAGTAATGTGTCATAGTGTGACACTAGGTAAATAAAAACAACATGGTCATGTTTTTCCTTTTTTTTTTTTTTCTTTTCTCCTCAACACAAAATGAATGGGATTAATCTTTGTAAACCTCAATATGTGCTACTCTTTCATAACCAAAACACATACAACAATAAAATGTGGTTTAAAAATAGATTTTGATAATATTCAGTAAATATATTACACTACAAAACAGTGGTTTTCTTCTCAAAGCTCATTTGAAGGAATAAGCAACTTTCACATCACCTTACTCAAGTTTAAAAACAACCACTTTTCATTTGTTAATTCATTTCTTAGTTGACAAAACCCTGGTTTGTTTTTATTTTTTAATATTAATACAAAATAAAACATAAGCTACAGTTTTTAAATGTAAAAATACAGTGTTCCTTCAGCTCTGTTATTGCTTACAGGATGTTCAAAGCCAGACACCCTTCATGGAAAAAATACCAACGAATATTATACAAAATGTATATTTTCCTGCGCATAATCTCAAAAACAAACCGTAAAACGTCTTTCAGTAAACATACAGCGAGAAAAAAAATATATTTACAATGACTAAAAAGATGCGTGTGTTTGACTGAGCAGTGAATATCATTGGTTTGTTTTTCATCCGGGCATTGCACGTTTGAGTTTAACCTGTCTGATAACTAAACTGTCACATATATGCCACACTTCGAGCGGTAAACTGTTATAAAGTGTCTCACATTCATGTGACTGATTTAGCGAGCTCTCCCATCACTGCTGAAGATATACACCGGGTTAAATACTACTTTAAAAACAACTTTTAAGTCAATACAGGGAGGTATTGGCTAACCTACTCACCAGAGGACCAGTTCTTGGCACTGAGACAGCTCTACGGAGGCATCGGGTTCTGCTGTATTTCCATTGACATTTCTCCTCGGATACTTTGACAAAAGCTCCCAAATCGGTAGCTAGACTTCCAGGACTTCGTGTAAAATGAAGTAAGAAAAATTGCGATCGATTAAGTCGCCAATATGTGGCGTAAACACAGTTGCATATGGTATATTCGTCTCTGGTCCGTCAAAGCTTGTTCTGGAAAGGGGAGGACGCTGATGATCTTACTACGAATCGAGTGGTGCTGAACTCGACAGTGTGTACACACGTCACGTGACCCTCCCCCACAGCCCTCTTCAAGAGGCCCGACTGCAAAAGTACGGGATCTACTACGGTAAACCTTATTTGTTAATATTCATAGAACAAACTGTCGCTATTGGACAGTAAACAAAGCTCCCCCCTGTAGCTAATTAATATTCATAATTCACTTTTTTGCTATTGGAAGGTTACCGAACAACGCCTGCGTATGGTAATACATATGCATGAACCTAGCCTTTGCCATTGGATGGTTACCAAGCAACGTGAGCGCGACCTTCTTAATATTCATAAGCGTCGCCCTAACCATAGTAGCGTTCGTAATTTCGCTTAGTTCGCAGTCATTGGACGAGTGTAGAGGACATACAGCAACTTTCAACAGCACACTCGCTCACTATCGCGTTTAAAACCTGCCGCAGAAGCGGCTTTATTATTTAGACCATTTTTACACCGGTAGTCTGGATGAGGAAACTAACCTACATGCATTTGATGTGGTGTTTATAGACCGTAAACTCAGCTCTTTTTAGTTGGATAAAGAATGCAAAACAACTATAAAGGAATATAGCGATATAGAATAACAAACAAACTCGAATATGATGATTATGGTTTTAAAATTAAAGTTCGTTTTTTTATAATACCCAAATATTCAGAATATTGCTTAGTCAATATGGGGTTTTCAATAGCTGGTTTTTAAAGGTGCACTCTGTAATGTTTTGCAAACAAACAAAAATGTCAAGAAATTGAAAAGCAATTTCAGAAGAAGCTGTTTTTATTCTACATTGAGGTCTGCTCTAAAGGCAGGAACACACCAAGCCGACGAACTAGTGGCAACGAAAGCAGACTGTGGGGTTGGCTCACGTCGGCAGCGTCTGGGTCCAAACACCAAACCGACGCTAGACAGCCGACGGCCATGTAGCACATCAGTTCTGCATCTGCGTGAGATGAAATGCCTTTCCGAACCAGCAGGTGGCAGTAGCTGAACAGCCTATCAGAATGATCAGATGACCCGACAGACCGACGAGCTCCGACGCCGATTCAACATGTCGAATCAGCCGAAAAAAGCCGTCGAGGACCAACTTCAGCCGACGGTGCAGAACACACTGAGAAAACTTAGTCGGCCGACGAACAAAAACTGCCCGACGGCCGACCGTCGGCTTGCTGTGTTCCTGCCTTAAGATCACATGACCATTCATGTCACACAATTGACTGATAGTTACTGATATAGTCATGGCTGTGTCCGAATTGATTGTTTCAAAAAGTATGTTCTATACTGTATAAATGTAGCTACAAATACTGCATTCGTCATGATGTCATTGTCATGTGACACTGCCGTGACTTCATGGATAGTAATGTGTCCAATCTCGCCAGAAGTAGCAGGTCATCCATGGTACCTTTCAGCTACTTTTTTATGAATGCTGTGAATTCGACATTCTGCTTTTTTCAAGTACAGTTTTTTGCCTGTTATACACCTAATTTTTAACGTAAGTGCGAATGTGGCCATTTTGAATGTGCAAAGGCTTCTGCTGTCATTCGCTTCCAGTTATTTTATCTATACAGTCTATTATGCTGCTCGATATTGCAAACTGGTATTTGCTATCATACTTTTTCAATGAATTATCATAATCATAAACAAACAGTAAAAAGTAATATATCTATTCCATTAAATTTTGGCAACAGATTACAAACAATATTAATTAATTTAATTCAACAAATAGAACTGAGTTAGAATTAATCAAAGGATTCCTTAGATGTCAACCATTTAAAACAAGTAAAATTTAAACTAACATCTGAATAACAGACAGACTTCAAAGATGAATTAAGAACTCTTTATTTTTTATTGCAAACTTTGTAGACACCTGATGATAACAAGCAGATTCACTGAAGGAAAGAGAAACACAAGAATTAACAGAGATTGATTTTATTGAAAATGTTTATGAACTTTTTGAAGAGTCAAAGTGGTAGTTGTGTCAATGGAGTGACTCTCCAATTTCATTACAAATATGATTGATCACCACAATGGAGATCAGTGTTTCATTTAGTTGGCCAATTTGACTCTTTGCTTTTTATGTCAGTTTGTGGGTTTTTGTACAGGTGTTTGCTAATTTTACACATTTTAAATGGTTCACTTTTAAGGAATTAATTTGATTAATTCTAACTCAATTTTTATATGTTGAATTTAATGAATAATATTGCTTGAAATCTGTTGTTACAATTTTATTGAGTAGATAGAGCGTATTACTTTTTATAGCACAAATATTTTTCTGCGCATTGTTATTCTTCTAATTATTTCCCTTTAGCGGCTAAAGAATCAGAAGTCTCCTATTTGAAGAAAACAGCTTACTTCTGTTTTGCAAAATAAGGTGGATATAGGGAAGTATGCATATTCGGATGCAGCCAAAGTTTACTTTATAGCACCTCCAGCCAGTGCTCAAATCACTTGACATATACACAAGAAAACCAACCAACCACACAATATAAAAACAAACACAGTATAACTTTTCCAGATGCAACAACAAATCTGGAGTCAATAATCCAGAGAGATAGTTTGAATTAGCATGTGTCCGTTCAACCATTCCAAGTCGAATTAGTCCAAATAAGCATAAGACTATTAGAATAAAACACAGTGACGCACAGCTCTCATTACACGAATTGACGAGCACATCGGGCTCGAAAGGACGAACACAAACAAACTTACTGAATGTATCTTTAAAGTTTCAACCTTTGACAGTGGCCACCCATACATGCTCTAATCAGCATTTGAGACTGCTAGTTATTAATTTATGTATTCATGTATTATGCATGTTTCCTCTTTCACCTCATTTTCAAGAATTGGAGGGAAGTCAGTTGAAGTTCTTTTTTCCCGAACATTTCATAGTTAGTCTCTCTCATAATGTGACTAGTTTGCAAAGAAGCTTAAAGATTAGGAGAAGTCCGACCCACGCTAAGAACATCCCTGTTTCTGACCCACATTTTGAAATCCTGACCCACAGAGTACCAGAAAGACGATTTATAACAGCCTGTAATTACCCTAATGTTTGTTCTAGTTGGAACACAGATGCTTTATTTTTAGAATACAAACTTCCATGTTTATAGTATCAGTCATTTCCCAGTTTATGAATACTTAGCATTTTGTCAACACTGACTGTTACTGTATCTAGCAATGCCCAGAGAATTTTTGGAGAATTTTCTTAACACCTATAACAAGATAAGACACTGCAGATTAAGGAGAAATCTACAGGATAAATGCATTTTTATTGCTTTGGGTCGTATAGAGGAAACCTCTTAAAAGACAGACAATCCTTTGACTCAGCAGCTCTGTGGAGCCTCTGGGAAGAGATTATCCTGCGGGCTGAGTGTTGTGGTTATGCGATGACCACTGTTAACTACGTCCGTGTCCACTAATGGTGACCACTTTATCCTTTCCTTGAAACCACGTGGACTTCTGGGTCCTCCCCTTGTTTCTATCACAGTAGCATTTGCAACAGTAGGAATGCAGATAAAGAATGAAGCTGTGGCTATGTAATCCTATTCAATTTTAAAAATGTCGAGGTGTAGAGACATGCCTACATGTGTTTGCAGTACTTACAGGTTTTACGTTCTACTTCAAACCCTTGTGCAGCAGAGGTCCGTGCCCCCGTTTCCTCCGAACAATTGGCCTAATCTCTTTTAATGTGACCTGAATTTGGTTCAATACATTTTGATGTGGATTTTTATAATAGTGATTTGCAAATCACATGGATCGTAATCCTGGCTGCCTTTGCTGAACTGTGCTGCATTCACATTTATCCAAAGTAATAGATGACACGACCCGTAGTTTCATTCGAGCTGCCGGTGAGGTATTAAAGAATTAGTATTTTATGTTTAATCCTCAATGAATGCGTACTGGCGGAACAGGGACTGCAGCACGTGTGATGAGATGAGAATCATTCATGATTACAGTAGGCCATGATGATAAACACAACACATTTCTTTTAAAAGACAATGGGCGACTTTGAAATGAGCAATGTTGAGGAATGTTAGACTAACACAGCTGCAGAAATCACTTTTTTTTAAATCAGAAATATCCTAACATGTTGAAAACAAACATAAAATGTTATAACTTGTTTTAATAACCCTCTGTGGTGAAAATCAAGCTTTTAATGTTGTTTATATGTCTCTGTGGTGTTTTAAATATGCTTTAAGACAAACCGTGTACAAATTCATCAGTCAAAACCATTGCTGAGTATTTTTTCCTTAAAGGGTTAGTTCACCCAAAAATAATGTCATTTATTACTCACCCTCATGTCGTTCCACACCCTTAAGACCTTCATTCATCTTCGGAACACAAATTAAGATATTTTTAATGAAATCTGAAAGCTTTCCGTCCCTCCATTGACAGCCTATGCAACTGCCACTTTCAAGCCCCGAAAGGTAATAAAGATATCATTAAAGTAATTCATGTGACTCCAGGGGTTGAACCTCTGTTTTATGAAGCAACAACCATATTTTACCACATTATTTGCAAAATATTCATAATGGACGTTCATGTAACAACGTCCGCTCTCATTTCAACGCTCTTGTAAACGTGCGTTGGAGATGAATATTTTGTAAATCTTTGTTGTTGTAAATCCTTGTTAGGATGCTGATATTTAGAGGGCAGCAGTGTGAACAAGAATATTAGCAACACATTATCAGCTATTAATAATGTAGTCAAGCCAAACGCTAGTCATATTAATTACCGTTATGTGTCTGATGTTGAAGAGAGTGAAACATAAAATGCATTACCATTCTAATATTCTTCCTCTTCTTCTACAATATATGGCTGAATTAAACCAATGTTCCCTGAAAACCATGAAAAGTGTGGTTCAGTTCATGGACATTAGAAAAACATATGTCTTTTCTGCAAGTTTCTTGCATTCAACAAGACTCAAGAAGAGAAAAAGAAGAAACTTGCATAAAAGAAATATGTTTTTCTAATGTCCATGAACTGAACCACACTTTTCATGGTTTTCACTGGATTCTCCCTCTTCTGATAATAACTTTTTTTCATCAGGCATCAGTTCATTTATGGGAAACTGACTCATATGTTTACAGGTAGTCTGCATTTTGCATTACCTTAAAAGGACATGATGATTGTATCTGATGTGAGATGGTGGATGTGGATAGCTAAACGCATGGATTAAAGCCTTATCTTTACACGAGCCAGGAATCCATGTATGAAAGAAGTCTCTTATGCTTATCAAGGCTGCATTCATATGATCAGGAATACAGTAAAAATATGACTATTAATATATTTTAAAACGTACACTCAATGTAAAAATAGGGCACAATGTACTGTATTAATTTGACTGAATTTTCTATAATTATTTTTTACAGGTGTTTTACCTGTATTTTGAACTTTATTGTTTTGTAGGGTTAACAGAAATGGCCGTAGAATTACTAGATAATGTCCTGGACATTTTTTTAATAGTGTAATTTATTCCCATTATCAAAGCTGAATTTCCAGTATCATTACTCCAGTCTTCAGTGTCACATGGTCCTTCAGAAATCATTCTGATATGATGATTTGATGCTCAAGAAACATTTCACAGTGTCATTGTTTCACATGTAGTTAACTATAAATTATGTAATTACATGCAATTAACCCTAAACCAAACCCTCATCTTAACCCTAACCCTGTAGTAAGTACATGTAGTTAATATTATTACTCACTACTTAAATGTATAATTACATTGTAACACAGACACCTTAAAATAAAGAGTAACCAAATTTTTGTCTGTGTATGTGTATAGGACGTTTTAACTAGTTATTCATTTTTGCCAGTTTTATCGTTTACCGGGTTAAAAAAAAGAATCATCTGCTACACAATTTGATGTATCATTCTTATACAGGTGCTGGTCATATAATTAGAATATCATTAAAAAGTTGATTTATTTCACTAATTCCATTCAAAAAGTGAAACTTGTATATTATATTCATTCATTACACATAGACTGATATATTTCAAATGTTTATTTCTTTTAATTTTGATGATTATAACTGACAACTAAGGAAAACCCCAAATTCAGTATCTCAGAAAATTAGAATATTACTTAAGACCAATACAAAGAAAGGACTTTTAGAAATCTTGGCCAACTGAAAAGTATGAGCATGTGCAGCACTCAATACTTAGTTGGGGCTCCTTTTGCCTGAATTACTGCAGCAATGTGGCGTGGCATGGAGTCGATCAGTCTGTGGCACTGCTCAGGTGTTATGAGAGCCCAGGTTGCTCTGATAGTGGCCTTCAGCTCTTCTGCATTGTTGGGTCTGAAATATCACATCTTCCTCTTCACAATACCCCATAGATTTTCTACGGGGTTAAGGTCAGGCGAGTCTGCTAGCCAGTTAAGAACAGGGATACCATGGTCCTTAAACCAGGTACTGGTAGCTTTGGCACTGTGTGCAGGTACCAAGTCCTGTTGGAAAATGAAATCTTCATCTCCATAAAGTTGATCAGCAGCAGGAAGCATGAAGTGCTCTAAAACTTCCTGGTATACGGCTGCGTTGACCTTGGACCTCAGAAAACACAGTGGACCAACACCAGCAGATGACATGGCACCCCAAACCATCACTGACTGTGGAAACTTTACACTGGACCTCAAGCAACGTGGATTGTGTGCCTCTCTTCTCTTCCTCCAGACTCTGGGACCCTGATTTCCAAAGGAAATGCTAAATTTACTTTCATCAGAGAACATAACTTTGGACCACTCAGCGGCAGTCCAGTCCTTTTTGTCTTTAGACACTTCTGACGCTGTCTGTTGTTCAAGAGTGGTTTGACACAAGGAATGCGACAGCTGAAACCCATGTCTTGCATACTTCTGTGTGTAGTGGTTCTTGAAGCACTGACTCCAGCTGCAGTCCACTCTTTGTGAATCTCCCCCACATTTTTGAATGGGTTTTGTTTCACAATCCTCTCCAGGGTGCGGTTATCCCTATTGCTTGTACATTTTTTTTCTACCACATCTTTTCCTTCCCTTCGCCTCTCTATTAATGTGCTTGGACACAGAGCTCTGTGAACAGCCAGCCTCTTTTGCAATGACATTTTGTGCCTTTCCCTCCTTGTGCAAGGTGTCAATGGTCGTCTTTTGGACAACTGTCAAGTCAGCAGTCTTCTCCATGATTGTGTAGCCTACAGAACTAGACTGAGAGACCATTTAAAGGCATTTGCATGTGTTTTGAGTTAATTAGCTGATTAGAGCACCAGGTGTCTTCAATATTGAACCTTTTAACTATATTCTAATTTTCTGAGATACTGAATTTAGGATTTTCCTTAGTTGTCAGTTATAATCATCAAAATTAAAAGAAATAAACATTTGAAATATATCAGTCTGTGTGTAATGAATGATTATAATATACAAGTTTCACTTTTTGAATGGAATTAGTGAAATAAATCAACTTTTTGATGATATTCTAATTATATGACCAGCACCTCTATGTGACACAAATGGTGTAAGTTGAGTTACACACAGAATAAGTTTCATACTTAGAAGTGTATTTAAATGACCAATAATAATAGGCAAGAACAAAATAACTGTTTTGTAAGGAATATGTGTTGCAAATGAGTGTGGAAGCGTATAAGGCTATAGGCCTGTTCTTAGTGTAAATCTTTTGATATTACTCTGGCCTGATAATGTCCTGTAGGTTTAATGGATTCGACCACAGTTTAGTAACATTACAGTATTTCCTGCTGTGGACTGTATGTTTGAGAGGGTGAGGTCAGTGTTTGTTTTTCTGTGAGCTGTGGACTGATTACAGATCAGAGATAATCACAGTCGCATCTGATGTCAGATGTAGGTTAGTCGGTGCATATATGCTCTGCAGTATTAAGTAGTTCCTTCTTTGTCCAGGTAGGACTTTGTAAATGCTGAGACCTAAATCTTTTTCATACCACTTGTCAGACACTAATGAGAGAAAAGGGTATAGAGAAAACAGGGACAAGACTAAATCACTGTTTATCCCCAAGCTCTCAAATCTCTCCTCTTCTTAGAAGTCGCAGGACAGTGCAGTGGAGTTTTGACCTGCTGTCACCTTCCTCTGAAGGAATTAGACTTCAAGACATATGGCCAGCTTAATTAATGAAAGTCCCTGTTATCACTGCAACAGACCTTCACTTGTTCATGTAGGAGTGTTTTGTGTGTGTTTGTGTGTGTCCTGATTCTTAGAAATGAGAAGCAACATTGTGTAAAATATGCAATATAAAAAGACTTGTTTTCATTGAATATATCATAAATTTTATCATAAATTATTTGAGGCATAAAGGGATAGTTCACCCAAAAATGAAAATTATCCCATGATTTACTCACCCTCAAGCCATCCTAGGAGTATATGAGTTTCTTCTTTCAGATGAACACAATCAGAGATATATTTAAAAATATATCCTTAGGTTATCTGTAGGTTCCTCCAAGGTTTATAATGGTTGTGAATGTGGGGCTACATTTAAAAATAAAATAAATAATAAAAAAAATGCATCCATCCATAATCAAAGTAATCCATTAGACTTCAGGGGGTTAATAAAGGCCTTTTGAAGCGAATCAATGCGTTTTTGTAAGAATGATACCCATATTTATAACTTTATAAATTCAAATAACTAGCTTCCGGTGGACAACCGTACGCAGAATGAGTAATCCTCTGACATGATGCATGGCGCGGGATGTAGGAGTATCGTAAGCTTAGATGCCTCTCACGGTTATTATAAACCTTGTAGGACTAAGGATATTTTTAAATATACCTCCAGTTGTGTACATCTGGAAGAAAATAGTCATATGGCTTGAAAGGGAGTAAATACCTTTTCATTTTTGGGTGAACTATCCCTTAAATATTTGAGTAAGCCAAATAAAAATGTAAGCCATTCACCATATATTCATGCAAAAGAGATATTATCTCACATATAGTTTTGCTTCTGAAGTAGAATCTTGTTTTGAGAATGTGTAGATATTTTTACTGGAATTTCGATATTTGACTACATTTTTTGCAGTGTAAAGAACAAGTGTAATCCTTTACAGGAAGTGGACAGGGAAATTTAACCACAGTTCATTGGACACAACCTCAGTGCTACTGAAAGATAATGGGGTGAAAATGAATTGAGCATTTGGGAATAAAGTTCTCAAGATTTTAGATTTGTTTTCTATTTGAATATATTTTAAAATGTAATTTATTTTCAGCATCAGTGTCACATGATCCTTCAGAAATTATTCTAATATGCTGATTTGATGCTCAAGAAACATTTTTGATTTTCACTGTGAAACTTTTTTTTTTTTCAGGATTATTGGATTATACAAGAACAAAATTTATTTTAAATATAAATTTTATAAACTTTTTTTAACACTATAAATGACTTGAATGTCTTTTTGATCAATTTAATGCAGCCTTGCTGTATAAAAGTAAAAATACTACTGACCCCAACATTTTTCAGCAGTGTATATCACATTTATATCATCATAGGGTATGTTTACATGACAACAATGTACTAAAAATGGAAAAGTTTTTCCTTTGAGTTTTTCTCGTACAGAAGGCAACATTGTCAAAAAGATCCTCATTCACACAGATCTGCAAAATCGACTAAAAAACTCTGTATTAGTTGGCGATGTCACTTTGTAAAGAAAAACTACGTAATGTGCATGACATTACCGTTTTTTTTTTTTTTTTTTTTTACAAATTTATGTTTTTTTTTTTTTTTTTACATGGGGACGATAACGGTATCGTTCTCAAAAACTTGCACTTTGAAACCCGTTTTGAAATGTTTGCACGTTCAGACCCCCAAAAAAGGCTGTTTGTTGTGGATGTGAACGCAGCTCTAAAGTCTACAGCCATCTCCCACAGCAAGACCGATGTTTCCTTGGTATTTCCTGAGGAGCGAGATCAGACATAACTGTGGCCTTTGATGCGCTCTGCTTGACGTCCTGTTTGGGCGAAGTTGCCTTGGTCTTTGTATGTAGCTTTATTTGTGCGCCCAAGTGAGAAACAGTGAAGGTTAAAAGCATAAAACTTGTCTTTTACAATGTCTTATCTGGGATGGAAGTTGCCCCTGTTGTTCCGCTTCTGTCCACACCCAGCAACAACGCACCATCTGATCGCTCCTCACATGCCTCTAAGCTCTTAGGCTTTGTATTCCTCTGTAAACCCATTACGCTGTGGTACAGATTAGGTTCATGGACAGCTTGACTCTTCTTCACCCCTGGCACACGATGAACCACCCTCCCCATCTCTTCTGGATTTTATCAGGCTTTAGTCGGATATACTATACACCATCAGTCTAAAATTGATATATCTGTCATATTGTATGTTTTAAATTTTAAGTTGTACGATTTTTACATTTACAGAAGAAAATATGAGTGGATGCCCCTAGGATCATGCCCAGAAGCTGCTACATGCAGGGTGTTTTTCCCACATTTCTATTCAGTAGGTGGGTTACCCAAATCAAAAGTCCACCCCTAGTTCTGTTCCCCAGTTATGACTTGAGTATCTTTTTCAATGGCAAGAAGGTCTGATCACTTCGTTATTTAAATAATGGCAACAAGCTGCATGATTTGAGGAATCATTTATGTCTGTAGCACAAAGCGCGTAGGATGAAACGTGCTGAAATGTAATACACAAGGGTTTGTTCAGATCCCGAACACTAATTATAAGTGACAGTAAAAATGACGCTTGCCTTAGCAAACACCTCTAATGAGAGTAACACAATAAAGGACACATGTGGAGACATTGTGTGATTATTTTAGGTTGGCATCATGCTGAGGCCTGTCATCTTGTCAGATCATTCTGGGAAACATCAGCCCGAGGGACCCACATGAGGCAGGTCCTGTCTGCCTGTCTCAGGCTGCAGGTGTGGCCTAATCTTCGGCGTCTGCTTCTATTTTTGCCTGTGCCTGAGACAACTGATGCATTGGGGGGAAGTGACATGTTAAAATGTCATTTATTCCTGTGATGGCAAAGCTGAATTTTTTAGCATCATTACTCCAGTCTTCAGTGTCACATGATTCTTCAGAAATGATGATTTGATGCTCAAGAAACATTTCTCATTATTATCAATGTTGATAACAGTTGTGCTGCTTAATATTTTTGTACAAACTGTTATTTTATACATTTTTTTTTCAAGATTATTTGAGGAATAAAAAGTTCAAATGAATTTGAAATATCAATCTTTTGTAACATTATAAAAGTCCTTACTGTCACTTTTGATCAACTTACAGGGTATTTGCAGGGCATTAGAAAACATTAAAAGTCATTAAATGGATTTTGCGAAAATTAAGGCCTTAAATGGCATTAAAAAGCATTAAATGTTATTCCTAAAGGCACTAATTTTTTTTTTGATAGTTTTGAAGAAAAATAATACTACCAGTTTATATTGAATATAGCCTTCATAAATCATACCTTTGATTTGCTTTGATTTGGAACCAGTTTGGTAATTGCCTCCGGCCGGTGCAAAATCAGTGGATTTTTTTTAAGGGGCAAGTGAAAGAATTTTACTTGCCTGGCCGGACAAGGACCTGATTAAAATTTAAATACAAAAAAAAAAAAAAAAAAAAAAAATCAAATCTATCACAAATATGTAGATTTAAATATGTCAAAGCTGCAATATTCTGAAAGGATATTGCTTCAGAAATTTAAAATTTTATATGTACACCACAAAAAAAAATCCTATTTCTTTTCTGGACAAGCAACTGTTTTACTTGTACAAGTGAATGACAAGGCTTAATGTTGAGCCCTGTATGTAGTCTTAACAAGCCGCGTTTCAGTCACCATTTCATATTGTCTGATAACAAAAACAGAAAAATATATAGATGAAACAATTTGATTGGGAATTTGGCTGTATTAAAATATATTATGTGAGCAAAAAGGGTAGCAGCAGAGAAGTAAACAAATTGCTGCATGACGTCATCTATTAACATTTAGCAACATATATATATATATATGGCATTCAAAATGTAAAAATTGGCATTAAAAAGGCATTAAAAAGCATTAAATTAGATTTGACCCTGAACTTAATAAGTGCATCCCTGCCTCACAAAAGTATTTATTTAAAGCTTATTGACTCCAAACATTTGAACGGTATACAAAACAGATACCGTGATTTTACTAAGTAAGACATGTTCCTGGATCAACATATTTTATTGATCCTGGAACAACATTATTAATGAAAAAATGTAGTCCTTAAACTATCCCTACCCCTAAACCTAACTCTACCCATAAGACATTCCTAAAACAAAAGGGAAATGATGAATAACAAAGAATAAATGGCGAATAACATTGACGTAGAAGCACCTAACCCTGTTTGTAAGACTAAACTTGACATAAACTGTAAACTTGTCCCTCAAATCTGATTGGAATGTTGTTCCAGGATCAATGTCGATCCAGGAACATGTTGTACTCTCTTCACGTTCACCATATAAAATATTAAAACATTTTGCAAAATGCACTGGTCACTGTTTTACATTCAGCTACATTCCGTGCAGTGTGTGAAGCTATATTTCAAATGGCATGGAAACATGGAAACAATATAAGGGTGAGTAATATGGGTGAGAACATTTTTTTTTTTTTTTTTTTGTATATTTGGCAGTGGAAATCCAATTTTAAGCCAATCATGTACATATGGTTTTTTCCATGTTACATTTTATGACAGATTTTTTTTTTTCCAAACATCATGGCCTACCTCAGCCTGTACGTTTCTTCAGCCAGCAGACCTTTGATTCACAGTAAATGATGTAATCACCGGCGGCGATCCCCGTTGGTACGTTATTTACCCTCATTTGAGGTGTGTGGCGAGCCAGAAGTCTCCTGATAAGCATCTGTGCCTCCCTGTGCTGAATGAATAATCTCCTCTCTTGGAGGGTGTATCCTTGATTCAGTCTTCTTGGCTCTGAGATCTAAATAAACTAGAAGGGACAGAACAACCGCTGTTTGTCAGATGGAACTCAAGCACAAAGATAAAAGCCGTAATTGCCGGATTACTCTTGTGTAAAAAAACATCCAGCCTAGCCAAAATGCGGATTTTGTAATTCATCAAGAGGTATTCACGCAGACACTCGAGGGGAAGCACGTATACAACACAAACACAAATCTACAAAAATGGCTCACTTCCACATGTGCGTCACACCACTTTGTTCCTTAAAGGCTTGCAATGCTCAGAGACATTCCTCATGTTAGTGAACCTGACTGACCCTGGCACGCGTATCCAAATTGAGATCCAGGGGTTGCGGTATCTTTGACTCAGAAGAATTAAGCCACACACAAATTTTGGCAGCTGTGTGTATCTGCTGTTCTTGTTTCCTGTCAGAGTCACAGCCTCTCATAGGCCTGCCATGTATTATGTGTATAAGTGAAGAAGGCTGACCTGAAATCAACCCCGTAATATAGCCATTTCAATAACATCCCCTTCTGCCATCATTCTTTAACTGTGTTTTTTATGGCCCACATTATATTTTCCTATATTGCCCCATGAGGGTTTAGAGTGCACATTCCCTTCCGTCATAAAATAGGTGGAGTTCCAGCGCCGTGGTCTAAGAATAACATCCTGTTTTTAAGTGTGAGGGATTCCTGTCACTCCTTTGTTGTGGCCACCTCTTGGTCAGAGCGCTTCCTGTCTGATAAAAACACCAGGCGGGATCGCATTGTTCTCTGGTCCGCTCCCAGTCTGCTGATCTGCAGTGGCCGCCGTGAACCTTTCCCTGCACCATCATCTCACATAAATCATTCAAAGCACTTTCAGCTGGTCAACGTTTGCAGTTTTTGAGAAGGCCACAAGAGCAGCGCATGCCACTATAATCTGCTCTCACCTAATCCACTTACAAATATATTGGGTTTAAGGCTGTTTTATTGTATAAGGGAAAACCTCTTGGTATTGCTGATCCCTGCTGTTCACTTATCATTATACTCACTGCTTTCAAGTGATCACTTTTTTACTGAGAGAAGGAATTATAAATCACCATTTATTTATTTTTTTATATATTTTTTTTTCAATGTTTATATGTTTTCTCCAATCATGGAGTAATATGAAGTGATGAATTAAAATGCTAAAAAATGACTCCAGTTCAACTAAGAACATTGGGTGTAATTTCGAACTGAACTGGCCGCATCCCACTGGAAGTTGAATTGAAATGTAAATTGAATTGGGAGAAAGAGATATTTATTAGTTTACAATTCAAATAAATTCATCATATTGTGCATTCTAGAAAAAAGTCCTTCCACAAATGTTACTCTATTAAATGATGTTTTATTAACAAAATTGAGGAGGAGCAAGTTCAGATAATGAACCTAATTAGCACAGGTGGAAAGCATTCAGTTAATCAGCTCAACCAATGACTACACTCTAAAAAATGCTCTAAAAAGCGATTGGGTTTTTTTAACCCAGCGGCTGGGTTAAATGTTTGCCCAACCTGCTGGGTAGTTTTATTTAAACCAACTATTGTTTAAAAATTGCTATATGGCTAGCTTAAAATGAACCCAAAATAGTTGGGAAATTAAAAACCAGATGCAATTAGAGGCAACAATAATAGACAAAAGGTGAATGTTTATTAATAAGCTTTAATATTTTTTTAATATAAATGTAATAGTTTAATAATTTATTAATATAAATTTATTAATAAGCAATTTAATAAATGTTTACTGTTTAATAAATATTCATTGAACATTAATAAATATTCATTTCCAACATACTTTGGGTTAATTTTAATTAAGCAATACAGTAATTTTTAAACAATAGTTGAGTTAAATAAAACTACCCAGCAGGTTGGGCAAACATTTAACCCTACCGCTAGGTTAAAACAACCCAATTGCTGGGTTTGTCCATTTTCAACCCAACTTGGGTTGTTTTTAACCCAGCATTTTTTAGAGTGTAGAGATATAAATTCAGCAGACTGACTTCTGTCCATCTGAGAGTTTATCAGCATCCCTCCTCCACCCCATCTCCTCACTTATAGTTCTATCTACTTTTACCACACTGGGGGGAGTACTCTGGGTTCAGGCCAAAATTCCAGGCTCGGAGCCCTCTCCCCGGACAGCACGCCAAACATGCATAACTTTACTCTATTGGTGAACTCGTGAAATATGATGAAATATATAAACTAAATACAAACAGGTGGAATTGCACATCCACCCCTTTATCCATCAGTCCACAAATCCATCCATGCATCCAATCCCATCTCCATCCATCCCTTCATCCATCCACAAATTCATCCATCCATCCATCCATCCATCCAATCACCTCACTATCCATCCATCATCTATCTATCCATCCATCCATCCATCTATCCATCCATCCATCCATCCATCCATCCATCCCCATCCCAATCCATCCATCCGTCATCCATCCATCCGTCCATCCCCATCCCAATCCATCCATCCATCCATCCATCCATCCATCCAATCACCTTACTATCCATCCATCATCTATCTATCTATCTATCTATCTATCTATCTATCTATCTATCTATCTATCTATCTATCTATCTATCTATCTATCTATCTATCTATCTATCTATCTATCTATCTATCTATCTATCCATCCCAATCCATCCATCCATCCATCCATCCCAATCCCAATCCATCCATCCGTCCGTCCGTCCGTCCATCCCCATCCCAATCCATACATCCATCCCAATCCATCCATCCGTCATCCATCCATCCATCCATCCCCATCCCAATCCATCCATCCATCCATCCATCCATCCATCCATCCATCCATCCATCCATCCATCCATCCATCCATCCATCCATCCAATCACCTTACTATCCATCCATCATCTATCTATCTATCTATCTATCTATCTATCTATCTATCTATCTATCTATCTATCTATCTATCCATCCATCCCAATCCATCCATCCATCCATCCATCCCAATCCCAATCCCAATCCATCCATCCGTCCGTCCATCCCCATCCCAATCCATACATCCATCCCAATCCATCCATCCGTCATCCATCCATCCATCCCCATCCCAATCCATCCATCCATCCATCCATCCATCCATCCATCCATCCATCCATCCATCCAATCACCTCCCATTTCCATCCATCCATCCCATCAGAATTTGAAAGGCATTCAAAATTTAATTCTGAATGGCATGCAAACCCTGCTAGTTCTGCAAGCTCAAGTTGTAGGAAGTGGAAACAATCATTTTTGCAATTACGTTTGGCGGGCCAAAATTACACTTTAAACGAAATGTCCTTCAAGGCATTATATTAGTCACATTTCCTGTTCCCTCTGAGATAAAAGGTCTTCAAACTGAATTGAATATAACAAAAATACAGTTACCAGGGAGACCATAACCACATGTCCTGATTAAAAGGTCAGTGTGCGACTGAGACATACTAAAATACCAGGGAGATCCAGTCCTGTTTCATCTGACACAGCTGAAATCCTTCCCGCTGAACATTTGCTGATTTGATTAACATACAATTACATGGTGAACGGTGCCCTAAACAGCTTAATGCAATCTAAAATCTGAACAAGAGAGCAGACCTGCATCTAAACTTCACATTATCAGCTCATTGTGCCTCCATATAAATGCATTCGTTTTGAAGGTGAGGGTGTTTTTGTACCTTAATGTACTGTGTGCAGCTTGAATGCACTGTATGGTAAAAGCATCTACCTAATGCATAAATGTACATATAAGTGGTTTGATATGTGTACACACTTCATGCTGAATTCATGCTCAGGCTGCAGGTCTAAAACACCCGGCATTGTTGTAAAAACACAGAGAAGAACAAGAAGGCAGCACTGTGGAGATTCTCCAAAGCAAATATAAAGAGGGAGTGGAGGAAAGTCTCAGAACTTGATGCAAATAGCTGCCATATGTTTTATGTGCATGTAAAAAGAAGGTGTGAGAGAGATAAACATCACCACATAGGTGAGAAAGAGAGACCAGTATCGCAAAACCGAGGATGCGTATTTGTCTTGCATTTGCGTGACGGGTATGTGCTTTCAGAATGCAGGTACTAAAGAATCAACTTCCTGGAAAAGAATGCAGATTTTCACTGAATCCATGTGTCCTTGGATATTAAATGATTTGTTATTCATATCATGCTTTGCAGAGCTGCTGATTGCATGCAGCTGTCTCAAAGTGAGGTTTGCACATTCATATTTTAATCCTTCCAGAGTGCATAACTCCAAGAGTGCCAAAAATGAGACAACGACCCACTCGTGCACTAATAAAGCAGCATGCACCTGGGAAAGACGCTATGTCCCTCAGCGAGAGTAATCTCATTAGTGTGCATGAGCTCCTGTGACATGGCTCAAGCGAGGTGTGTCGCCACTACAGTAAAGGGGTGGTTGGGTTCATCATGCGGAGCTATTGTTTGATTTTCCCCACCGCGGTTGATCTGATCATCTCATCACGCCTCCTCTCCTTCCCCCTTTCTCCCTGTAGTGAGATAGAGGCAGCCGTCTGGGCCCCTGACCCGTGCCTCTCACAGTGTAAGCCAAAATTATTCCGCTGTTTGGTTCCACCAGATGTAGCAGCGCCACGGATGGGTTCCGTCTGGCCTGGGCGGCAGGTATGTAAGAAGATTAGCGGGTTGCCGTGGCACGACAGTGGGAGACTGTCCAGAAACAGCTGTGTGTTTCCATGTTTCATAATGTCCAGTTCTCCTCCTCTAATCCCCCTCCCCACCCCACCCCACCCCAAGCCAAGAGCTGTCGCACAGCAGGATCTCCCAAACTCTTGAAGCAGCATGGAATCTCTTGAGGAAATCTGACTCTCCCTGAAGTATCCTCGGTTGTGCTCTCCCTGCAGAGGAATAGAGTTTTAATGAAAAGCCTGGAAGCAGATGTTCTGGATTGCACACCAGGCAATCCCAGACGAGGGGGCATCTGTTTGTGGCATGTTTGTTAATTAATTCGTGATGCAACCAACCCCCAAATTAAAGAGGTCTGAGTGGATGTGCGGAATTTAGAACGTCACTCACAATCTGAGCTCTGCGGTGATGTTACAAATGTTACATCCTACTTTGTTCTGATAATTAGTGTCCGAACTGAAACTAATAACATATGTCTGAATACGATCACTGCTGTTGTTAGCATAGCTAAACAAGCAACCCTTGTTCTGGCACCATCAGCAGGTTAGATCTAATGTCATGTCATGCTTCCATCAGCTCCTGGTAACTGGTACTGGCAACAAATACCAAGTACAAAAAGCTCCTCCAATAGAAAATAAATCATGATGTTATGTAAGGCAGCCAAGGTTAAAGAATTAGTTCACTTTTCAATGAAAATGTCCTGATAATTTACTCACCCCCATGTCATCCAAAATGTTCATGTCTTTCTTTCTTCAGTCGAAAAGAAATTAAGGTTTTTGATGAAATCATTCCAGGATTCTTCTCCTTATATTGGACTTCAGTGGGGTTCAATGGGTTGAAGGTCCAAATTGCAGTTTAAATGCAGCTTCAAAGGGCTCTACGTGATCCCAGATAAGGAATAAGGGTCTTATCTAGCGAAACGATTGGTCATTTCCTAAAAAAAACAGCCAATTGAAATACTTTTTAAACAAAAATGCCTGTCTTGCACTAGCTCTGCGATGCGCCACGCATTACGTTTGTTCCTTGAACATTTGTGGTTAAAAAGTGTGCACATTTTTTTTTTTTTTTTTTTTAGAAAATGGCCAATCGTTTCACTAGATAAAACTTTTATTCCTCTTCTGGGATTGCGTAAAGCCCTTTGAAACTGCAATTTGGACCTTCAACCCAGTGAACCCCACTGAAGTCCACTATATAGAGAAGAATCCTGGAATATTTTCATCAAAAACCTTAATTTCTTTTCAACTAAAGAAAGAAAGACATGAACATCTTGGATGACATGGGGGTGAGTAAATTATCATGAAATTTTAATTCAGAAGTGAACTAATTCTTTAAAGGTGCTACAGAGGATGTTTTCGACGACTGAGAAACCAAAGACTGTTAGTGAGTTTTTGAAATGAGCGAATGTGTAAGAACAACCTCCCTCCTTCACAGCTCATTTCGAGGGAACGCCTCCCAAAACTCGTGCACGAGTATTGGAACATGAGTGTTTGTTTATCACCGGCATTCAGTGTGTCGAATCATGATTCAGAACGCGTGTCAAACTGCTGAAATCACGTGACTTTGACTAACCCTTTAATACGTCTGTTTAGGCCAATGTGGACTTTTGCAGCTACATAATTTTTATGGAGAGGTATTATGTATCTCTTTTCCATCACACTGAAAATAATGCTAGCCAACAAATAAGATTTGCACTTTTGGTCACTTGAGATACTACTGATACATAAAACGAACGTATGCTTTAGAATCGCTCTTGCCGTATTTTGATGTCATACACTGATCGGTCTGCGCACTGCCGAACACACCTAATGACTTAGTGGCGCTCACGAATAAACTATTTTGCTAAGCTACAGTGAACAGATGAAAAGTTGCACAGCGATTTGAGTACCAGGATAACTGGGGTATTTCTGCTTTTCTAAAAGCACCACCTACTGACAGAGAGGGAATTCGCATTTTCATTCAGCCTGTCTTCAATTTTTTACACATTGATTTGAACAGGCAAATCAAATGTAAATAATCACACCTAATTTTCATATCCAACATTCGTGATGGTGTGAACAGCCCTTTATTTTGGTATATATCATTTTGTTTCGTAATTGCAATTCCATTTTTTTAAATAAAAAATACAAAAATCCATGTTGGTACCTTACCCAAAGTCACAATGGTAAGACTAATGGCAGATACATCAGACAATAGATTTTGTCTACAAGTAACTTGCAATGATATGTTTGAACCAAAGAATCAGAATTCTATAGTGTACCTTTATAGATTATGGAATTAAAAAAAAAAAAGTTTAATGCACGCTCAGATGTTATTGCATATAGCTAGGCCTATATTCTGGTGTGTTGTGCTCTGGTCTGGGTCTCATTAAAGATATTTAGTATTGTGCGGTTACTCTGGCATGCAGCCCACTCCCTGTGGCCCGCTATCCGCAGAACAGTTTGCCAAAGGGTGTGTGCGCTTGTGTTTGTATCTATAATGTGCATAGAACTGGAGAAAATAAAAGTTATAAGCTACGAATTTCAAATAATTACTGTTTATAATCTGTTGTGGCTTTCCGAACTGTTTTCAGTGCATCTAGATATAGGACGCTGCCTGAGCTCAGTTCAATCAGCTGATAGATGTGCATGTGCGCTAGAGCCAAGTAGAGCAGTGATTTTCTAAATACATGACCATTAACTCCTCACAAGACTGTCCTGTGATGGGTAGACACACCTCAGGAAGCTGTATGCACTGAACATGTCTATTGTTTGTTTTATTGATGGCTTCTGGGCATTGATATCACACATCAAAATGTACTGTAAATGCACTACCATATCTGGAAACTGTGAATAAGTCGCATGACTCTGTGCTTTTTCTGATAATCTTCAGATCAGCAGGTCAGCAAATGCTACTTAATTATGCTGTCTCCTAAAAGTGTGGTCAAATTAGGAAGATTTTGGCCAAATTTCATGAGCAAAAAACATCCATTGTTTATTGCGAATAGTCTAGCGATGTATGAAGCACAGCTCACGCAGAACTAAAACTAAACTTTCAAACCAAGCAGCTTTCTGTTGGTCAATGTGGTGAATTCGCATGATCAACTTGAACTTGTTGTGAAATGTATATGTGAAAATCTCTAAGGGCTAAATTTAGAAGTAAATTAAAAGTAAATGAAACTGCGAACAGATTTAATTTATGTGTTTATTCACATATAAACATTCATCAAGGCACACATAAGTTATGGTAAATGGAAGCATGTTTTCTTGTGAGTTGTTGACGAGGTTTGTTCTAGCGCGTCAAGAAGGTTCGGTTGAGCTTTTGTTTAAGTTACCTGATCAGTGTTTATATGTGAATAAAGGCTAAATTCAATCTTTATTTTTGGGTAAACCAACCCTTTAAAGGTTTTTTAACATAGCTTGTGTTTCTGCTTCATATTGTGCTCAACTATTGCATTTGACCCCATCAGTTTGAAAGCTGTATTGTTGTTCATCTCCTGTTGTTGAGGTTTGCATATGAGGAAGGCTGAGAATCTGATGGTCATTTTGTCCAGCAGTTGTTGTCTCTAAATGTAATAGTCAGAAACATGTTTTGTTGTTTTCCTGTACACATTTTGTGGTTAGCATGAGAGATTGGTAAATGGCCAGGGATGACATAAACTGACCACAGAAACCATTGCAGAATTGTTGCGCATCATAGTTGGTTCCTTGAAAACAGTCCTGAAGGTCTTTTTTTCCTCAAACAAAGAATCCTTGGTAAGGCATATGAGACACTGAAATAGTCAATGTCTTTGGCTGCCTGAATGCAGCCTGTAAAAAGAAAAAGAAAAAAGAAAAAAATCTAGTGAAGTTAAGTGAATTCGATCCATGAGCTTTGACTAGAGGGCCATTTATTTTCAGTGTGCTTGTGGTGATTTATCTTGGTAAATTGGAGGCTTGGTTGGTTGCTGTGAGAAAGGTGACTCTTAACAGGAGTATCTCAACAGGTACTCCATATTGATTTTCCCAGCAGCTTCTGAATTCATGGTACTTTGAAATCTAAAAACATGAGCAACAAGAGGGAAAATATAGTCAGGGAGGGATAATGGGAAAAAAAACCTCAAAGCGTAGTCCTCACAGCTCATTTTGTAAATGCTTTCAAGCAGGGGAAGCAATGATCTGAAAAGTGGGGGACACACATTTTAAACCCTCATCAGCCTGGCTCATGAATATTAAGTAGGTGATGCAACGTTCACCTTTTACTGATCTGCAGTACATGTAAAACAAAGCTCTTAAATCTAATATATTTATAATATAATTTAAAATCATATATAATTAATAATAAAAATATGTATGTATTTATTATGTATTTTATAGAAAAAAATGTAATAAATCTATATATAATGGTATATAAGTCCCTGTTTTAACAATTATTGTGTTTAACTAGCCTGACACTTCACCAACTCTTGTTCAATGCGGTAAGTTCCTCGACTAATTGAAGACGAAATGGAGACCAACTGAGGGCAAAGTATTTAAGCAACCTGTTTAAAAACACCCATATATTTTGCCATGCAATCATATTATATAAACAAATCCTTTTTATCAATTGTATTCCTTTACTGAAAAAGTACTATAAAGTACGACGTAGAGCTGCACGATATTTAGGAAAATTGCGATACACGATAACTTGGTAAATAATGTGATGCGATAATGCTTTAAGTGTGTAAAATAAGTTTAAATTATATTTAAATATATTAAAAAAAAATGACAAAAATATAACCAACATACATTTTACATTCTTATTGTGAGAAGAAAGCACCCCTACAACTTCTCAAAGTGAACAGCAGTGATTTACTGTTGCATTACATAAAAAGTAAGTGTCATTTTAACATCATTGTGAACCAGGGGGGTTTGGGGTTTAATCAAATGTAAAAAAATAATAATAATAATAATAATTTTATTAATTAAATATATACTGTTTATTATTAAAGCTACAAAAGTTATTCAGTCAAGAGCATAGAGTGATTTTCTTTTGCCGTTTGTTGTTTGATTAACATTAAAGGGAGAGTTTTAAAAGGGATTATCCAACTGCCCTCTACATCTGGTTAGTGAGGTCTGATCGCGCTCTGACAACGGAAGTGATGTATTGAAGCAAAGCGCGAGACATCAGTTCCATCAGCAGAGCGCGTTTTTAACCTCACTAACCAGATGCTGAACGCAGCTAGACATAGTGGTGTTTTAGAGGTAAACAATGATAGAAATACTGTTCAGTTTCTCGCACAAACCGGTTGTTTCGTGTCTTAGGACATCAATGTGTCGTCACGAGACACAGGGTTTAATTTGGATTTGTCTGTGCATGTTTTTTTTTTTACTCTTATAGATGAAGTTCCCATTGACACGCATTATACGACTGACAGACAGCAACGGTTGGAGTTAAAAATCATCATTTGTGTTCTACCGAAGAAACAAAGTCACCTACATCTTGGATGCCCTGGAGGTAAGCAGTTAAACATCAAATTTTCATTTTTGGGTGAACTATCCCTTTAAACATACAGACGGAAGCAGGTATATAAGGCTGCTGTCACTTTAAGAGCTGCACAGATCCAATATATTGTTACCTGTGCACTTTCTGTTTACTCCACTTAAGACATAACCGACTGTGTTTAAATGAATACTCACCAAGATGGGCATTTTGACATAATTTGTTGTGCATTTGGCCATTTAAGCTGCAGAAGAGAACTGAATTCAGGATCACATGCTGTCAGAACATGTGAGTCCTTCACTTATTGCGTTAAGTGACATTAAGCATGTCACATGTATGTAACGGTCTATCTTCTGTCTGACTTTTTTGTAATCTTTTGGAGTATTAAAATCATGCGGTCATCACAAGATATTGCGATACGCATATCGTAATATATATACATTTGCGATATTTCGATATATCGTACAGCCCTACTACCACGGTATTAGCATGATGTTTTGCTTGATTTTTAGACATGTTTAATGAATATCATGTTTTTTTTTTAATAACTTGAAGCACCATGGTTCAATATACAATACTATTGCATACACCAACATACCACGATATTATCACTTGCTACCATCCTCATATCATGGTACCACCAGTACCTATTTGTAACCTACCAGCTAAATTTGTTTCATTTAGCTGGTAGGTTCACACATGGAGGAAAGGAGTGGTGCACCAATCATGTGCAACTGGCTGTATCGGCTGTAAAGGGAACATAAATTTACTGTTTATGGTCTCTGCTGTGCATTTGCTCCTTCTCCAGAGTATGTTCACAGACAGATCAGTGGTATTATGATGTCACGGGGTGCTTAGGGCTGAAGTGAACCAACACTGTGAAAACATTCGCATGCACCTTTGTTCTTTTGCCTGAGAAGATTCATTGCATAACCCCAAAAGACTTTAGGCTTTAGAGTGCTTGTGTTCTGGCTTTAGGTAGAAATGGATTTCATTTCCAAGCCCTACCACTGTACATATCCAGTTTTAGCCGCCATTAGCTTTAAATGCATGTCTCTGTTAGGCCTGAACTCATCCACCGGTAATGGAAGAGCCACCCTGGCATAGTATAAAAGACATCTTGTAACTTTGCTCTCACCCCTTTCCTCAAACTCCCACCAGACTGAAAGGCTTTCCTTTGTGACACTGCCCCATTTATGTTCACTCCTGCCGATATCATACCTTTAGTCTGCTTCCAGTATAAAGATATTATAGATTGTCATTGTTTTAGTTTGTCATTGATCTGAACCGCAGTCAAAGAGTACTTGGGTATCCGAGTCTCATGCTTGTTTGTGTTGCACCGGGTGATCCGAGATGAAAGGCTCTTAAAAGCCGTTTGGAAGTGAAGCCCCCTCACTGCGGAGTGGCATAGGGCCTCCTGCGTGCAATCTTAATGGAGCAGAAATTGAACCCCTCCTTCCCGCCCAGTTCCACAAGCTAAACCGGCCCCGAGCTGGCATGGGGCCCCTCGATCAGATAACACTAACACTGTTCTGCTCACTGGCCCAAACCGCACTGAAGGCAACCTTTGGCTCCAGCACGGCAAACAGGCGTTTGAGCATCTGTGTGCTGAGCAGATTTTTAAGGCGTGATGTTTATCTTAGAAATATTCCACCCTCAGCATCCATCAGATAAGACTGTATTACATGTCTCTGACACACATTGTTTTTACTGCCATGGTTATGTTTCAGCGCAACAACAAAGAAATGCAGCATGTCTGCCCACAAAAACTCTTTCTGGCCTGATGCCACCTGGCCGTCCATTCAAAGGTGTTGCTTTCTGGAATGCCGACGCAACACATTCTTCCTCAGAACCACCAGTTCCAGTCGGATTTCCCAAGAATAACCTCTATCCTTATTTTCCTGAATTACAGAAACACATCTACGTCACATAGATTGTTGAATTCCCCTATCGCTTACCATACTTTGTTTACACACAGAATGTCATCATTATTTCCCTCAACTTTCTCTGTGTCTCACCAGATCAAACACATCAGTGGGTTTTTTATGTAGGACCTGCTTCTGAATTAACTTGCTTGCAGATTGCGGTGCACCAAAAAGAGTGCTGTTAAATAACCAACATTTATTACCCATTAGCATGCTACCCGAAAGCGGGGGAACTTCCCTATGCTTCAGTCTTCTTGCATATCATGTTTGGCTACAAAATGTGTTTACATAGTCTAGCTCAAAGCCATTAGTGTGATATGGGTCAATGCAAAACTCTGAGGAAGCAGACATGGTGGAAAAAACTGCAAACAAGTCACCTTTGATACAGTCACGCCTGGACTCCATCATTTGTTTGCATGTTGAATGTTTGTTTTTCCTGCAGATATATGGATATAAATAATACATTCTTTTAAATGCACAATATGTAAATTTTTGCTGCTAGAGGCCGCTTATTCAAATCAAAGGCGTAGTTCTGATTATTTCGCAGAATCATGAGAGGTCTTGTATTCACGTCTACAGCCGGTGAAAAAGAATCAGGACGGGACTCGGGCAGAAATCATGTTCATGGATGAGATTATTAACTGTAAAAAATTAATGTGAATTTAATGGTAAAATATTGTAAAAACGCTACGAAAAAAAAAAAAAATGTGAATAGGTTAACAGTAAGTTCCTGTACTATGTACAGGGAAAAACTGTAAAAGCTCTTACCAGACATTTTATGTAATTTCACAGTAAAATGCTGTAATTTTTTTTACAATCTTTAGAAGTAAAAAAGACAAAATCAATGTATAATTTACAGTCAAAAACTTTAAACTGATATTCCCACAATTCCCTGTGTGACACTCCACATTTAAAAAAGTATTTTGTTTAAATAATTATGTTTCTTAATAGTTTTTGTTATCAGTTATGTACATTAGGGTTTTATGTTACATCTTCTGTTGTTTAATGCATTGTGTAAGTGTTGTGGGTTACTATGATGGTGTTTTGCATTTGCGTGAATGACTCTGTTCACCTTTTTATTAGTATACTTCAGCTCGTGGAAAAGCTACTTGTGATGAACTCTGATTCTTCATGTGGCTTTCTCTTTTACCACCTGCATTATAATGTGGTTGTCAGTATATGTTAAAGGTACAAATTTACTGATTTACAATCAAATTGTCTTGTTTGTAAATTACAGTTTTATACTGTAAAATCTACAGTTCTGTTAATGTGTTAACAGTTTTTCTGTATTTTTTACAAAATTATTCTGGCAAGCACAGCTGGCAAAATTGTTTTGTAAAAACTACGTAATTTTTTTGACGATGTGTAGAATGAAACATGGTAACATATGGTACTCGCGGAAAATCAAGAAAATGAGATTTAAACAATAAGACTAAACGTGTTGAGCTATATAACATGATTAATTTTCTGTCGTTGAATGCATCCAAACAGTTGCTCACCTGTCTAATAAAACACATAATTAAAGCGTCTTTAGTGTTTCCATGGTTTCTAGAAACCGAGGGTAACGCGGTATGATGTCATTAAACGGAGTCCTGCAGCTTATTTCTCTGGATTTAAACATTCTTGGAAACTTTTGGGAAATTTGTAAGTAGACAAGCAACAAAATATATAACACTGTTCTAATGGCTTTTGGATATTTTAATAAAAAAATCTGTAACATTTTACAATAAGCTTCATTAGTTAAACATTAATGTATTAACGAACATGAACTAACCATGAGCAATACATTTGTACTGTATTTACTAATCTTCGTTAACATTAGTTAATGAAAATACAGTAGTTTGTTTGTTTTGTTTGTTCATGTTAGTTCACAGTGCATTAACTAATGTTAACAAGATTTTAACGTTTTAGTAAATGTTGAAATTAACATTAACAATGATTAATAAATGCTGCAGAAGTGCAGTTCATTATTAGTTCATGTTAACTAATGAACCTTGTTGTAAAGTGTTACCAAATATCTTACATATATGCCTTTAAGTACTTGCACATGAATCTGAGATTGAAAAAAAAGGAGGAACAGTAAGACTTTAAAGAAACTGTGGCTATAAATATTGTTGGTGCAGTAAAACGATCAGAGTTTGCTTTGGTTCTGTATAAGCCAGGTACACAAGACGCTCTCTGTTTGGCAGCAGCTGCTTTGAAGAATCCAGGCCGAACTGGAGGAAAATGTCTCATCATAAATTCAGCAGCTTGCAACAGTGCTTTCTTCTGGCATCCGTTCTGTTGCTTGCTCAAGGCTACACTGACTTTTAGATTGACCTGTACTTTTGTATAACTAAACTTTGAGATCAGATGGCATTCTTCAATGAAAGTGAGAAAGTTCATCTGTCTGTTTTGTTGGAGTTTAAAGATCAAAGTGTGCAGCTGAGAGAAATATAAGGTATTTAAGAAAGTATGCTGAAGCTTAGATTCAGGTGTTGTCAAAAATACCTAATACCTAAATACCTAATATTATGGCATACACTACCTTTCAAAAGTTCAAGGTCGGTAAGATTTTTTAAATGTTTTTCAAAAGAAGTCTCTTCTGCTCACCAAGGCTGCATTTTTTTTTTTTTTTTATGAAAAATACAGTAAAAACGGTAATATTGTGAAATATTATTGCAATTTAAAATAACTCTTTTCTATGTTAATATATTTTAATATGTAATTTATTTCTGTGATCAAAGCTGAATTTTCAGCAGTCTTCAGTGTCACATGATCCTTCAGAAATCATTCTAATATGATGATTTGCTGCTCGAGAAACATTTATTATTATCAATGTTGAAAACAGATGTAATTTCTGTCCCTTTGTAAGTTATATTTTTGGGCATTTTGCCATTATTGGATAGGACCATCAAAGAGAGACAGGAAGTGATGGGGAGGAGAGAAGGGCACAGGATCAGGAATGGATCTGTAGATTGATCGATCTATCTAATCCTAGTGTGCAGTGCTCACTAAACTTTACTCCACTTTTCACTTAATGACTGTCAAATTAAGAAAGTCATTCATATAATATTTTTGTGATTCATTTAGTTCATTTAGTATAGTCAAGCAAATGCTCACATGACAGGAAAATTAGTCCATTTTGAGATTACGCACACAGTATATAGAGAACGAATGAATAGGTGTGATGGGAAGAGATGAAGAGAGAAAGGGCACTTAACAATCATTGTGTCAGTAGGGAACCGAGGGCACTGATCTCTGGGAAATTGGATTGTCAGACTAATTTATAGCTGCTTTCTGATGCAATGTGTCACTCTAGAGATATTTACTTCTTGCAGAAAACCTGCAGCTTTTAAAATAAAAGAATTATATACTATATAATATATATATATATATATATATATATATATATATATATATATATATATATATATATATATATATATATATGAAGACTTCAGATGCAAAAGCCTCTAAGTCTCATCTGAAATTTTCTTCTAAAATGAGCATTTTATCAAGCTCGTATGTTTATGTTCAGTAATTTCACTTTAATGGCAATGAAAAGGACCTATTAACTGCAATTAAAGTCAAATTACTGAACCTAAACATAAGAGCTTGATAAAAATGCTCATTTTAGAAGAAAATTTCAGATGGCACTTAGAGGCTTTTGCATCTGAAGGCTTCATATATATATATAATGATATATATACACATAAATATATATATATATATACACACATATATATAAAATTGTAATAATGGGCATTTTTATTCATAATCATTATATATCTATATATATATATATATATATATATATATATATATAATATTTATATATATATATATATATATATATATATATATATATATATATATAAAATGTAATTTATTAATTTATTTATGTATGTAGGTATTTATTTATTAAAGGTGCCCTAGGTGACTTTTTTTTAAAAGATGTAAAATAAGTCTAAGGTGTCCCCTGAATGTGTCTGTGAAGTTTCAGCTCAAAATACCCCATAGATTTTTTTAAATTAATTTTGGTTCATTTATTTTAATTATAAATAAGCCGATTCAGGGTGTGTGGCCCTTTAAATCTGGTGCTCCATGCCCCAAGAGCTTGTGCTTGCCTTAAACAACATAAACAAAGTTCAAACAGCTAATATAACCCTCAAAATTGATCTTTACAAAGTGTTCGTCATGCAGCATGTCTAATCGTGTAAGTACAGTGTTTATTTTGATGTTTACATTGATTCTGAATGAATTTGAGGCTGTGATCCGTGGCTAACAGCTAATGCTACACTGTTGGAGAGATTTATAAAGAATGAAGTTGTTTATGAATTATACAGACTGCAAGTGTTTAATAATGAAAATAGCGACGGCTCTCTTGTCTCCGTGAATACAGTAGGAAATGATGGTAACTTTACCCACATTTAACAGTACATTAGCAACATGCTAACGACACATTTAGAAAGACAATTTACAAATATCACTAAAAATATCATGATATCATGGATCATGTCAGTTATTATTGCTCCATCTGCCATTTTTCACTATTGTCCTTGCTTGTTTACCTAGTCTGATGATTCAGCTGTACAGAGATCCAGACGTTACTGGCTGCCCTTGTCTAATGCCTTTCATAATGTTGGGAACATGAGCTGGCATATGCAAATATTGGGGGCGTACACCCCGACTGTTACGTAACAGTGTTATGTTGAGATTCACCTGTTCTTCAGAGCTCTTTTAAACAAATGAGATTTATACAAGAAGGAGGAAACAATGGAGTTTGAGACTCACTGTATGTCATTTCCATGCACTGAACTCTTGTTATTTGACTATGCCAAGATAAATTCAATTTTTGAATCAAGGGCAGCTTTAAAAATTGATTAATCAGTTTGAAGTGAACTGTCCCTTTAAGGATCCTCTGTAGGGGCTGTGCTAGAATCGCTCCATATATCATCATGTGAATCTGGAACTTGAATCAAATTTCAAACATATTGTCAAAGCAGCACTTTTCCAAAATATTAGTTTGATTTTCAACCTGTTGAACAAAGAAAGGTCACACCTAAGATCTTACTTTAATCTGCTTAATCCTGTAGAAGTTTGACAGTTTGCTCGGGCATTTGTTTTGTGATCAGGTTGTCCTCATGCTGTGTGGCCTGTATGCTGAAGCCCTTGCATGGGCCCCTTCTAGACCGAGCCCTGCTAATCTCTTTTGTTATTTTGGTGGGTGTGTTCAAAGAGAGCTGTCAATATCAGTGGAGCTTGGCTCTACCCCAAACCCTCACACACACCTACACACACATTTACTTTGCTAGCTACTTATGGACTTACTGTACTATAGACTTCCATTGTTTAATTATAAAGCTGAAAATAATTAGTAAAGATTAAGTACAGTTTTGCTTTTCAGAAATGAAAGTTAAGAGTTTTACATTGTTACAAAAGATTTCTATTTCAAATAAATGCTGTTCTTCAGCCAAGAACCATCTGTTTTCACAAAAATATTAAGCAGCACAACTTTTAAATGTTTCTTGTGCAGCAAATCTACATTTTGTAACGTGAACCACACACACACGGCCACTCGTATGCCTGTGCTTTATACTCCCTACAGCTGGATTATCCACTCAGCTCGTCCCTTAGGAACAAACAAACTAGCAGATGGCTTAACCCTCAGTCCATAAAAGAGTTTTGTTTGCCGTACGCTGTTCGCTCTCTGAAGAGATTAGCCCAAAACCTTGTCTTCTTTTTGGGAACCAGGCTGATTTCATGATGAGTTTGCAAAATTGGCTGCAGTCCATGTGCATGCCATGTTTTATAAAAGCAAGGATTGAAGATCTGAATTACTGAGAGCTTTTTGAATTTGGACTAATGCCCAATCAGACTTTTACTTCCTCTGTACTGGTATTAGCCACAACATTATTTCATGACTGATAGCAACAATAGTTCCTAAGTGAAAGTTCATTAGTGCTGCTTGTGAAGGCTCTACTTGAAGAGTTTTGCGACCTAAGTATTGAGAAATGGGTTGAAAAACACGTAAACACCTTAGCAACATCCTGTCAACCATCTACAAAACCCTAAGATATGAAAGTTTTCTGT
This sequence comes from Chanodichthys erythropterus, assembly GCF_024489055.1. Lineage (NCBI taxonomy): Eukaryota > Metazoa > Chordata > Actinopteri > Cypriniformes > Xenocyprididae > Chanodichthys > Chanodichthys erythropterus. The sequence continues at coordinate 46,026,014 of NC_090223.1, read as the reverse complement.
AAGCTCCACCAAAAGATAGATAGTCTACTGTGCTGAGGTGGGGCCCATAGAGAGGGAGAGGATCATTAAGGGAGTCTCTGTTTTTCCCCTCCGCTCATCGAGCAGCCATCGCTGCCAAGAACGTGACTCGAGAATGGAGTTTTGCTTTTGTCCGCAATGTAACCTCTGAAACAGGCAAGACTGTCAGGACCTTCTGCGCTGCAGACAGTTTTGGTGCTGATGATATCTTGCAACAACTAGGCATTTCTTAATGGTCTGTTTCATTACAGTGTTTAATTTTATGCACTTTGCAGTCTTTATTGTCTCCCTGTTTGCATGGTTCTGGGTTTGTTTAGTGCTGCAGCTACTACACCTCTAAAATGTAAATTGTTTTTGTCATGTGTATCATATGTTTGTCGTCACACGATGACTGAGGTCGTTCAAGTGGTTAAAGACACCTGCGAGGGATGATATGTTGTATGCTGTTAAAGGATTAGTTCACTTCAGAATTAAAATTTCCTGATAATTTACTCACCCCCATGTCATCCAAGATGTTCTTGTCTATCTTTCTTCAGTCGAAAAGAAATTAAGGTTTTTGATGAAAACATTCCAGGATTATTCTCTGTATAGTGGACTTCAAAACGGGTTGAAGGTCCAAATTGCAGTTTAAATGCAGCTTCAAAGGGCTCTACACGATCCCAGACTAGGAATAAGGGTCTTATCTAGCGAAACAATCGGTCATTTAAAAAAAAAAAAAAAAAGTATATACTTTTTAACTAGAAATGCTCGTCTTGCACTGCTTGTGCCACGCATTACGTAATCATGTTGGTAAGGTCACGTAGGGCAAAGGTCGGTAGGGCGAAAAACTCCATCTCATTTTGTAGTTAAAAAGTATATCATTTTTAATTTTTTTTTAGAAAATGACCAATCATTGCGCTATTCAAGACACTTCGTGAGCCCTTTGAAGTTGCATTGAAACTGCAGTTTAGACCTTCAACCTGTTGTACCCTGGAATGTTTTCCTCAAAAAACATAATTTGTTTTCGACTGAAGAAAGAAAGACATAAACATCTTTGATGACATGGGGGTGAATAAATTATCAGGAAATTTTAATTCTGAAGTGAACTAATTACATGAACTAACACCATTTTCAACTAAAAACAAAAAACTTTTTATGCATTTTGGCCATTTATTTACATACCAGTACCGTTATCGTCCATGTGTAAACTACAAAAACAGTGACGTCATGTGTATCACATGTTCAGTCTATAGACACATAGTGTTTACAAAATGACATCGCCAACTACTGGCCTGGCATGAAAAATGCAAATGAAAAACTTTTCTGTTTTTCAGTACAACATTGCCGTGTAAATTACCCTTACGTGCTGGATGATGAACTTTCATTTGAACTTTTCATGATGAATCCATTTGTACATATATTTTACACACACACACACACACACACTAAATTTTATATATATATATATATATATATATATAAATATATATATATATATATATATATATATATATATATATATATATATATATATAAACAATACTTTTAATTTCATGGTTCTTTGATCAATAGAAAGAACAGCATTTAAACATTTAATCTTTTGTCACATTATAAATGTGTATAAGTTAATGCATCCTTGCTGAATAAAGTTTCTTTCTTTTTTTTTATAATACCTAATAAAAAAGTAATTTGTTTGTTTACAGTATATAAGTGCAGTGTATTTTATACACTTTAAATACAAGAGTTTACTCCCTTGCACAGCCCCTCAGTGATGTACTCATGTGTTTTGAGACTTGCCATCAGTCTGGCTGTGTGTGACTGTATCACTGTACAGTGAGCCAACAGTGCGCACTCATCCCTGGAGCCAAACTGTCCCCTTTCAACCCTGCACCGTCAGCCTGTTTTAGAGCTGGAACAATGGCACAGCCTGAACCTCTTCTCACACCGCATCAGATAAGAACAAGCTCCGAAAACAGACAGAGTAAGTTGAGCATTCCTCTCGGCCACACACAAGGAGCTCTTTGTGTGCCCTGCCATATTTGTGGCCTACATCGGACAGTGTTGCAGTGATGCCAGAGTGCAGGATGCATGCTGTTTATTAGATTGCAGAAGGCAGTGATCTCCTGCACCTAATTGGATCCTCTCAGGAAGGGGATTTGATTAAAGGCCACATATTCAGTCATTAATAGGAGTTTTCCCCTTAGGCAGGGAGGACCACCCACCCGGGACGCACTTGAACGGTGTTCTGGCAAGCACTGGCATAGCTGCCTTTCCCACAATCCCTACATAGGCCGCTAGTGAAATTTAAAGGCGTTCATAAAAGACAGTGCCAGTGGTTGGAGAAGTATTCGCATGAGTCAAACATTATCATGGTCATTATTTACTGGTTAAATTATTAAGACAGCTAGAGTGAAGCTGAACTTTTTTCCCAGGTGAATCTTGGGTTTATGCCAGAGAAAAACTGGCTCACACTGTCCAAAATAAAGGCTTGAATACACTTAAATGGTTTTGCCCAGACTTTTGCCTCAGTTTACAGTCTGGATGAGCTGATGCTAGTTGCTGAAGCTCAGATCCAGTCTGCAGATTTGAGTTTACCGGAAATTGCATTGTGTATGATGGGCACAGACTTTGATTTTTAGCTTCAGACTTTGTTTCCAGTTAAAGGATTTTAAACATGTTTGATAATTTGAGCTGATTTTAGAACACCTATTGTTTTCATTTGTCATGTGTCTATGAGCAATGAGTTACTTGTTTCTGCGTGAGTTTGTTCTGTTTGGAACGACTTTAAAGTCTTGTAGTGTGTGATCCTCAGTCGTTTATTGTACGACGCCCAGATTTTCTCTGTAACCAAAATCATCAAGTGAATGATGCCTAGTTTTTTAAAATCTGTTCAGATTTAAAAAGCTGTGGAGTGTAAAGCTATACTACTATGCAAAGTTATACTTAAACTTTCGTGTTCCACTCCATCTCGCACACAGTTCAAGGACGAAGCCTTTCAAAGTATACTCCTTGGCCATAAGCGTAGGAAGACGGTCATTTTCAAAGCTCAAATCACTCGCACATGCAGCGCTGCTCTCCGCGTGACATAATTTTCATCATCAGGAGGTTTCGCAGACGTCCATGAACTATAGTTGAGACCTGCCGGTTGCAGCAGGCGGGGAAGAGTTGAAAATGCATTAAGTCAAACACTTTCTGCTTCTCGTAGTGTTGTTTTGCAAGGTGTTTGTTTACTTTATCACAGGCGAAGTGGATTAGATGCAATATTTGTCAAATACACCAACGTTTCAGACGTTTTCATGCAGCAACATAAATGATACTGTATGAAGGTCCGTGGTTCTACCATTAGAGAAATTGTAAACTTGGATCACGTGTGCCTTGATAACCAATCACATTACAGTGTTAATGTCACTGAATTTTGTTCAGAGTTGTGCGACAGTCAGTCACTGTTTACAGATACCACAGAAATGATTGAGGAATGCTGTAAACCAGTGTTGATTTCCACCCCTGTATGTATGTTTTCGGCACTATAACACCTCCAAAACATCCCCCAGATGTATAAATTTAGTGGAAAATTCAGCCCCCTGATGGTGAAAATCACACTGGGCTATTTTTGGGCTACTTTTGACTGGCCATTGGGCTACTTTTGTTGCACAGACCTGGCAACCCTCCTGTAAACTGAATCATACCTGTCGCAAAAAGTTTGTGACTTCTCTTATAACAGCGTTTTTGTGTGTTCTTGTATACATGATTTATGAGGACACAAATGTGTATAATGACATGGGTATTACAATGTAAACATGGTTTATGAGGACACTTCTTGTGTCATCGTAAACCAAATGGCTTAAAAAACACTAAACTGTGTGTTTTGTTTATGTTTGAAATTCAAAAAATGCAGACAGTTTCCTGTGATGGGTTGGTTTAGGGGTAGAGGTAATATAGGGGGTAGAATATACAGTTTGTACAGTATATAAACCATTACGTCTATGGAGAGTCCCCGTAAACCACATATACAAGTATGTGTGTGTGTACTCTAAAAATAATTCCATCGAAAATGATTGTTTAATGGCAAACATGTTGAAAATTAAACAATAGGCTGTTGATTTATTAAATGATGAGCTGTTTTCCACAAAAGCAGTTTATTCAGCGTAGTGAAGCCTCTCCTCCATTGAAGTCCATTCAAAAAAAAAAAAAAAAAAAAAAACACGTCTGATCTCCTTCCCTACGTTTTTTTCGTTCCCTTTTTTTTTTCGAACCTCGCAGGCTTGTCTTCAAGCTCCTGACCCATGTGGCTGGTCTTGTCTTGCTCTTGCTGTACTTTCATGTCACACGTTATAGGTGCCGAGCAAAGTCTGACAAAATTTCTAACCGGAATGCATTGTGTTTGTCAGGCACTGATTGGACTATGCGGCAAACTCACCTTTTGTGTCGTCACACGGACAGTGCGCAGATGTCCGGAGTATACTTTGGGCTTAATCCAGGTTTAACACCAACATTTTAAACATTCTTAAGCTGACTGCTGGATTTAAAACCATAATAATTTTGTCTTCTGTATGATAAAAAACTGTCCCTCAAAGAGGGCTAGTATTTAACTAGGTCAATGACTGTTCACGACCCAGTCCTTCACGTTCTGTTTTGATACATAATGTTATGATCACTGAAACATTAGTTACAGACTTTCTTCAGTTGATCAGCATGAAGCAATATCTCTGTTTTCTCAATGGGGATGTCCACAAGAGTTGGTAATACTTACGGTATCAGTCCACAGAAGGGAGTACCATAGAAACATATTATAACTGTGACTACACAGCATTCCTATGCCATTGATTGTTACTTGTTAGCAAAACTGCAATTGCATCCACCCTGCTGTGTCTGTTTTCTATCAGAATGATGAAGCATTTTTAACAAACTTCCAAACGTTTAGTCTTCAAACAATTTGTTAGCTTAGCAGCACAAACATACACCAGATAATATGGATTATTACATTATTGGTGAAATAAATTAATAAACTGTTTTTATAGTGTTGAAAATGCATTATGTCATCTCAAGATTAAAAAACAAAGTATGTTGGTATAGAGAGGACTATAAAAAACCATAACAGATTCGAAAGTGATAACGTTGACTGTTTTACAGTGTTTTACAATTTATCACTGTGCTCACAGACATGAAAATACAAGTTGTTAATTAAAATGTATTTTAATGCTGATATTTATACAAATATCCACATTTCAATAATATAAATCATGATATATGGTAAACTATTTGAGACTATCTGAGTCTTTTGCTGAAAAAAAATGTAATAATGTGATATTTAGTCATCTTTAAAGAGTTCAGACACTCTCATTAGAGTATTAGGTTAGTGTTAGGGTTTGGTTTAGGTTTAGTAAAATAAGTTGAAATGTATTTACAAAGTTACTTATAGTCATGCACTGACGGTAATGGCTTACTGTAATTTAATTTACAGAATTTTACTGTAATCGAGAATACAGTAAAATTCTGTAAATTAGATTACAGTAAGACTACTGTAAAATTTACAGTAACTGGCTGGCAACCCTGCTGCCAGTATTTTACTGTAAAATTTACAGTAATTTTTAACAGTGTAGTTAATGTCTAAAGCGAACCATCAAAATAAAGTGTTACCACAGATGTCAGCTTTTCATTGTTAATGTTCACACAAAGGCATTCTGAATCACTCTCAGTGTTTGTACTTGAATCATGAATTTGTACTTTTCTTCTGAGAAACAATGAATAAGTTCATAAGCCTTCAGAGTAAACACCCTTATTTAATTAGATGTGAACAAAAGGAAAGCTGTGATGGATGTAAGAACAGTTGCTTCAATTATTCAGTTTTAATCATTCCAACAATGAAACACTGATTATACAATTTTTCCCCTTCTGGAAATTCCTTGAAAATATATCAACGTTTTGTGCTGCATGGTTGACATCCAAATACACAATAACTGAAGTATCGAACAGACTTTATTTCCATCCCTCACATGCTCATTTCTGTTTGTGTCATATTCAGTATGCTTTGTGCTCTGCCTATGAAATCGCTCATATGAGTGTTTCATGCAAGGTGGAACATAAAGTTGTCAACAAAATTTCTCCTACAGTGAACGCCGTACAGCAAACCTTCAAAGATATTTTGAAGTCTCCGCAAATGATCTTTTTCCACTGTGCTGAAAGAATCCCAAAGCATGTTTTTTTTTTTTTGTCTGTCTCTGCATTGTGAACATAATCCGAATGTGGACATCATTATTGTTTATGGGAAGCGGGGGGAAAATTAAATCATTTTGTTGAAAGATTCCTCGCCAAGTGATGCATAATGTTTTGGCAGCATATGCGGCAGCGCTTACTGCTGGAACACAGCCAGAATTCGCACACATAACTGCATGATTACATGTAATAAATACAGTCTTATAGCAACTCTGAGTCACCATTATTGAATATTATCCGCTTCTCGTGCACGACCAGTCTGCATATAGTTACAAGCAAAGTGGTTTTAGTACAAACCTCCGTTTTGCTGGGAAAGTGTTGTCATATTTATACTGAGCATGCAGCATCTTTATGCTCATAATCTTCCTTAATAGCTCTCCCCTAATGTTTAGGACAATTAAAAAGAAGCAGACGGGGTCGTGCAATGAGCCAAAGCAGCGTTATTTTGCTTTTACTTTCTTTTTGTGTTGTTGGCAGACATCAGCCGCTAGCGAGTTTTACTTTGCCAAAGCAGAACTGATTAATAAGCAATACTGTATGTCAGTGAAATCATCTGCTTATGTGCATTTGTGTGCGCATGAGACAGTTTGTGGTTGTAATCTCCTATAAAGTATGTCAGAGATGTCATAGCACCTCTGCTTCAGGGAAAGCAAATAAACCATGGAGGCAGACCTTGGCACTTTTTTCTTCCCTGGAAAGCTTTTAGCCTGCGGCCTGCTTTTTCATGAAGTGATTCCAGAGAATCTAATGTGTTTTTCCGTAACATTTCCCATTAGGTGAATCAGCCCTGCTGGGACTTCCTCATGTAAAAGTCCCCCATTGAGAAATAAAAATAGTTAATTACACACTTTATTTTCCATTTATTTTTACATTTAATTGTTTGATAAAAAGTTTTGTTTGCATTATTACACTACCATCACAAAATCACGTCAGCTCAGTTGTTGCTGTCATTAAAGGGGACCTATAATGCCCCTTTACACAAGATGTAAAATAAGTCCCAGAATGTGTCTGTGAAGTTTCAGCTCAAAATACCCCACAGATCATTTATTATAGCTTGTCAAATTTGCCTCTATTAGGGTGTGAGCAAAAACACACACTTTTTGTGTGTGTCCCTTTAAATGCAAATGAGCTGCTGCTCCCGACCACTTTCCAGAAGAGGGCGGAGCTTTAACAGCTCGTGTTTCAGTTGCTCAACAACAAAGCAGGAGAATCTCACGCAGCCAAAATGAGGATTGTCAATAACAGCCTTACATTGTTCAAACCGGAGACACTGATGGAGAGACTCAGGAAGAAGTTACAACTTATAGAATTAATCTGGAAGTTTCTGAATGGTTAGTGGATACATTTATGTAGTTGAAATGCAGCGTTGATCCTCGTTTGTGAAGCAGTCCGGCATAAAAAAATAAAAAATAAAAAAAATAAATATATATATATATATATGGCATGGTAACAACACTCTACTACAACTCTTCCTCTTCTCTAAACAGCCCAACACGGCCTCACCTCCTTTTTGCGTGTTCCGGTTGGCAGGGTTTATGTAAATTTTAGGGTTAGTGATGTCACTAACCGGGGAAGAAGCTCATCCCTCTCAGCCGTTTGTTGTAGTCCTTAAAAAGCGATTTCTGTAAAAGAAAATGTCTCCTTTTGCTTTGAACTTTGAGCGTTGTAACTTTGCAGATGTTGTTTATGATCAAACAGCAACATTACACACTAACTAAAGTTAAAAAAGTGAAATCATAATCAACCACCCCTTTAAAACATATCCAATACTGAAAAATGCTAAATTAAATTAAATTAAATCCATTTGTACTGAAAACATTTTGTTTAGAATGAGAAAAATGTAAAATTCTAATTTTTTACTAGAGCTGCTGTCATTAATGCAGAACAGGGAACACTAAAAAAATAAAATAAAATAATTATGGAAGAGGATTAGGGCCAAGAAATAATAAAAAAATAAAACCATCTCGAGATTAAAGTTGTTAAATTTCAAGAAAAAAGTCGTTAAATTTCAAGAAAAAAGTTGAGATAAAATGTTGAGAATAAAGTCATTAAATTACGAGAAAAAAGCCGTTAAATTATGAGAAAAAATTCGTTAAATTACGAGTTTTTTCTCATAATTATTTAATGAGTTTATTCTCAACATTTTATCTCGACTTTTTTCTTGAAATTTAACGAGTTTTTTCTCGTAATTTAACAAGTTTTTTCTCGTTATTTAATGAGTTTATTCTCAACATTTTATTTCAACTTTTTTCTTGAAATTCAAATATAGTTTTTTCTCGAAATTTAACAACTTTAATCTCGAGATGGTTTTATTTTTTTATCATTGCTTGGCCCTAATCCTCTTCCGTATAAAATAAAATAAATTAATAATTTGTACTGAAAATATTTTGTTTCAAATTATAAAAATGTGAAATTCTAAATTTTTACCCCACTGTACAGTCCAGTACATTGTTTGATCCTCCAGCTGCATTGAATAGCATGTCTGGATCATTAATTGCTGTTTACAAAGTGTGCAGTAATGAAAGAGAGGAATGGAACCAGGAGGAGCAGAACATGAAAAACAGGAGAGGGAAAAATGAAAGAAACAAAAGAGACAATTTGGGTGTTGTATCCAGACGCTGATGTGCCTCCTGGCAGCTATAGAAGAGCAACGGGACAGTGCAGGCTGGTGTTATCAATTAACAGGCATCTGGAGCTAGTTGCTCTCCCGGCTGGGCTTCGTCTTCCCCAGGCTGTGTTCACCAAACAAACATCTCCCCTTTGATTAAATCCAAACCCGCACAAATACACGCTAATTTCATGTGTGCTTGTCAGGATCCCAGGTTTAACAAAGGTTACATCAGGAGTAACCTCAGCTGGAGTTGATAGAATACTCTTGAAGTGGGTGCAGTTTCTTCCTTTAATGAAACATCTCAGCCTCAGATCTCAAGGCCACGGATGGTCCACACTCCATTCACTGAAACACTTTCACAAAGGCAAAAGTCTGAATCAGATTTGACTTACAGGTTTTCCAGTATCCTAGTTTGCTCTGATCTTTAACGGTCCGTCAGGAAACAAAGCCGTGTTTAAAAGTTACAAAACTGCGGCAACGAATTCTAAATACTGAATAAAAAAGTAAACCGTTTGTAAAGTTCACATCATAGAAACTTCACTACATCAAGCGTTTTGTTTGTGCTGCTCAGTTAAATTTAAAAGAGATGTGTTTGCGTATGAGCAACGGAAAATGGGAAAAGTGTAGGCTGCCCTCGATTAAAGATTTTTCTAGTTGACTAGTAGTTCATTTAAGCCATTAGTCGACTAATCGAGTGTTTATATTAAGCCATAAATCATAATAATGAGCCTTTAATTACCTATATAATACATAGCTTAAGCGCACGCATAAAGTTTGCCACAGCGCACCGGCAAACTAAATGATTATTGATAATGTTTTCTGTCTTTTCGGCTGCAGAGATTAAAGGATTAGTTCACTTCCAAATAAATTTTCCTGATAATTTACTCCAAGATGTTCATGTCCTTCTTTCTTCAGTCAAAAAGAAATTAAGGTTTTTGATGAAAACATTCCAGGATTTTTCTCCTTATAGTGGACTTCAATGGAGCCCAAATGGTCAAAATGACAGTTTCAGTGCAGCTTCAAAGGGCTTTAAACGATACCAGATGAGGAATAGGGGTCTTGTCTAACGAAACAATCGGTCATTTTTGAAAAAAATTTAAATGTATATGCTTTATATAAACAAATGATCGCCTTCCAAGTGGTTCCGCCAAAAGCAAACACCCCGAAGCTTCCTGAAGCAGTGTTTTGAAATCGGCCATCACTAAATAAGTCGTTATTTAGTTTTTTTGACACACCAAAAATATTCTCGTCGCTTTATAATATTAATATTGAACCACTGTACTCACATGAACTGATTTAAATATGTTTTTACTGTATATTAGTGGAGTAATGTAGGGAATAGTGAATGAGGGTATGAGGGTATAAGGGTATAAGGGCGATTTCGAACACAGCCCTAGAGTTTAACCTCAAGTCTGTGGTTGCTGAAGGCTAAAAGGACATGAGAACAGAGCTGTTAGTATAACCTTGAGTGTGTCTGAACATGATGGATGGAGTGACAATGTAGATGCAATGTATTTGAATAATCTTGCCCAATGAAATGTACCTGATCTGTCTTTGCTATTAATGGTTGATTTCTCAAAGTTCTTGTGTTAATTTCACAGAGAGCTGCCTTTTTGACAGGGCTCCTGTTTTTGATAGATGGCGGTGTGTAAACAGGTCTATTAAAGAAAAGTGTTTGCTAAAGCTCCTGTTTGTCAGCAAGGGCACATTACAGAAGCGAAACAAGATCCCTTTATGCATGCAATGAAAGTAAATGACAGAGCTTTGAGAGTTGAATGAGTCATAATTTTCCCTCCAGTTTTATAGAGCATTACTATACGAAAGCAGTGCCAGAGAGGGGTGAGCTTTGTGTAGGCAAAGGGGCTCATTTCAGGGGGCTTCAGTATCTGTCACATGACAGTCATATAACATTTTGGCCGTACAGGATAAAAGCACATGCATTACAATATTCTGAGATCGGTTTCAGACTTCATTCATATGTAGAAATAAATTTGAAATTAATCGGATATGTGCATTTGCGTCTGACATGTAAACGGACAGATTGGATATTACCGTCAATGCGAGTCATACGTCATTGAAAAAGTGACTGTGGCGGATGACGTCTCCTGTGATCACATGACTCTTTTCGATGGCACAATGGAGGATGAAGGCTCAAGCAATATTTTGCTGACCTTTAAAGCCCCCATGAAATCAAAATTTGGCTTTTAGTATGAATATGCTAGCCTTAAGGTTAAGCTATTGTGCTCCAAAACAATGACAAAATTCACATTCAAAAGATACAAGTATTCAAAACTTAAAGTCTTTTACTTCCTCAAATATGGATCAACGACCCTGCAATTCAGCTTCTCATCAGATTTTCTGTCCAATCAAATGCTAGAATCTAAAGCGTCCCGTCCCTACACTATAAATAGCTGAAAACGCTGAAGCTACGGCTAAAATTGGTCATTTATTCACACTATTACTGTTCTATATGGTGAATGACACATAATGCACTATATAGGGGATAGGGAATGATTCAGACAGTGTGAATATGCTTTCCGTTGGGGCAAATGAAGTCTGGTTTCCTAGTCACACAGTCTGTTCCGGTCCAAAGACACGAAAGCACAGAGCGGCTCATATCTGCGAGTAGGTGCAGACTACAAAACATGTCGGACCCATTTGAATTCTACACAGAAGTCTATATTTTAAAGCAATATGGAGGAGATTAGGAGGAGAAACGGTTAGAAAGACTCGGCATTAGAAACAGCACTAATGACTAGATGCCATGATGCCATGCACCAAAATAAATTAAACACTTTTCAAACTGTGTACGCAGATATTTCTTGAGACAAGGAAAAAAAGAAAGATCAGATAGGGTAAGCTCTGGCTTTGTGTGGACATAGCCTAAGAGGTTTCTCACTGCCTAAGTCAAAGGAGCCTACCCTCAAGCCTCTGTGATATTCAGGTCCCTCCTTCAATATAAGCCTATAACATGTTTTTTATAAGTCTGCTCATTTAGAAAAATAATAGCACAGCTCTGCTTAAGAAGCTGCACTGCTTGTGGTATCATTTGTGATGTGGGATTAACTACATGCCGTTTAATACTTAGGTTAATACTTAATACTTAGGTTAAAGTTTAATACTTAGGATTTGGGGTTTTGAATAATCCAATATCAAAAGTATTGCTTGCTTTAACAAACACCACTACAAATGAATTTCATCCATTACATGTCATACTTTAGAAGAAACACAAAAGACATGAGCGTTAAATAGAAAAACATGTTCTCAGGCAAGTTCATAGAGGAGGAGTAATAGCTGAGACAGTGCCTGTTGTTGTTGAAACATTGTTTCTCTGCATTTTTTAAAAATAAAAAAAAATAAAAACCTTAACATAACATTTTAACAGCTGCTCAGCACTCATCAAAACACTCCACTTGCTCACCTCCTGTAGTGGAGTGTATAGGCCACACTGCCTGCCTCAGGCTGTTTGCAGCCGATGGCAGTGGGCGGTTTAGGGGCCATTGTGTTTTTGAGTAGTGGTGAGGGCAACATGGACTTCTGTGCGGTTTTGACACACAGGGCCTGAGAGAGTTGCTGACGTCCTGACCAGCCTTAGTATACAAGAACACTGTACCCACAAGCCTTCATGACTAGCAGCCCTTGAGGAATTTGTGTTTCTCACACTATGACATCCCAAGTGGAAAACATTCCCACAGTTCCTCAGCAACTGGCTGACCAGGAGCTCTAGAGGTCAGAGGGAAAGAAGAATGATGCCTTTTCTGAGCCTGCGCCTCAAACCAGGGGACATTTTATGGCACTCTGGATAGTAGTTTCACCTGATATTATTCAGACTTGATATTGCCCTTGACAAATATCCTAATAAACACATCTTTATCACTTTAATTTACAAGGGCTCTCATGTAAATTCTGCCTACTCTGGTCCATTCATTGTACTGTGTAATGTTAGTGGAGATGTGAAATCACTGGGAATGTGTGTGGCAGCCCTGGACATCCATCCAGGGTGTTTTCTTGCCCTTGGCCTGGGACGCTGGGCTCAAGCATCCATGTGACCCTAAAAAGCATGTTGTTTGAAAAATAAATAAGATGTGATATCGCTCACATACACCTATTTTAGCTACTTTTTAACAACATGTCAAACATGAAGTTGAGATCAAGAAAAAAAAAAAGAGGTACTGTATATTTACAGTTTCATGTCTACAAAGCAAACACAATAAAGATTCAAAAATAGTGATTTCAGGTATTAAAATCACACTTTTTCCTGTCAAACCTCTCAGTGCATTGACTTACTTCTATTTTAAAAAGTGTAAATGAATGCAATGAACATTGACATTATGGAACTTTTGTGTTGTTTAATTGCATCAGATCTGATACTAATCTTGGTAACCCTGGGGTCTCTTTAGAACCTGGACAAGATCATAAAAACTGTATTGCATTGTACTGAAGGTTGGATGTGGCCATTATTCAGAATATCGGCACCATCTGAGTCACATGTCATGATGAACCACAAGTCCTTGTTCAGCTGTTTCACTGCCCCAGTGCTTCACTTATCAATATAGGTATTCAGCTGTTGTACTTTCAGTAACACAAGGCCAAGTCTGACAATCAGTGTGAATGATTGAACAGAGGTTCATCCATGAACTATCACCACTGTGCCATTGAGCAAGACAACAAGCCTCAGTTTGCACTAGAGAAACTGTCTCTGTAATGAGTAAACTGTAAGTTGTCAGCTCAATGAAAAAATTGAAATCATTCATTCACTGAGACCTGAAACTAATTCCCTTGGTTTATTTTTCTGAATTATTCTATGATAAAGGTTTATCTTGCTTGTTATCAAGCTTTGAAGAAGCTTTAGAGGCTTTCAAACTCAAATGGTCTAAGTTGTTCCTACAGCTTGATTGCATAAATTGAATGTGCCAAGTTGTGCATTAGCAGAACACTGAGAAGTTCCAGTGACCTTCAAATGAACCAGGAGACTGCATTCATGGCAACCGGGGTCATTCTTTTCCTTTCTCCAGTGGTGGTCATGGCTACCATGGTCTTTGTTACTTCAATGATCATGAAAGACATCAAAGGGAAGGAGCTGTGGACACTTTGGCTCGGCGACTGACCACTTGACCGGCAAATGCCCGGCTTTTGAAAGCCATGATAGGAAATGAAGTATAGATTACTGCAGTGCGGTGTCACTGGATCTTGAAGGGGGGGCACTGCTGTATTAGTTAAGCCTCTGATGGTATTAGTGCATCACATAAAGAGGAACAGACATAAGCAAACACAAGTGCGGTGGTCCTTCACATTCAATTAAACCTTGTGCTGAGTAAGCCTGTGCTTCTCTTTGCTTACCCTTGTCCTTACTTTAGATCGAAAGCCTATAGAAGTGGAACTAATGGGAGGAGTTTAAATTAGGATTGACAAGTTCAAATATGTCCTGAAGTCTCTTTTATGGCCCATTCTTCTTGATCTATGATTACATGCTCAAGTTATGCTACATTAACTATTGTTGTTGATGAATTTTGGATTTAGATTTGTTATGAGAAATTTAGCATCTTTGAATGTAAATGATGAAAAAATATTAGGAGGTCAATAGAAAAGAAGGATTAGTTCACCTAAAAAGAAACACAAATGTAGTAGTTTTGAAGAATTCTACTGGCTGATCTTTGTCATGTAGTGAAAGAGGACTTTCAAGATAGGCTCAAAAGAATCATAAAAGTCTATATGACTTATGTACAATATGATTCAGATTGGTTTTGTCTGGATCAGTTAATTCATTCAAAAGATCAGAAAGACTTAAAAGAACTACTTGTTCTTGAATCAGACATCTCTAATGAGCAGTAGCTTTATTTACATGGACCCTAATAACCTGATTGTAATTGGACTAGAAGCCAAATTGGAATAAAAAAAGTCATGTAACCACGTCAATTGGAATGAATCGGCCAGATCCGATTAAAATTTCATTCGAATTGTAGGGGGTGGTTTATTCCTTTTCTAATCTGATCGAGAGAACATGTAAAAACTTGAGTGGATTGCAAACTTGAACTGGAGAGTACTGTGTATGTGCAATGATAGAAATATAGAAATAACGAATGATGGATGACGCGTGGAACTAGCTGTTCTTCCTGTGGAATAAAATGTCATAAATGAGTGTTTTGTCAATCTAAAATTCTCTTTCCACTCATCGTCTGTGAAGTGGGGCAGGACAAAGTCCCGCCAGCCCTTGTTTCAGACTCTCATCCACAGACGACTGGTTTTGGCCGCATGAAGGGCCACTTTTACTGCTTGATAAATATAAGCAGCACAGCACAACCGTTCATGTGCTCGTCAGGGCCTAATTAGGACCTGAAATAGATAAATATTATGTGCACATCAACCTGATGACTTCATGAGTTCATGTAAACGCTACGTTCGGATTCATCAATTGGAATGAACTGAACTGAAACTTGTGAGTACTGTATATGTGCAATGTTGTAGAAATACTACTTTATACTACTTTTGCATCATTTCTGAAGTCTGAAAACTTCATTCATTATTACTGCAGGTAAGTCATACAGGTTTAGAACACAAGGGTAAGTAAATGCCAGAATTTTGTGATTTTCGGGTGAACTATCCCTTCAATAGGAAGTTAATAGGAAAGTTCTGGTCCACTTGCCGTCATTTGAGCCTGAGTGTGTGAGGTTTGCTCGCTGGAGCAGTGATGTGCGTGTGAGGAGACTGCAGAAAAAGGAGGCAGAATGTCTCAGTATGCAGAGCTGTAGGCATAAACAGAGGGTTGATGTGGCCCAGCCTCACCACAATAATGGGTACTCTGCAATTCCCCCTCCGCTCCACCCAGAAGAACAAACATCCACCGCATTAGAGAGCTCCCAAAATGAACATCTCAGGATTCAGAAAATGCTCCCAAAGTGGGTTGACGTCACTCCCTGACAGTCCCCTACTTATGTTGGGAAGGCCTTTCTGCTTTTATCCACACACAAAATTGCGAGCGAAGCCCAAATTTGGCTGAGGGCAGGAAAAACAAATAAGTCCACCAATCTGATGTTATTCGATTGCACCGAAGGAAGAGAGCCAACCTTACTGCAGCTAATTAATTGCACAAGCTAAAGGCCCCTGAGACTATGAAACGTATGGACTGTTTGGCTCCTCCAACAACACTGGCTTAACGCCATTCTGTTTCAGAAAACAATATCAACAGCAGAAGCACAAGGACAAGGGAAAGAAATCAAATTAGGCTCATGTGATTCCATGCCAGTGTATTTCTGGACAACGGTTCCAGAAATGCTCAAAAAAGCAAGTCTTCATGTAAACTCCTTCTAGTGAGGCCGCATATAGAAATGGCTTCTAGCTCAATGCATACAATGTAATGCTTATATTCAGGATCAACTTGTTCCCTGCCGTGGAGTCAGCTGCTCTTTGTAATTCTTATCATGAGTTCTGTAAAATACTATTTATGACTAGACGTTACTGTGCACAGTGCACAGTGTTTAATGGGTCTTTATGTTACATACTGTACATTGGTCCTAGTTGTTTAGTCATTAAAGTTCCTTCCCATAAAAAAGATCTCAACGTACTTTTTCACGCAGAGGCACTTATAGCTTTCATCAGTACTAGGGCAGAGGCTCTTTATTGATACTGTTATATGGATATATGGATATAAATCTGCAAGTGTTGTTTACAAGCTGCAGTGCAATAAAGAGCTGCTTTGTCATTGGCAAACACAAGACATTTTTTTGCTATAATAAATTGTAGGTATATCCACCTCATCTTGCGCCCTTTTTTTTTTCTGTCTTAAAAAGTATCCCGCTATTTATTTTCGGCATGAGAAACCACTGCAAATGACTGCAAAAGTCTAGGGATGCCATGGTTTCATGAGCCAGTATAATGAATAGCCATGAAATTAAATGAGTAAAATTTCGTTTTTGGAAAACTCATTGTAAAATTTCAAGCTGACAGTGAAAATAATTGTAAAAGAAAAAATAAATCCTAAATAGTTTTTGTCCAGTAGCAAAAAATCCCACAGACAATCACACTTAAAACAAGAAAGTCCCTAGTTTGAGTCCCAGCTAAGTCAGGAAGCCTTTCTATATGGAGTTTACTCCCTGTTCTCAATGTATTAGCTTGGGTTTGTTACAATTTCCCCCACAATCCAAAGACATGCAGGACAAGTGGTTTGGAAAATGTATGGTTGGTTTTTACAACTTGGGCAACTGGACAAACAGAAGTATATGATGATCTACTTCTGATTTTCCAGTCATTCAATGCTATGTTGTTACTGATTCATTGTTGTCCATGAAACTCTCTTTGATTTGGCCTCTTAATATGCCATAGTTAAAATAGCAACCTATATATTCCTTCTTCATTTTCCACACACTTCAGCAGAGATGATTCTGTGCTTTCAGAAGTCCTCTAAGGCGAGAGGGACAGGGACGGTGGAACAGGGTTGAGAGTTTGGCGAACCATTGCCGGTTCAGCTGCATTCCTCAAGGGCGAGCTGTCCAATATCATTTCTGCTCCCTTTGACAGGAGCTCTGGCAGCCACAAAGGAGTCTCTGTGTCAGTCTATCCTCACCCCAGCTCTCCCAACCTTCCTTTCTGAACTGCTTAATTACCCTGACGCCACTTCCAATCTGCAGCCCACCTGTGGCCTTCTGCCAAAGGTCTTTTCAACAGGTGCCTCTTAGCAACTTTTATCTGTGGGATTCTTATTATGTACTCTGGTACAAAGCAAAAGATTTTACACAGCTTTTTTTTTTTTTTTTTGTAGAACGGTTAGCCAAAAACTTTCTTTTCGCTTGTTAGTATAACTTTCATGGGATAGTCTGATTTCTTTGATTCTGCATAGATTCGGTGAGCTGTGCAAAACCTTTTGTTTTAAGAGCGGATCAGTTTTCTGTGCCTTTGAAGTCAGCTTTGACTTGCTGGAAATCTGGAAGTTCCCCGCGAGAGAAGCTCGGCTTCTAGACAACATGTTTTAACATGAGAGAAGTAAAGCAAACCCTGCTGTTAATGACAGCCCAGCGTGCATAAATCTCAAATGGAAACATATCCCCTCTGATATCATTACTAATCCTGAGGTGCGGGTTGCTCAGGTGAAGCAGAGGAACGTGCAGGTGTAGCTATGTGGCGGAGCCGCAGGGACTTGGCCTGCTATTGATGAAACTCTTTACTGCTACATTTCTGTGGGGGGATTAGGGCTGTGTGAGAACAGATAAGGGATGTGAGAGGGATCAGAACGCTGTTAAACGTACCTGACAGAGCCAGATCCAAACTTAGACCCACCCTTGAACACAGATCTCTGCCAGCATTCCTCTCTCTCTTTCTCTCAGGCCCTTTCTCTTAAAAAGAAAACCAGAAATAGCAATATATTAAACTTTTTTTTTGTTGTTGCTTATTTATACAAGTGAAGTTGATCATTTCTGTGCTACTAGCATCACAAAATGTAATTATAAAAACAAAGACTGTTTTCCAACAGGTTTCCCAAACTCGCACTCACACTATTGGTTGAGTCAGATTTGAGCGATTTGCTGTGTGGGGCTTGTTTAACAAAGCCATGACTGATTTCAGAATGACATACAATACTAGAATGCAACTCTTAATATTTCTGCCATATGCTGGAATTATATTTTTAATATTTGGCAGAAATTTATGAGTAATATGCTAGGAGTGGTATGCTAATATGCTGCTTTTAATTTAAAGGATTAGTTCACTTTCAAATAAAATTTCCTGATAATTTACTCACCCCCATGTCATCCAAGATGTTCTTGTCTTTCTTCAGTCGAAAAGAAAGTATCCGGATAACCTACTACTTCCGGTGAGATTTTGAAGTGAGCATCTAATGGACACCTTACTATCCCATGAGGCCACGGGAAAGGAGTTATGTATGGCAGGGAAACGACACTGCTGATGCTGGTAGTTCACACATGACAACATGATGGATGTACACTCTAAAAAATGCTGGGTTAAAAACAACCCAAGTTGGGTTGAAAATGGACAATCCCAGCGATTGGGTTGTTTTAACCCAACAGTTGGGTTAAATGTTTGCCCAACCTGCTGGGTAGTTTTATTTAACTCAACTATTGTTTGAAAATGACTATATGGCTGACTTAAAATGAATCTAAAATGAAATTAAAATGTTCATTTATTAAACATATTAATAAATGTTAATTTTCAAGATATTTTGGGTTCATTTCAAGTAAGCAATACTGTAATTTTTAAACAATAGTTGAGTTAAATAAAACTACCCAGCAGGTTGGGCAAACATTTAACCCAACTGCTGGGTTAAAACAACCCAATCGCTGGGTTTGTCCATTTTCAACCCAACGTGGGTTGTTTTTAACCCAACATTTTTTAGAGTGTAGTCATGATTTTTTTCATAGGCCTACTATGCACATTCATACTATATTGAACATACTTTTTAATGGTTACAAATTAAGTATGCGATTTTGGATTTGCGAATGTTTTTTTAGCACTATAGTTTACACTTTTTTATGAAATTAAGAATATGCTAGTATGCTATTTTGAACTTAGCCAATCTTTGTTTGCTCCAGTTTACACTTTTCTGTGAAATATGGAGTAGCATGTTGAGAGTAGTATGGTATTTGGTATTTAGCCAAAGTTTTGTCAGAACCACACTTTTCTTTGGAATTATTAGTATGCTAAAAGTAGTTTGCTAGTATTTTTATTTGTGGAGACTTGTGGAGATCAGGTCACTTGTGTGTCATAATGAATCCATTTGGAACGCACTTAGCAAAGGAAGAAAGGAAAGACAACTGCTGAGTCCGGAATTGCGTACTGTCTGAGTACTACATTTGAATTTAATTTGCGACAGTTAAAAAAGTATGCTCTATATTGGTAGTATGAATTAAATTTGTGCATACTACATCTGCCATGTTGTAACAGTTACCTGACCTCCCAGCGTCAGTTGCGTCACTTCACTTCCATTCATTCATGGCCTCGTGGGATAGTAATGTGTCCATCAAATGTGCATACTATTCTTTTAGCTTACTGTTTTTCACATACTAAATAATAGGGAAGTATTTGATTTCGAATGTAATTTCCTCATTATTTTCACCTAGAATTTTACCATGACAATGCAGTGCAGCGTCAACAGGATTTTTAATTATTGCTGTTAATATAATTATTGCAAATAAATATACATTTTATAATTAAGTTTTTTTATTATTATTAAATATACTTGAAGTGACCATCACATGAACCCTTTGCTAATGGACTTGTGGAAGGGCCCTCTGCCAAGGTATTCAGTTGTTCAATTTAATTTAAAATGCTCCTACAAATGGCATCCCCTTCTTGAAGTGCCCCTCAGGGGCACAAAATAGTTTGTTATTTGCCCTTACAGTAATGCACATAGCAGACAAGTATTCTGGAGAGGGAAATGTAAAGTTTTTTTTTTTTTTAGTGCTTACATGAATTTTTAGCTGTTAAGCTGTTACATTATGCACTACATAATGTAACTTTAATGGAGTTTGCTCAGTGCAGACGGTGCTTTGTAGATTCGACCACACTTTCATGCTAACACGTTCTAAAACTAATCTTTAAGTGTTATGATTTTGAAACAGTGTGAAAAATGTTTGCATAACAGTTACATACCATTTATTCCATTGCTACAACATTAAAAAGGAGTAAATCCATTTTCATTAATGTTTTCAAACTGAGGGATGAAGTTGTTTTCTGTGCTAATCATTAGCATCTGCGGCAATAGCTTAAACTGTAGGCTGTTCAACCCAGAATAGTCCTTTAAGGGATGAAATCAAACTTTCCAAATGAGTCGAAACGAAATAAGAAAGTGCTGATTACCAAAATGTGGTAGTTTAGAGAATGAACCCGTGTTTGTGAAGACGCAGTACTGCATGTATAATAATTCAGGATGTTCAGCGGGGTGTGGGCGTTCCTATCAGCACATTCCATCTTATCAAACGCGCTCACGTTCTCTGCTTCTCATCAGTCACTCTATGTAATATTAATATAGGAATGACACTGGGACTGCACTTCTCTCCTCATCTACCCTCTGTTCTTCATTAGCTGGCCCCTGTGATTTGGGACGGTTCCCCACCAAGATCCTGCTCTGCAGCAGGCGTCCCAAGCACCATGTGGCCCTCACACATGCACTCAGAAGAGGGCCTCACTCCCCCACAGAGAGATCCACATCCAGGACAGAGTCTTCAACGCCCCTGAGCAAGTGCTGAGGGGGGTTACAAAGGCCCGTTGCATCTGTCTCCTTTAACAACACTACATCCAGGAAGTTCAGGCTGGATGAGGACCATGTGTAAGGAGATGTCCATCATGACTAACATGTGTGACAAGTGGAATGGAAATGCAATTAGCCCTGCCCCCACCACCAGACACGGCTTGGCCTGTTATGTGTTAATAATGTGATGTAATGGTCATAAGGATATAACAGTTCCTGTACGTGACATCAGGGGATCTCATCTATATCCTCCCAGAACATCTAAAGGAACATGTGAGTGAACAAGCGCTTTAGGGGAATGAGTGAGTCAGCGAGTAAGCAAGAACAGAAATTAGTTGCTCTTTTCCAAATCTTAGAGGCAGCGTTTAAAGGAATCATTACGTCTTGTTCATTACATGAAGGCTGTATCGAAAATATATAAGACTTATTTGAAAATATATTCGACTTATACATGACGCTACATTCTGCATATATTTTTTTGTAGAGTACCATATGAAGACTTCAGATGCAAAAGCCTCTAAGTGCCATCTGAAAATTTCTTCTAAAATTAGCATTTTATCAAGCTTGTATGTTTATGTTCAGTTAATTCCTGATAGAAATTACTGAACGTAAACATACTTGATAAAATGCTCATTTTAGAAGAAAATTTCAGATGGCACTTAGAGGCTTTTGCATCTGAAGTCTTCATATATTCTTTATGGATGCTGCCTTAGAAGACAACAATGTAGGCCTGTTTTCTACAGAACTGCTTTATAGATTAAATTAACTAATAACTGATGATCTACAACGGAAATGAATCAACACTGAACTGATTTCAGCTAAACAATGGCACTATTTTACTTTAGAGTTGCTGTACAGCCAAAATAAACGGAATCATTTTCCTGTTATCACTATAAAGCTGCTTTGAAACAACGTGTATAAAGTGCAAAATAAATAAAGGTGACTTTCAGTGAAAGGGCTCATTCAGAACAGAGACAGTGACAGTAAGTAGAGTAAAAAGAGTCAGTAAATGTCATGCTAGGTTCAGTCTGGCCCACACAACAGGTGTGACAGTCCACAGAGCCTGACCATCAGCAGGAGCCACTTAGAGCTTAACAGCCCATGGCTGGCTTTATGAGACGCTGTCAGAACACAAACGTGTGGAGAAGAAGGCTACAAAAGTAGACCTTTCAGGTCAGTTTCCAGCCCACGCTGAGATCCGAGCACAACTCAGTGGAGCAATGCCGGTGAGGAGGTATAAACAAGGGTAAAAAAAGTGGTATCTGGACAAATATCATTCAAATACACAGTTAATGTGTGAATTACATACCAATACACAATATTTTACAATTTAAGCTAAGTTTTCTTTTCATTACAGTTATATATAATAAAAGAAACATTAATTTTATTCATTTGTTGTGGTAATTCTATATTTGCTGTGGTAATATAACACCTATAGTAATAGAAACAAATTACTTTACCCAATACTGTACTAAGTCTTCTACAACTATAGGGTATATTATACTACAATACACTCCAGTTTACTGTAGTAAAAGATAAAGTATACAACAGTATTTATTCCAGCTATCAGTTCACTATAGTTAATATTATGCTGTAGCATTCATTAACAAAGTGTTGTAAATACTATAATATATACAGTATGCTACAATTTACTATAGTATGGTTCAAAAACACTATAGTAACAAATATAGCCTACTTTTAGGGTAAAACATGACTGAGCCATGTTTTTGACCTTTGTGAGGTTCACTCCCATCAAACACAAATTAATTTAAACATTAGCCTGCTAATATTTATCAGAATACACGTGCAAAGAAGTTTCACTATACGCCTCAAAAGTCAAAGCAGTATTAAAACACGACATTTAATTTGAGCAATCTAACGATGCATTGTAAACAATACGAGGCAATGTCTGTTACTCATAAGTATAATAACTAATGCATTGTAAACAATACGAGGCTGCTTACTCAGACAATAACTAATGATGCATTTTAAACAATACGAGACAATGTTGTCATGCTAGTTTTGAACTAGGACTGCTAATTCAGAAGTATAATAAGTAAGTAATAATACCTGGAGTTAATAAGTAACGTTAGGCGTCTTCACTCACTGTGCTTTAATCTGTGCTCATAGTTATGATGCTGCAACACAGATTAGCTTCCCACCTCTTCCAGTGGGCGTTTTGCCCTTTAGCCTCTTATGATACTGTTATTTGTCCTTTAAAGAGCATTGTCAGTTTATTAGTAACGATGCGGGGTTTTATAATAACCGACTTTTTTCTTTTCATCTACAATTAAATGACCCGTCTCACCTCTTAATACGCCATCTAGCGTTTGGTCAAGGAACTAAAGACAGTAATACTGAAATCTATGGGGACACCTGGTGGTGACTCCCTCCCTCAGCTGTTGTTCTGCAGTGTTTTGCTGCAACACAGTGGTACCATATACATCTTCATAAATGATAGATAGATAGATAGATAGATAGATAGATAGATAGATAGATAGATAGATAGATAGATAGATAGATAGATAGATAGATAGATAGATAGATAGATAGATAGATAGATAGATAGATAGATAGATAGATAGATAGATAGATAGATAGATAGATAGATAGATAGATAGATAGATAGATAGATAGATAGATAGATAGATAGATGCTAGAACTGTTATAGATAACATATAATACAGATAACAGATAACATATAATACAATATGATCTCGTCTGCTAAGTAATAACTGAGAGGATCAGTTGCAGCTTGGCTTTGAAAGCTTGCAGTGATAATGAGGCTGAAGACATCTGTTCTGTTGGGAGATGAGATGTCACAACACCATCTCTGCAAAAAGGGTCTCTCCTATTCAACTTGTTTTAATCATAAACACGTCTTTTTCTAATCGTTATCTCTTTATTGAATTCAAAGTGCACGCAGCCACACACGTGCATACACACACACACACACACACACACCATATACACCATTACTGGAGTCACAAAGGAGACAGAGAGTTGCTGACAGTATCACATTCTTGAGCATGATTCAAGTTGAGCAGTAATATCAGTGTCGCTGGGTGTATGTTTCAGCAGGCTTTGGCCTTCATTTGTTTGCGAGCGGCTGATTTCTGGTGGTTTTCGCTCACCAGGAGGTGAATAGCGCATGAGAAGTGTGAAGGTCAGAAGAAGAGAGATGCTGTTGAGGAAAAGTAACAGGCTGAATTATAATAGCTGAAGAGGAAGTAGCCTGCTGAGAGCTATTCGTAATGTACAAAGAGGGAAAAATGTGATAGAACAGCCAATAAACTCCCATATACTGTACCTGCTTCTGTCATAAAAGTAGCAAAACGTGGTGGTGAAAAGCCTTTGCGATGTGAAAAAGTCCTAGTTTTTTTTTTGTTTTTTTTTTTAAATATTCATTTACTGGCAATAAAAACATGTAATTTGGCAGAGAAAATTACAAGAGAAGCGAACCATCTGAACACTAAACCCGTAAATTGAAGAACCACTTGGCATAAACGAATACATTCTTTAGGAAAGACAACATCTTACAGAATTGCTACGATAAAATCTTAACACAATCCAGTGTGATTTCAAGGACAAATACTGAACATTCACAGTTTAAGATAAAGGACTTTTCTGAAAGTATTTTCCTTGATAAGAGTGAACAGAGAACACTTAATAAAGTAAACATTATCTTATCGGCTCTGCTGTATGATTACATGGAAAAGTCATCAAAATTCTGTTGCCTTTCTTGCTACACACATAGGCCACATACACACCGCAAAGTTTAGGTAGTGACGACTGCATTTAAATGTGGCAGTGTATGGAATACAGGAGTCACTCCTGACATGGTGATAACCGTAGCAACGGTTTGGCTGTAAAACAAACAAAGATGCCAACATTTTCAATCTCATATTGCTTGGGGAAATATGAAAGGGCAAATGTACATAACATCGAGGGCTTGGACAAACTTGAGGCCGTATTAAACCATCTTGCGTGTTTGAGACACTCAGTTTAGTGCTGATTGACTGTTTAGCAGATTTTTGATGTAATTAATTTTAGCAACTGGCAATCAAAAGGTCAGTATGATCTATATATATATATATATATATATATATATATATATATATATATATATATATATATATATATATATATATATATATATATATATATATATATATATATTTTATTTATATATATAAATATATCATGGTTTCCACAAAAATATTAAGCAGCACAACTGTTTTCAACACTGATTAATAAAAAATATTAATAAAAAAAATATTTCTTGAGCAGTAAATCCTCATATTAGAATGATTTCAGAAGGATCATGTGACACTGAAGACTGGAGTAATGGTGCTGACAATTCAGCTTTACCATCACAGGAATAAATTACATTTTAAAATATATTCAAATAGAAAACAGTAATATATTTAATATTATATTTATATTATATTTAATATTTCACAATATTACTGTTTTTACTGTACTTGTTATTCAAATAAATAATCTTAGTGAGCATAAGAAATGTCTTTCAAAAACATAAAAAAAAAATCTTACCAACACCAAACATTTGAATTTTAGTAAGCATAAATCTGACAAAATGTAGCTGGTAAGAAGTGTCAAAGTTATCTTGTGTTTGCGAAAAAACATTTCCAGTAAATGTCACAAATTTTCTTGTGGGGCAAGAAATAATTAGGTAACACTTTATTTTACAGTGTCGTAGTTATACATTACTACATGTACTTACTATAGTACTAACAGTAAATTATGCATAATTACAAGTAACTAACCCTAAACCAAACTCTAACCCTAAATGTAACTCTATAGTATGTACATGTAGTTAAATAATACTACTCACACTTATTTGAGTAATTATAATGTAACTACGGCACTGTAAAATAAAGTGTAACCAATAATTAACATTAATTCGAGATATATTCCCTGAAAACATAATATCAAAAAAGACAAAAATACTGATTTAGAAAAGGGTTTCTCTGTAGTGAAGCGTATTTGTCTGCAGTGTGTACGTGGCCTTGCAAAACTGCTGCATGTATAGAAATACTGTTTCTTTTGTAACACTTTTGAAAATCCTCAAGTAAACATCTAATTATTTCAAAGTTCAAGTTCTCCGAGTTCAAGTCATAAACTATAGCTCAGATAAGAATTTGAATTCAATTCAACTGAGAAATGTTTCTTTTTTAAAATAGACCCTTCTACTACTAAATTCATACAATTCTATGAACAATACGCTCCATCAGAGGGCTTCAACATCAAAACACAGCACACATTGAGTGCTGAACAGTGATAAAATACTGATCTTTAAACATGATCATTTACCTCACCTTTTTTCTTCTGGACAACAGTGAAAAATACATTTAAAAGAGTTTGCATTTGAAGAGTAAACATAGTACAACAGGTAAAAAAGACCACCATCAGAAACACATGCACTACAGGGGACACATTACTCTTCCTCCATCGACTTCTCAATCTCTTTCAGCTTTCGCACAAACTCTTGAGCCTCTTTGTCTCCCGTTCTCGCCTCCAGCATCTTCATGATGGGCTTCTCTGTAACAAAACAAGAAATGAATCCATCAGACCAGACGCAACAATAATGTTGAGGTGGCAGACCTCTCGATAGGGAATGACACATGTAATTGGAAATCTTTTCAAGAGGACAGGCTGCAACAGACACTAAACACCAAGCAATGCTGACAAAACAATGAAATCTTACCAGTACACTACTTCTTTTATTGTCTGAAATCTTGAAATAATCATCAGTCTTGCAATAAAATGTCATATTTACTGCAAAACTCCACATTTTTCAATTGGGCTTAACCCTGTTTCAAGAAAGTCACTTATTATGCAGGGTTTATACTGTTCTAAAACAATTGTATTTACAAGATATTTATGCAAACTTGGGATTTTCTTCAAGGAGAACTTTCTAAGTCAATGGTGTGACAGTTCAAGAATAATAGTAGAAACAGTTATGTTGATATAACTAATGTTGACAGCGATAGCCTTAAAGTTTGCTGGAAAACTGTACCAATTTAGCCGGTTTATAACTGACAGGTTTGTGGCACAAGAATGATAACCGATATAGAAAAGCATCAATAGCTATGTGTCCATTCACCTATTTTTATGCACATTTTGGGATATCGCATAAAAAAAAAAAAAAGCTGAATGGAAATGCCAAAATTTGCATAAATCCCCCCTCGGTAGAAATCGTGTTCCGGGGGGGGGAGGGGATCCTCCTCTGTAGAAATTGCGTTCTGGGGGGGAGGGGGTCCTCCTCAGTAGAAATCACGTTCCCCTCAGTAGAAATCGCGTTCCGGGGGGGAAGGGGTCCTCCTCGGTAGAAATTGTGTTACCCTCGGTGGAAATCATGTTACGAGAGGGAGGGGGTCCTCCTCGGTAGAAATCGCGTTTCAGGAGGGAGGGAATCCTCCTCGGTAGAAATCGCATTCCCCTCGGTAGAAATCGCGTTCCAGGAGGGAGGGCATCCTCCTCGGTAGAAATCGCGTTCTAGGAGGGAGGGCGCCCTCCTCGGTAGAAATCGCGTTCCCCTCTGTAGAAATTTCGTTCTGGGGGGAGGGGGTCCTCCTCAATAGAAATCACGTTCCCCTCAGTAGAAATCGCGTTCCGGGGGGGAAGGGGTCCTCCTCGGTAGAAATTGTGTTACCCTCGGTAGAAATCATGTTACGGGAGGGAGGGGGTCCTCCTCAGTAGAAATCGCATTCCCCTCGGTAGACATCGCGTTCTAGGAGGGAGGGCATCCTCCTCGGTAGAAATCGCGTTCCCCCCGGTAGAAATCGCGTTCCAGGAGGGAGGGCGTCCTCCTCGGTAGACATCGCGTTCTAGGAGGGAGGGCGTCCTCCTCGGTAGAAAGAGCGTTTCCCTCGGTAGAAATCGCATTCCAGGATGGAGGATGTCCTCCTCTGTAGAAATCGCGTTTCCCTCTGTAGAAATCGCATTCCAGGAGGGAGGACGTCCTCCTCGGTAGAAATCATGTTCCAGGAGGGAGGGCGTCCTCCTCTGCAGAAATCACGTTCCAGGAGGGAGGGTGTCCTCCTCGGTAGAAATCATGTTCCAGGAGGGAGGGCATCCTCCTCTGTAGAAATCACGTTCCCCTCTTTACAAATCGCGCTCCAGGAGGGAGGGCATCCTCCTCTGTAGAAATCACGTTCCCCTCTTTACAAATCGTGTTCCAGGAGGGAGGGCGTCCTCCTCGGTAGAAATCGCATTCCCCTCGGTAGACATCGCGTTCTAGGAGGGAGGGCATCCTCCTCGGTAGAAATCGCGTTCCCCTCGGTAGAAATCGCGTTCCAGGAGGGAGGGCGTCCTCCTCGGTAGACATCGCGTTCTAGGAGGGAGGGCGTCCTCCTCGGTAGAAAGAGCGTTTCCCTCGGTAGAAATCGCATTCCAGGATGGAGGATGTCCTCCTCTGTAGAAATCGCGTTTCCCTCTGTAGAAATCGCATTCCAGGAGGGAGGGCGTCCTCCTCGGTAGAAATCATGTTCCAGGAGGGAGGGCATCCTCCTCTGTAGAAATCACGTTCCCCTCTTTACAAATCGCGCTCCAGGAGGGAGGGCATCCTCCTCTGTAGAAATCACGTCCCCCTCTTTACAAATCGTGTTCCAGGAGGGAGGGCGTCCTCCTCGGTAGAAATCACATTCCCCTCGGTAGAAATCGCGCTCCAGGAGGGAGGGCATCCTCCTCGGTAGAAATCACGTTCCCCTCTTTACAAATCGTGTTCCAGGAGGGAGGGCGTCCTCCTCAGTAGAAATCACATTCCCCTCGGTAGAAATCGCGCTCCAGGAGGGAGGGCGTCCTCCTCGGAAGAAATCACATTCCCCTCAGTACAAATCATGTTCCAGGAGGGAGGGCGTCCTCCTCGGTAGAAATCACATTCCCCTCGGTAGAAATCGTGTTCCAGGAGGGAGGGCGTCCTCCTCGGTAGAAATCGCGTTCCGGGGGGTCCTCCACTGTAGTAATCGCGTTCCCCTTTGTAGAAATCGCGTTCCAGGAGGGAGGGCGTCCTCCTCGGTAGAAATTGTGTTCCCCTCTGTAGAAATCGTGTTTCCCTCTGTAGAAATCGCATTCCAGGAAGGAGGGCTTCCTCCTCGGTAGAAATCATGTTCCAGGAGGGAGGGCGTCCTCCTCTGCAGAAATCACGTTCCAGGAGGGAGGGCATCCTCCTCTGTAGAAATCACGTTCCCTTCTTTACAAATCGTGTTCCAGGAGGGGGGGCGTCCTCCTTGGTAGAAATAACATTCCCCTCGGTAGAAATCGCGTTCCAGGAGGGAGGGCGTCCACCTAGGTAGAAATCACCTTCCCCTCAGTACAAATCGTGTTCCAGGAGGGAGGGCATCCTCCTCGGTAGAAATCACATTCCCCTCAGTACAAATCGTGTTCCAGGAGGGAGGGCGTCCTCCTCGGTAGAAATCATGTTCCAGGAGGGAGGGCATCCTCCTCTGTAGAAATCACGTTCCCTTCTTTACAAATAGTGTTCCAGGAGGGAGGGCGTCCTTCTCGGTAGAAATCATGTTCCAGGAGGGAGGGCATCCTCCTCTGTAGAAATCACGATCCCTTCTTTACAAATCATGTTCCAGGAGGGAGGGCGTCCTCCTCGGTAGAAATCACATTCCCCTCGGTAGAAATCGCGTTCCAGGAGGGAGGGCGTCCTCCTCGGTAGAAATCACGTTTCCCTCAGTACAAATCATGTTCCAGGAGGGAGGGCATCTTCCTCGGTAGAAATCACATTCCCCTCGGTAGAAATCGTGTTCCAGGAGGGAGGGTGTCCTCCTCGGTAGAAATCACATTCCCCTCAGTACAAATCATGTTCCAGGAGGGAGGGCGTCCTCCTCGGTAGAAATCACATTCCCCTCGGTAGAAATCGCGTTCCAGGAGGGAGGGTGTCCTCCTCGGTAGAAATCACGTTCCAGGAGGGAGGGTGTCCTCCTCGGTAGAAATCACGTTCCAGGAGGGAGGGCGTCCTCCTCGGTAGAAATTGTGTTCCATGGGGGAGGGGGTCCTCCTTGGTAGAAATTGCATTCTGGGGGGGAGGGGGTTCTCCTCAGTAGAAATCGTGTTCCCCTCGGTAGAAATCGCGTTCTGGGGGGGAGGGGGTTCTCCTCAGTAGAAACTGCATTCCCCTCGGTAGAAATCACGTTCCACGTGGTAGGGGGTCCTCCTCAGTAGAAATCACGTTCCCCTCGGTAGAAATCACATTCCGGGGGGCGGAAGATGCAGCCACAAAGGGAACTTTCACGATCAAAGGGGCAGGGGATCAAGCCCCCTGGCCTCCATAACCAAACACTGATGTGCATCAAAATAGACGCAAATAATCAGCGGACCAATCAAGATATATCTAACTAATTGCCTCCCAGAACTGTCTTACACGACTGTGTTACCAAAAAGCAGCCATCCGCCTCCAAAAGCAAGATAACTTTATTGCGTCTCGTCTGCGCTCTCTGAGGCACAAGTAATTTATTATATACGAAATTATTATATACAGTAGCTTCTCCTACTGCAGAAACTTTTCTTAATGATATTTAACGCCAGTTTATCAAGAAGTGACGATTTAGTTCTCTTCATCTCACTGGATGGAAACTGTGCTTTTTTCGCAAATGTTTTGTGCGATATTCCAAATTTGCACATCAGTTAAATTCACAGCTTTTTATGGAAACATAGCTAATTATGCAGCAATTGAGCATTTTGTGCTCTTCATTTATAGCAGTAGCAGAAAAGCTTCCTGTGTCAGTCAGGAATTAGGAATGAGAAAGAAATATGAAATTGTCGAACACTCCTGTTTTATTCAGATCAAAATCACTTGACTGCTGTAATCACAATGTAATTGCGAACTCATGGGTGGGAATTTTACCAGAAGCACTTGAAAGTACCATTACCTTCAACCCTAATCAAACACAGTTTATCCAGCTAATAAAGGTCTTCAGGATTACTAGAACATTACAGGCAGGAAAGAACAACGCTAGATCTAAACTCTCCTGTAGGGTTCAGTAGGTCTCCAGAAGCAGAGTTGAGTACCCCTGATTTTGTTGCTACTCTTAAGGAGAAATGTCATGGGTAGGTGGATAAATCGGACAGATTAGCATACCGCTTGGTTTTTGCCGGGACAAGTGCAGGATGACGGGTTGAAGGGTCTTTCCAGCAGGTGTGGCACTCGGCCTACCCGGCCAGCAGAAGTCACTCAGTGGGGCCACAGCCTCGCCAGCAAAATCATTAGTGGACAACCAATCATAGTCCATCACAGTGAAGGTCAGACAGGCACACCTGTGCCTGTACTGCTCAGGGCTGACATGGCTGTGAGGAAGCAAATGGGATCAAAGGACTGTTTGAGGTGCTGAGACACAAAAGTTAATAGCAAGTGTTCAGGTGAGCAGTTGATGTGGTACTTACAAGTAAAAAAGCTCATCAAAAACAGGGTGCAGGGTTTTGAGCTTCACTTGGGTTCGCTGACTCCGAGCCATGGGGAACAGATGGTGAGGACACAGCTCCACGATGACAAACGGGTCACTGAGGCCTAGGAATGTAGGAATTAGGAGACAAATCCAATTAACAACAGACAATTTAAGCAAGTACCTACATTTTGAAGGAAATACTAAAGTTTTAGGAAAACTTTATAATCAACACTCAATGCAACACTGTCTCTGTGATGTGAAATGGTTAAAATATGCATGAAAACCAGATGTAAAGAAGGGTTACTGTGATTTTGGCAAGATTTGTTCCTGGACCAACATATTTTGTTGATAATGGAACAGCATTCCTGTCTGAAAACTTAGTCCTAACCCTATCCCTAAACTTAACCCTACCCATAAGACATTCCTAAATCAGAGGGAAATGATTAGGTGAATAACACTGATGTAGAAGCACAGACTATTAAAATCTTGGTCAGCTAAGCCTCTTCTAGTCAACTAACATTCAGTTGACTATTAGGGGGCAGCCCTCATGTGTAGTTTTAGGGGTAGGGGTAGGTTTGGGGGATTAGGGTTTGATTAGGGTTGTACAATATAAAAACTATTGTCTATGTGCTACCTTGCAAATTGGTGTAACTGAGGTTTACCGTTAGCATCCAGGGCAATGAGATCAGCTGCATGCAGTATCTCCACAGTGAGTCTTTGCTCAGGGGCATCATAGTAACACTTCACACTGATACGACCAAAGCGACTATGCTTTAAGATTCTCTGTAAAGCAAATGTGCATTTGTTAAAGAATACTGTCTACATCACAGCAGTAATACATATAAAATAGGCATCTAGTTTTGTACTAATAACACATTAGCCAAGGTTGAGACTCTACAATTAATTTTAGTAAAAATATTTGTAACAGGTTTTATCTTAAAAGCTAGTGATATAGCATTTTGGGGCAACATAGACAGTTCCCTGGCATGAAGATTGTCTTAAATTGTAGGTAGCGAAATTATGCTACTTTCTGAGATTGGTCCACCTCTTTGAGGCCAAAATTTGAAGCAACCCTGAATATATCTTTCATGTATAAGGTAATCATGGATAGATTATTAGATAATGCTGCCTTCAAGTCATATTTACTTCACATGAACACAACCAAAATGATGCCTGGATTTTCTTTGTCCGCATCAGGCATGTCAATATTTGGCACAATTATATTTTATTCAACACTGAAAGATTTAGCACAAGTTAACTTTATAATGTTTCTGTTGAAGATGCTGTCTGTTCAGATCAGACAATTATGAGGTTCGGTTTGGTTTTATAACATGCTGGTTATGTAGACATCTGCCCCCGTAGGCAGTAGACAGCAAGTCAGCTTAGCGGGATTTGAGACACAGTCAGAGACTGCGAAATCTTACACAGTGCAAAGAACGCTTAGTCAAAGAGGAAATGACTGATGCAAACTTTTAATCATCAGAGGAAGGAATAGTATTTGCGATGTCTTAGCTCCTAATCAACACCTCTCTCTGCAGGGCTGGAACTAAAAGCTGTGGCGGCCCAGCAAGACTTCTACCCACCTGCTGGGAGATTTTCTCCAGGAAATACTGTTCGATCAGCTCAAAGGAGGAGCATTTGTTCAGACGCAGTTCCTCATCCAGGTCCTAATGGGAAGAAAGAGGAAAGGAAGATGAAGCCATGCTTAATGCATTTGGCCAGCCACATTGGTTAAAAGGTGAGAATACCTTATAATCTCCACTCTTAAGGTCTTCCAAGAGCAGTCCTTCTCCATCAGCGTGGAAGAACCGCACCAGCGTCTACATGAAAAAGAACTTGTTATTAAGGCGTCTGATCACTACCAGTCTGACAATCAATACATATCAGTCTCTGGTTATGCCATCATATTTTTCTTGTGCTCTTTTTTTGACTGCATGGACTCCAGCAGACAAGCACAGACTCTCATAACACACTTTTGAGACTTGTTATGCTAACTATCATGTTCAACCCACATGCACGCTCAGCAGTTCATGCGTTTTCACGTAAATCTGTGGTGAGCTCCTGCCAGTTCCTCTCTGCTGAAATACTGGATCTCACATATTGACATGCTGCTGAGGACGTCCTAAATTCTCCACTGAGCTGTGGCCAAGAGCAGTGGCGAATATATCAAGTGACTGTGACCGTGCAGGCTGAGGGAAACCGGACATGACCCTTACAGTTCACAGAGTTCTTGTAAAACACATTGTTGGCTTTCAGCACCATTTTTCTAACTAACCTAGTACTCCTTTTCTACAAAAATGGTGCTCAACCAAGGGACCTGTCAACCCCTCTCAAAATCGACTTCTTTTTAATCATCAGACTGTGATTCCATCCAGTCGGAGGATATCAAACATGTTTAATCATTTGAGCTGATTTTAGAACACATTTGTTTTCATTTTTCATGTGTATTCCAGCACAGAGGCACGTTTCTGTGCGAGTTTGAACCACTTGAAAAACTGGTAGTGTGTCATTTAGTGTATGATGCCCAGTTTTACTTTGTAACATTTACAAAGGCGGTAAGTGTATGATGTCTAGTGTTTTAAAATAGATTTTAAAAGTCCTGTAGTGTAATCCAGTAAGTTTTGTGAACATATATTAACATCTTAAATAGTGAATTCAGACTCTTTATGAGCTGCTTTTATGCAAATATATAATGAATGCAATTTATAGTAGTCATATATGAATGTGTTGCTTCAAGACATTGGGCAATTATATTGGGGTCTAGTTTTGCAGAGTTTTGATTTGTTTTGTCTCACTGTTCTTAAAACATGATGGGGACATTATCCAAAACTGGACTATGATGTTAATGGTGGTTTGAGGTCACAGTGTTTTTGAACTATTATGTAGCCAGTTTAGCTGGCCTAGAATGACCTTGCTTTGACAATAGCTCTGGATGTGATACCAAACCAGAATGGTTCATTCATATTTCACGCAATATGGCAGAATATGTCCTGCCTTCAAAATAAAATAGTGAGTGGCCAACTGGCTAACTAATTGCATCATTGCAGCTGCCATTAGAAGTTCCAGTTTCAGTGTCCTGAGATGTGCACTTGGGAATGCACATGTGTATTGGCTGGACTAACTTGAAATATATGCTTTTTTAAACCATTTTTGAGCATAAGAAATAGCATTTATTAAACAGTTTGTATCAGATTTTATTGCTTGCAAGTTGTTTTTGATACTTCTGTATTTTCCCATTCAATTATACAGGAGTTGGTTTTGCATGAGCAAATAGCTGTCTTGAGGCATTGCAAATATGACCGCTGAACTCAGTATAATTTTGGTGATACTCATTGTGACTCATCTGTACTGACCTCTACAGTGTACTGGAACCGTGAGTAGAATTCCACCTGGACACCCCTGTTTTCCGCCACAGTGTCCAGGATCATCCGTAGGAGCAGCTCCCACAGACTCTGCAGAACCCTGGGGTACACACCAACCAGAAAGATCATGCTCACAGACACAGTGACCTCCTCCACATGCAGCCAATTACCACTTTACAGTGCTCAAATTACTTGGAAAACATGCTTCCAATGGTAAATCTATGTGTCATTACTGTTATCGCTACAGTATGCCCCCCTTAGGACCGCTCTTATACTTTCATCAAATGATGAAAGTAATTACCTCGTTAGATTCTCTTTAACCAATGACTCATTGAGGATGACTAGAGTGTCATCTAGGTACTTCATCAGAGGAGCCACAGCCTGAAGCAGTTCATCAGAGAGTACATATGTTAAAAAAACACATTAGACCATAGCCGAATCATGCTAACTTGAAGTAATTAAATGTTCTTTCTCCGTTCATTCATACTTGCCTCATCATTGTTAATAGAGTCTGGAGATAGGCTGATGTGTTGAATGCATCTCCTGAGTTCAGAAAGCATCTGTGTAGGACAAAGATTTATGTGATGTACTGCAGTGTTACTCATTACTCAGCCAATCTGTGCAGAAATTGTGCAAAATTAACCAATCAGGGGCCCTTTTGCCAAAAGCATTGATAGCTAACTAAGTTTGGTTGTTAATATAGTTCAATGAACTTGTGTTTCCTGTAACCTGAAATAGTTCCAACAAACATTTGCAAACAGCATCGCAAAGTTGTGTGGTTGGAACCACAGCTCTTGACCTTTGGTTTGAAGCATAGTTTCTTCTTAGTATGACTTGGGACCTTAAATAAATCATGCTCTTGATGCTCTTTAAGCTAACATGCAGTACAATCAATATCTTCCATTCCATGTGCACAAACTTCATTCTATGTCTTTTCAAAATTGGCACTTTTATTCTCTTGACAAATTAAGAGTTCTCTAGTACTCTGAGGAAATTCAAATGTGGATGTGCAACAAAGTTCTTGCAAAAATTCATCACTTCACTTCTCTTCAGAAGGCATTTATTAACCTACTGGGGTCTTATGGGTTACTTTTATGATGGATGGATGTGCTTTTTGGAGCTTCAAAAACTCAGGCACTATTCAATGCCATTACAAAGCTGGGAAGAGCCAGGATATTATTTAAAGGCACACTATGTGAATTTTCACCATTAGAGGTGGCTTTTTTCACAACAAAGGCGTAGCTTGATGATTTCACAGAATCATGGAAGGTGTTGTTTTCACATCTATAGTCGGTGGAAAAGAATCAGGATTGGACTCGGGTAGAAATCAAGTTCATGGATGAGATTATTAATGCTACGGTAGTATGAAGCAGAGCAGGACTGAGTGCTGTGTGAG
The DNA here is from genome assembly GCF_024489055.1 of Chanodichthys erythropterus. NCBI lineage: Eukaryota > Metazoa > Chordata > Actinopteri > Cypriniformes > Xenocyprididae > Chanodichthys > Chanodichthys erythropterus. The sequence goes on along the minus strand of NC_090223.1, from coordinate 45,989,824 downwards.
CAGAAACGAAGCCGTTGGAGTGACTGCTAATGAGAGACGAGCGCGATACAAGGCTCGAGAGCAGCAGAACAGTTGCTCACCTGTCTAATAAAATACATAATATATTAAAGCCTCTTTGGTGTTTTCATGGTTTCTACAAAATAAATCCGGAAACCGAGGGTAACACGGGTACGATGTCATTGACAGGCGACGTAAGGACACGGTCCATTTCCTGGTTAAAATTGCTTATTTCTATGGATTTAAGCATTCTTGGAAACATTTTGGATAATGTAAGTACACAAGTCAACAAAATATATAACATTGTTCTAATGGTATTTGGATATTTTAATCCAAAAAATCTTACATATTGTGCCTTTAATATAACTCTGATTGTGTTCGGCTGAAAGAAGAAAGTCATATACACCTAGGATAGCTTGAGGGTGAATAAACCATGGGAAAATTTTCTTTCTTTTTCTTTTTACAGGGGGGTGGGGGAGTGGGACTATTCCTTTAAGTAGCGAGCTACATCATTGTATGGGAAACGCACCCCAGATTGGCCTTTGTGCAGAAATCTAATTTTCAGAGAACAATGTGTTCAACATGCTTCAGCATTAACATGTATTGTATGTCACCATACTCATAACACTGAAGCTGTTGATATAATCAGATCTCTTAGCACTTGAACTGTGCTCTTTAATCTATGCCATTACCCTGTCAGTAAGATGTGTGATTAGGCGCTTGGCTTCCCTCTGCAGGTCGATATCAGCGTTGTAGAGCTGCCCATTCAGGGACTTGTTGACCTGCTCCTTCCCTTCCAAGCCGCACGACTCCTCCATGGCCTGTTCTACCCCCCGCCAGTCCAGCTCCCGCGGCAGACCTCCCAGGTACACCCGCACATGCTCTGTGCTGTTCAGAGCGATACAGACCTGCGCCAAAGCAGCAGTCAGGAAGAGGAGGAAGGGAGATCGGAAATGAGGAAAGGAGAGGTAAAAAGTGGAAAGAACAAAAAGGAAGAAAATAAGGAGTTCTAAACGGGGTGGAGGGAGAGAGAAAGCATACAGTGCAAAATGAAAAGGGGGCGCTAACAAGGTCAGACACACTATGACACAAGCGCACCGCTGAGACGTCAGTGTTGTCAGGGAGAAGCACTCAACGCTGACATTTACTTCGCTCGTAATAAAAGCCAACCCTCCCTCGCCCAGAAGCGTTACCTGCACAATGAAACTCTTGTTGTGGTCTCGTCCCAGCTGGCCCCTCTCAATCTTGCGCTTGATCAGCTCAGCGTAACACACCGCCTCGCTGCAGAAATTCTGCCATACATCAAAAAAGAATTGCGTTATGTGTGTGAAACTATCAATTCTCCTTTCCATTACGAGCATGCTTTTTATTTTCAGTGTTTTTGACCACCGCTCCCCAGCTGTGCAAGCTTAAACTGCATGCTTATTAAGTGGAGCTTAGAGACCAGTGGTGCTCACGTCCGTCAGGCGTGTGATGAAGATGAAGGCTCCTGCTGAATCAGGCCACGCCAGCTGGGTCCAGAACTCCCGCACCTGGCTGAAGCATGTTGTAACGTCCACCGCCGAGGAGCTGTGTTTGGTCTGACTCTGAATCGGCTCCAGCTGTACCATTAAAATACACACGTCACGCTATGTAGCCAAAACACCCTCACTAACACACTCTCAATGAGGGTACGTTAAAGTGTTAGTTCACCCAAAAATTACAATTCTGTCATCTATTACTCACCCTCATGCCGTTCCACACCTTTAAGACCTTCGTTCATCTTCAGAAGACAAATTAAGATATTTTTGATAAAATCTGATGGCTCAGTGAGGCCTCTATTTCCAGTACCAAAAAAATAAATAAAAATAATGACTTTATTTAACAACATCTAGTGATGGGCGATTTCAAAACACTGCTTCATGAAGCTTCGAAGCTTTATGAATCTTTTGTTTTGCATAAGTGGTTCAGAGCATGTATCAAACTGCCAAAGTCACGTGATTTCAGTTAACGAGGCTTCGTTACTTCTTAAGTGTTGTAAACCATAAATTTCAATTTATGGGGCATGACTTTGGCAGTTTGATACACGCACAAAAACTATTTTTGTCGCTTCATAACATTAAGATTGAACCACTGTAGTCACATGAACTGTTTTAAATATGTCTTTAGTAGCTTTCTGGGCATCTGAATGTGTTAATTATCTTGCTGGCGATGGAAGCCTCACCGAGCCATCAGAATTCATCAAAAATATCTTAATTTGTGTTCTGAAGATGAACTAATTAATTATTTTTTTTCATTAATTTAATCATTTTTGGGTGAACTAACCCTTTAACTTGATATTCAGTTACATTTTATTTTACAGTGTCCTTGTTACATGTTGAATTTACTTACTATATTAAAGGTGCTAAAGAGGATGTTTTGTTTTATACATTTTTGCAATATTACTTGAAACTGTCTTTACTAACTGATAAAAGACTATTTATTAGGTGCACTGAAAGGAATAATATTAATATACATCATCTGTGCATGAGGTAGGGTCTTAAAAACATCAGCCAATCGTTTACGCAATCATCGCATAAAAGATTGGCCCTCTGGCTTGTCAATCACTGTCATGACGTTCCTTGTGAGAGACGTGCACGGCTGCGCGCTCCAGTAACTTTCCACACTCCACAGGCGCCGCATGCAATGTTTTTGTCAGGAGACAGGAATAACAACTGCAGATTATGAGTCCGACATAATGAATCCACTAACACTACACAGCGAATGCCGGTGGTAAACAAACACTCGTGTTCCAATATGAGTGTTTACGAGTTTTGGGAGGCGTTCCTTCGAAGGAGGGGGGTTGTTCTTACGCATGCATGCGCTCATTTCAAAAACACAGTAACAGTCTTTGGATTCTCAGTCGGCGAAAAGATCCTCTTTGGCACCTTTAATAACTGTTAATTATGCAGAATTACAGCATCTAACCCTAAACCATACCCTATAGTATACATGTTGTTAATAAATATTACGCACTACATAAATATACTGTAACAAGGACACCTTAAAATGCAGTATAACCAATTTTTCTTATTCAAACAGGCTAAAATCAAAGTAGCTGTTATTTTTTAAGTGCCTTTATCTAATATGAACTGATTGCATAGGTCTTTGTAGTGATAGACTAATATATCAGCTACAGCCACATTTCCAAAAAAATAATTATAAGTAGGTCATATAAAAGTTATAGGTTAAAGCATATCCAAAAAGCATCGTAACTTTAGTACTTGAAAATCACCGTAGGTGTAAGAAGCAGCATCAAGTGCATAAAAAACACAAAATTATATTTAAACTTAATACAGTTGATGTTACTATTCTTACATTTTTTTCTTAATTTATTAAAATTTATTAAAACAAATACATCTATATTTAAATGTAAAAAATGTAAAAAAACAAATAATATATATTCATATGTATAGATGTACACTGTAAAAAAAAATATATATATATTTTTCAAAGTTAAAAAAGTAAAAAGAATGATTATTGGAGTATGTTTTACAAGGAAATACAATTTCAGTCTACTTCAGAATTTCAAATTTAATTCAGTGTACTATTTACTAGCAATTTTAAATTGTTTCAATATGAATAAAATAAACATGCTGTCTTTAAAGCAAAATGGGTTTTACAATGACTCACTGGCATGCATGGAAACCATTATACATGTCTTGGCTTGTCATCATGTCACCCAATGCCTCATCTTCCATAACCTATTTCTCTCTGACAATTCACTTGCAGAATTGCTATCGCAATACAATGAATCTGCCTAAAACACATTACAGACCATTTTCAAAGACTGTGTGTTTTAATGGTCATCAATTTTGCAAAGTTTTTTTATATTTTAATTTTAATTTAATTTTTTTTATGTACATTTATAACACTATACTTATTATTATACTACCTTTGCATTAAATTTAAAAAAAGTATTTGCTGCTATGAGGGTGTTTCTAATACAGCAGCTGTGGGAGTGATGGTAAAAATTACATCTTTTTTCTCAATCTCTCTCTATTTTTTACCTCTTTTTGAAAGTTGTGAAAACACTATTATTGAGTTATTCTTTTTCTATTTGTGCAAATAGAAACACAAAAAAAATCTCTCTCATTCACTGCTATAAAAGTTTACCCAACTATGATGACTTCTGAGAAACCCGTAAATGTGAAAATTGCCCCACAATACACCTGCCAAAAAAGTTGACTGGGATTATGACAGCAGGCCCTCATCTGCTGCTATCTTATGCTATTCTTTCTGACATTGAAAAACTTATACTGGCTGACCATGTATTGTATTGGTAGCTATAATATATGCTATAATGCTAATATGTTTTGTCCTTGGTTTGGCCCCCAACTCACCTGATCCATTTCTACAGCTTTGCGGATCCTGTCAGTGGATCTCTCATGTACAATCTGCAGCCATTTGTGAATAGAGGTCTTGAACCAGTTGTGAAATCCAGTTAGAGCTAACATCTTAGTGTCTCTGAAAAGAAATTGGATTAACCAATTATGATTTGGCCATAATCTTACTCACTTAACAGTGGATAAGCTCATCAATTATGGATAAAATCATTAATCTATCAACCCTAATGTACATTCACTCTCTCTCCATGTGAGTCACTCTTTACACAATTGCCTAGCTGATGAATTAACACTCATGCAGATGGATGAAGGGCAACCCAATGACTAACTTGAGAGGCAGGTACTCCCTGAAGCGTTTGAGGGACTTCAAAGACATGTAGAGCTCAAAAAGGGTCTCTCCCATGGTTTGGGTGAACCGAAAACTCTCCTGCTCCAGGTTCCCACACACTCGCTCCATTGCCACATTTACGTCATCTGCCACCTAGAGACACAGCACAACATTAAAGCTCCCTCTCTATCACCCGGCTCCTGTTTATCGAGGCAAGACTTATTTTTAACAGAGATCTATAAGCGTTCCCAGGGGTGCTCAAACTTACAAGCTTCTCTAACTGTCGGTAGGAGATGCTGAAGAAGTCAACCTTCACAGAGCTGAAAAATAAGACACAAAAACATGTACTCTCTGGATTTTTTGTTTTGTTTTATTTTTAATGCTGCATTTCATTGTTGATGTGTCCCAACCCATCTCATTAAGGCTGAATTGTGGCTTTTTTTCTGCTGTTAAAATCGTTTCTTCCATCTCAGCTTAATCTGCAGAGACAGCTATAAATAAACTATTCGTAGGTTGATTTTCCAGCAAAGTGTAAACACTATGGCTGTGCGGGGCTATCAAAACATTGCTCTGTTTGTTTGAACATCCCAACCAGCCCAACACTGACTCAACCAATGGCGTGAGTTATTATCTGTTTGACTGACCAATAACAGATGGGCGGGGGGCTTTGGTTGTTCTGAAAACCTGTTTGAAAACAGTCATTGTTTTTGAAATTCTGAAATTATACTCATCATCTTTATACAAAGTGCAACAAAAGTTACCTGTAATAAAGCTTGTTATAGACATTTTGTCCTCTCTGCACATCATCACATACTGCATCCACCACCACAACCAAACGCCTCAGCTGCTCCTCTAAAGTCTGCGGAGATGTGCAGAAAACAAATACGTCAGCTCACAGAAACACTTGACCAATGCTATCTTGCTCAGTTATGGCCAGTAGAGAAACTGCAGGAGCTCTATTAAATGCCTTTGCAGATATAATATACTACTATATAAACTATTCCTGTAGCTCAAAGAGTAAAGCATGGCTAGTGCCAACACTAAGGTTGCAGCAATGCATAAACTTATAAAATGTACAACAATGTACATGTACACAAAGTGTACAACAAATTATTTAGTTTGTTCCAGTTTTATACTACATGCTGGGTAATATATAATGTAATATAGAGGACCATTGAAACTGTGTGACCATTTTAGTATATATTTGGGTATATATTACAACTTGCAAGTGTTATAAAATTAATACTTACTCCTTCGTCTGGTTTAATGTTTGATATTATTCCTTCATACCACTCAACTGTGCCTTTCTACATTCAGGAACAAGAACAGAAACCAAAAATAGTAAAAATATATCAATGCATCCATAATACAATAAAATATGCTCCAGGTACTATTTCACATTCAAAAGGTACAATTTAAAATCAGTGTATGCAGTGGCCCCAAAAAATATATGGACACTTACTGTTGAAATTTCTGAATGTCACTGCATTAGATATAAAATGTCTGCTTGAGCTTTTCTCAGAACTACTTTTCATTTTCTGTGCCATTTTTGCAATGACCTTTAAACATGTATGAAGTCAGTTCCTCTTCTGTTCACAAAAGTGTCCTAGATTAACCACAGGTGGATTTTATCACATTTACTATGTTCCACAAACTTTTGTCTTCACTTTTTTTTTTTCTTCAACCTATAATGTATTTAATGGAAACCAAACAAACTTCCTTTTTTGTGAAATGTTTAGTTTGAAAAGTGTGCTGTATTTCTTGAAAATAAATTTAACTTGGTTTAATGTTTTGTAATATAATGCAAAGACATTCATACATTATCGTTCAAAAGTTTAGCGTCAGTCAAATTTTTTTAAAGTTACAAAAAAAGTCTCTTATGCTCACCAAGGCTGCATTTATTTAAACAAAAGTACAATAATATTGTGAAATATTATAATAATTTAAAATAACTGTTGTCTAATGTAATATATTTTAAAATGTAATTTATTCCTGTGATGGCAAAGCTGAATTTTCAGCATCATTACTCCAGTCTTCAGTGTCACATGATCCTTCAGAAATCATTCTGATACGATGATTTGATGCTCAAGAAACATTTCTCATTATTATCAATTTTGAAAACAGTTGTCATGCAGTTTTCTTTGATGAACAGAAAGTTCAAAAGAACAAAAATTATTTGAAATAGTAAAGACTTTTATACTTTTATAAGATTTCTGTCACCTTTGGTCAATTTACTGCATCTTTGCTGAATAAAACATATATAACAGACCCCAAACCTTCGAAAAGCAGTGTACATTTTTGGCAAGTGTGGCTTCAGTGTCCAAATACCTTTCAGGACCACTGTATGTTTCGATGTTGGTCTGGATCACTTTATTACCTTTATAACTGTTGCTATTTCCAAGTGCAGTTCATTGCGGTTTGAACACACTGCTCTAAAGGCTGCCATTGCCTGCATGTGACCAATGCTCCTAAAGCACACATACACAAAGATCAATATCCAAAAAACAACAACACTATCTGCAAACTGCATGTAGTGTGCATGAATACTGTACTACATTGTAGTAGCAACACTAGAAAACCCCACAGGATATCCATTTTTTGTGTGTCTCACTACCCAATACAGATCTACCCAGAGGAATCCGAAAGGGCAGATCACCATGAGCTCGCAGACACAGCTGCTGCAATTGATGGCAGAAATATCTGAATTCAAATGGATTTATTTTGGTCCTTCGGCCAGAAAATCGATTGTACGAATGCCAGTCTACGAGTTCATGATTCTTTGTAGCCTGTGTGCGTGTGTGGGGGTATAAGTTTACCTCAGCATAAGCTCGCAGCGTATGATGGCGGCAGAATTGTTGCAGGGGAATACTTGACGCATACTCTTCATTTGAGACAGGCAGTAATCACAGTAAAGTCTGAAGCTCTCTGCCAAAAGACTCTCCTGCATTCAGAAACACATAATTAAAGAATGGACCCAAATGAAAAGAATTAGTTCCAAACTAAAGCCTTAGGTGGGAATCCACAAAGAATTAATTACACCTGCTCATGTTTATTTGCACATGCTGACTGTTTTGTTTTAGCATCCGATTCGCTAAAGTAATGACGCATTAAATTACCACTAAATGCAATTTGCACAGTGCAACTCTTCGATTTTGAGTGCAAGTTTGTGGGGTGGTATGGAATGGTATTAGCAAAATGTTAAATCCACCAGACAAATAGCAATGAGTATAATCAGCCTAGTTTACATGGAAAGTAGCCGTGTTTGTTATGAAAAGACTGAAACGACCTGAAATGGATATGTATTTTGTAAATGCATGTGACTTTTCTCTGTTGATGTACGCTGGACGTCTTGAATCATTTAGTCTGCTTAAACTCCATCCCTTTCTTACAATTGACTGCAAGCTCACATTCAGATCTGCCTCCATCAAATCGTCAACAGATGGATAGTCCTCTCTCTACTTTTTTTTTTTCTTTTACATAATCCGTTTCACTCAAATGTATGTCACAACATGGAAGAAAGCATCTGTTGCTAATCATGTCACATTGCGACTTTATATAAATAAGCATGGCATATTGTGCCTGATTAAAAGTACTGCGAGCAAAAGTTTGGCAACTGTTTACACAACAAAAACAATTCTTCTTAGGAGCTGTTCACACAGGTGTTATTTTTGGAATCTACTGCGCTGATTTTCTATTATTTTTCTATGTAAACATGCGCTTACTGGATGACATCTCGTATTTTTTGTGGCATTTCAAGTGACAGCATTCTAAAAACTCGACACTCAAGTTAAAAGAATTTTAAAACTTTTAATCTTTTTTTCAACATAAAAAAACGTGACCCCACACTTTCTTTAACAGAGTGTGTATTTACACTAAGTGCAAATAGCATCCCTTGTTGGCAAACGTTATTTACACTAGCTCCACCCACCAATGTCTGGTTGGGTCACTCAATTTTATAAACAGATGCACATAATTCAGTGTCTCCAGTGGTGCAGCAGTAGTGAGTAAGGTTCACTGACCTGGCTTTTAATTCGATTGACGGGGGTTCGAATCCGCCTTTTGCCAAGTTTGCTCTTTTCCATTTTCACTTAGTGTAAATAGCATATATCGCTATTTTCACTTAGTGTAAATAGCATCTATCGCTAAGAAAATATGCTATTTTAACAGTGTAAATAGCATCTAATTGCTATTTTCACTTGGTGTTAATAACATCTAACGCTATTTTCACTTAGTGTGAGCCTCTACCACTATTTTCACTTAGTGTAAATAGCATCTAATTGCTATTTACAAGCTGTAAATAACATCTATAACTATTTTAACAGTGTAAATAGCATCTAAATAGCCTCTATCACTATTTTCACTTAGTGTAAACAGCATCTATTGCTAATATGCTATTTTATCAGTGTAAATAACATCTATCACTATTTTAACAGTGTAAATAGTATCTAATTTCTATTTACTCTTGGTGTAAATAACATCTAACGCTATTTTCACTTAGTGTGAGCCTCTATCACTATTTTCACTTAGTGTAAATAGCATCTAACTGCTATTTACACGGTGTAAATAACATCTATAGCTATTTTAACAGTGTAAATAGCATCTAATTGCTATTTTCTCTTAGTGTAAATAGCCTCCATCACTATTTTCACTTAGTGTAAATAGCATCTATCGCTATTTTAACAGTGTAAATAGCATCTAATTGCTATTTACACAGTGTAAATAACATCTATCGCTATTTTCACTTAGAGTAAATAGCATCTATCGCTATTTTCACTTAGTGTAAATAGCATCTATCGCTAAGAAAATATGCTTTTTTAACAGTGTAAATAGCATCTATATCTATTTTAACAGTGTAAATAGCATCTAATTGCTATTTTCACTTAGTGTAAATAGCCTCTATCACTATTTTCACTTAGTGTAAATAGCATCTATCGCTATTTTCACTTAGTGTAAATAGCATCTATCGCTAAGAAAATATGCTATTTTAACAGTGTAAATAACATCTATCACTATTTTAACAGTGTAAATAGCATCTAATTGCTATTTACATGGTGTAAATAATATCTATCGCTATTTTCACTTAGTGTAAATAGCATCTATCGCTAAGAAAATATGCTATTTTAACAGTGTAAATAACATCTATCACTATTTTAACAGTGTAAATAGCATCTAATAGCTATTTACCTGGTGTAAATAATATCTATCACTATTTTCACTTAGTGTAAATAGCATCTATCGCTAAGAATATTGCTTTTTTAACAGTGTAAATAGCATCTATATCTATTTTAACAGTGTAAATAGCATCTATCGCTATTTTCACTTAGTGTAAATAGCATCTATCGCTAAGAAAATATGCTATTTTAACAGTGTAAATAACATCTATCACTATTTTAACAGTGTAAATAGCATCTAATTGCTATTTACATGGTGTAAATAATATCTATCGCTATTTTCACTTAGTGTAAATAGCATCTATCGCTAAGAAAATATGCTTTTTTAACAGTGTAAATAGCATCTATCGCTATTTTAACAGTGTAAATAGCATCTAATTGCTATTTACACAGTGTAAATAACATCTATTGCTATTTTCACTTAGTGTAAATAGCATCTATCGCTAAGAAAATATGCTATTTTAACAGTGTAAATAACATCTATCACTATTTTAACAGTGTAAATAGCATCTAATAGCTATTTACATGGTGTAAATAATATCTATCACTATTTTCACTTAGTGTAAATAGCATCTATCGCTAAGAATATTGCTTTTTTAACAGTGTAAATAGCATCTATATCTATTTTAACAGTGTAAATAGCATCTAATTGCTATTTTCACTTAGTGTAAATAGCCTCTATCACTATTTTCACTTAGTGTAAATAGCATCTATCGCTATTTTCACTTAGTGTAAATAGCATCTATCGCTAAGAAAATATGCTATTTTAACAGTGTAAATAACATCTATCACTATTTTAACAGTGTAAATAGCATCTAATTGCTATTTACATGGTGTAAATAATATCTATCGCTATTTTCACTTAGTGTAAATAGCATCTATCGCTAAGAAAATATGCTTTTTTAACAGTGTAAATAGCATCTATCGCTATTTTAACAGTGTAAATAGCATCTAATTGCTATTTACACAGTGTAAATAACATCTATTGCTATTTTCACTTAGAGTAAATAGCATCTATCGCTAAGAAAATATGCTATTTTCACTTATTTTTACTGGTGTGCATCTCGAGACAAAACAATGGCACTGACATGTTCAGACATGTCAGTGCAAGTTGCTTTCAATTAAAACAACTCAAACATACATTTTAGTCTGGGACTAGCTTAAGTCTTGTCTGTGAAACCGGGGGAAAAGTTTCAACTATTTTTAAGCATAAAATATTTGCGTCAACAAAACATTTTTTTTTTTAGGTTTACACTTAAAACAGGAACAATATTGTCTCCAAATATTCTCAGACAATAAATCCTAATATCATGCAAATTGGCTTCTCAATTAAATGTGTCTTGTTCTACAAATGTTTGAATTTTACTGGAAAATGGTGGACAAAAATACTGATTAAGAAAATGCTTTTTTGCAGCGGACTGAATTCACCCTTAATGTGTAAAACTCGAAAGAGCACTGAGCCTTAGAATGATCCAGACACTGTTACGGAACAAGGATGTTCCCCCAGACATTCCGGGTCAGCGAACTGTTGTTAAGACCCACCAGCTCCCCGTGCACAGCGGTATCCTCCCACTCTGCCTCCACGGTTTTCAGCAGCCTGAGAAGCAAAGCGTAGCTCATCCTCTGAGAGCGGTGATGGCTGCTGTAACACTGCCAACGGCTGCAAACACATGCAAAAACATCCGTTTTACACACTAGTGTCAGTCTCACTGTTGGCAGGCATGTATAGCTGAAGCATGCAGCGATTATCAGGATGGGTCTTGGTGTTATAAGCATTTGCTGTTTTCATGCTGTTGTGCTCATCCTGTCAATAAACACGCCGACTGCGTGGCGTCTCACAGCCAAGCTATGATCTCACTACAGGTTTGATGTTTAATACGCACATGATGGCCTGCTGCAGAGGAGAGAGGTCAGCCTGCACTGCATGATGGGACAGCACAGTCCATGCAGCAGCACACACTTGTCCATTCCAATTGTAAGGCTCTTTCTGCAATTAAAATGAATTATTTATGACAAAGCTCTAAGCTTAATGCAGACGAATGCTTGGCAATTTAAAATATTAAAAAAGTTCAACCTGAATTTGATTGTGTTCATAGTCCAGAATCTGACTCAACATCTTTTTGTGAATGGTTACATTGGAGGCCATTTTACTCAGTGCTGTGTCTCTCTATTGAACAGAACGAAGAGTGATGAATACATGTTATAAAGATGAATAGCCATTTATTCACCATCCTGTCATTCCAAACCCACATGCATTAGATTGTATACTACCATTCAAAAGTTTGGGGTCGGCAAAGGCCCGTTCACACCAAGAACGATTACTGTAAAGATAACTATAACGATAACTGTATTAGCATCCACACCAGCGGTTGATCACAGTCTGTTGACTTTAAATGCTCAAGCTTGTTAAAGCAGGATGGATTCTGATTGGCTGTCAATGTTTGTTATTGTTCATCAGCTGAAAAAAAAATCGTTCTGAAAGTGATTCCAAATGATATTGTTTCTCTGTGTTATTATCGTTATAGCTGTGGTGCTACTCTTTTATTTTCAAAACGATTTTTACAACTATAGCATTATAGTTATCATCCTTGGTGTGATTCTCTCTTCTGCTCACCAAGGTTGCATTTATGTGATACAGCAATGTTGTGAAATATTATTACAATTTAAAATAACTCTTTTCTATCTGAATATATTTTAAAGGTGCCCTAGAATTAAAAATTAAATTTATCTTGGCATACAATGACAAACAGTGAGTCTCAAACTCCATTGTTTTTTTCTTTCTTATATAAATCTCATTTGTTTACAAGACCTCCGACGAACCGGCGAGCAGTCGGGGTGTAACAATATTTGCATATGCCAGCTCATGTTCAAGGCATTACACAAGGGCAGCCAGTATTAACGTCTGGATCTGTGCACAGCTGAATCATCAGACTAGGTAAGCAAGCAAGAACAAAAGCGAAAAATGGCAGATGGAGCAATAATAACTGACATTATCCATGATAACATGATATTTTTAGTGATATTTATGAATTGTCTTTCTAAATGTTTCGTTAGCATGTTGCTAATGTACTGTTAAATGTGGTTAAAGTTACCATCGTTTCTTACTGTATTCACGGAGACAAGACTGTCGCTATTTTCATTTTTAAACACTTACAGTCTGTATAATTCATAAACACAACTTTATTCTTTATAAATCTCTCCAACAGTGTGTAATGTTAGCTTTAGCCACGGAGCACAGCCTCAAACTCATTCAGAATCAAATGTAATACATCCAAATAAACACCATACTTACGCGATTAGACATGTTGAATGACGAACACTTTGTAAAGAACAATTTTTAGGGTTATATTAGCTGTGTGAACTTTGTTTATGCACTGTTTAAGGCAAGCGCAAGCTCCGTGGGCGGGGAGTGTGAGCATTTAAAGGGGCCGCGGCCTAAATTGGCTCATATTTAATGATGCCCCAAAATAGGCAGTTAAAAAAATGTATTTAAAAAAATCTATGGGGTATTTTGAGCTGAAACTTCACAGACACATTCAGGGGACACCTTAGACTTACATTACATCTTTTGAAAAGACGTTCTACGGCACCTTTAAAATGAATTTTCAGCATCATCACTCCAGTCTTCAGTGTCACATGATCCTTCAGAAATATGCAGATTTGCTGCTCAAGAAACATTTATTTATTATTATCAATATTGTTGAAAACAGTTGTGCTGCCTTCTATTTTTTGGAAACCGTGAGATACATTTTTTCAGTATTCTTTGATGAATAGAAAGTTCAAAAGAACAGCATTTGTTTGAAATGGAAATCTTCTGTAACTTTAGAACAGAATTTATTGTCACTTTTGATCAATTTTAATGCATTCTTGTTGAATAAAGGCATTCATTTCTTTTTAAACATTGTACTGACACCAAACTTTAGAACAGTAGTGTTGTAGCACTATTGTTTATATAATAAAGTTAAATGGGGATCTGGGTTTTTGATTTCCAAAAATTATAACTGAAGCTCAATAGTACGGATTCCTTTTGAATAGGTAGATGGAAAAGCGAAGCCTGTATTCTTTAACATTCTATTTTTGTGCCCCACAGAAGAATAAAATTCATGCAGTATTTGAAATACATGAGGGTGAATAAATTATCATAACATTTGTATTTTTCAGGGTAAACTATCCCTTTAATGAGTGCTGCTATATCTCAGAAGAGCAGCAGTACCTGAGTGGTGAAGAGGCGAAGAATCAGGTGACATTCTCCCTGAACTTTAGAGGCACTGGATCTGGGCTCCAACTTAAACCATTTATCATAACCAACGACTGGGATCTCCTAGTGAGAGACAAAAAGTGGCGCAAAAGTGACAAACTCAATGAGTTGCCTTGCTGTTGCAATAACTGAAGTGTGCAGAATTAGAGCTCACGTTCAACGGGATGTTGATGCAACCAAGGAAATCATCTGCATTCTCCTCACTTCCTGATGCAGCGGCCCCATTTGCCCTCACGGATTTGGCAATTTGCTTGAAATATCTAATATCATGATGCAACAGTTTGAGTCATACATTCAGCATGCATTTAAACTAGTATTTTCAGAGAATCTGTCAGATGTGTCTCAGGCTCATTAGCTTTAAGACAACAGACGATCTACCTTCCCATTCCTCTGAATCCACTGATTTCATTCAGCTTCTTACAGGCTTCCGCAACAGAAACATCGTCATCGTGATCCCTAGGGTGGAAAATAACAGGTGAGAAAAACAGAGATGACTGTTCCTGTTCTGAAGGACATCTGTTGATACATCTTACCAGATGTCCAGATGGAGAAGGTCATTGTGAACGTCATCAATGTCACTGTGGAAAACAAACACTTTTTAAAAAACTCTGTCCCACTTACTTTACAACTGGTAATTACAGATCATCAAATGATAATATAATTTCAATTCTAACAGTAAGATGCTCACAAAACGAAGTGTTCATTCCACACTGGGTTAAGAGTCTCTGGTTTGACTTCGGTCACTTGGATATCCCTGCCCGCCAACACCTCCTTAACACTGGAGCGCTTCTCTAACTTCTCCCGTCTCTTGCGAAAACTGAACTTCCTCTCTTTCTTCTCCTCTGTGTCTTTGGGTGATTGTCCCAAGAGAATTCCCAGCATGCAGTAGGGGTCACTGTAGCCTGCCCGGTGTGACACAGGCAAAACATGTTTGTTTAATTCAATAAAGGTCAGAATAAATGGTTTCAAAGATTAGATAATTTATGTAATGTGAATTCTGGCTCTTCTAAAGAGAACAAAAAACTTTGCATACAAAATAAAGTCTAAAACTAATACAATTTTCTAATGCATTAAGTAAAATAAATAAAATATCCTTTGAAGATTTTCTAAGGGATGTAGGTATTATGTCTAGATGTGAATGTTTTGTCTTGCTGTTCTTTTTTGTTGACTCCAAAGCAAAAATCAATGCCACAGACTACATCAAAAGGACATGATATTAGAGGTAAAACAAACAAATAACACACGAAAGGCTAAAACATCTTACCATTGGCATCTTTCGCCATGAGATTTTTGCCTTTCATTACAGAGACCCTGAGAGAAAAGCTGGCTTTCTACAAAAGAACATTTCAGACATGGATTAGAACACACAGCGGCAGTAATAAAAACTGAACATGTTTCATTTACTGTTCGACATGGTGGCGGCACCTTGAGAGAGTGCGCAGTAAAATAAATGCAAGCATGCCGTGCTTTAGTGCCAAGGCTTGTCGAGAGCAAAGAAATCAATAGAGGTTTTCTTTTTCAGATGTTAGATGTGAGTATATTATGTATGACACAGGCAGTGGGAGACTGCTGTGCAAATGAAGGCTTGGATCAGTGTGATGCACATTGAAACATTCTTTCCTTCTTTTCAAAGACCTTTTGCAAGGTTACAAATGGTATCTTGGGCTTCTTTCACTGTGACATTTCAAAGTTTAGTTTTGCAAAAGATAAAAATTGCTTAAATAGTTTCTTTTATATTCTTTACACCTGTTTAGTAAGAGAGGCTCTCTTTAGATATCAATATTTTCCACTTGTTGAAGAATTCCTCCACTTCTGAAGAATTCCTCTTATAAGAAATAAGCAGCAGTATATGCTGTTATTGGCAGAACAAGAAGAGAATCATGTATGAACTATCAGACAAAACCTCACCTTTGATTCTCTGACTCTCTGGAGGATAATGTCATGCTCCTCTTGACCCATATCAAAGACCTGAGTGAGAGAGCGATCAGGGAAAAGATTTGTTTCTAGAAAAATGCATGACTTCAATAGGTTAAGAAATACAATGACACAAGTCTCAGAGTCAGTTTGTGATGGTTTAGTTCTTATACATTGTTACAAAAGTTCAAATAAATGCTGTTCTTTTGAACTTTATAGTCATCAATTAATCCTGATCCTGAAATATCATGGTGTTAACAAAAATATTAAGCAGCACAACTGTTTTCTGTTTTTTGATAATAATCAGAAATGTTTCTTGAGCAGTAAATCGTCATATTAGAATGCTTTCTGATGGATCATGTGACACTGAAGACTGCTGAAAATTCAGCTTTGCATCACAGGAATAAATTACATTCAAAAATATATTACAATCGAAAACAATTTCACAATATTACTGTATTTACTGTATTTTTGATCAAATAAATGCCGCTTTGGTGAGCATAAGATTTCTGACTTTGGAAGTGCATGTATGGATGGTGTACTGTATGTAAATACATGTTTTACCTTAAGGAAATTTTATCATAAACAAACATTTTGTAACCATTATGCTTAGTTTTGGTTTTGCTTTCATTGTTTAGTCTTTCTGTTCCGTTCGTTCTAGTTTTCCCGCCATACCATGGACACTCGTTAACCACCACAGCTGTTAATCTTTATGCTCATCATCTCTGTGTATTTGAGTTCCTGATTGTTCTCTGTTCATTGTCGGTTCTCGTTAACATCTTCACTGAGTTCGGTTAAGGTTTACTTTCTGTTATTAAAGTCTATTTGAATCTATCTTTTTCATCCTACCTTTCTACCTACACCACGCTTGGATAACATAACATATCAATAGGCTTATTGAACTTTTCTAAACTGTATATGAGAAAAAAGTATGAGTATATGAGATAATAATATAATGAATAATAATGATAATAATACAAATTTATAATAGTTTAATTATTATTTCAAAATATATATAAAAATGACAAAGTTGTTTGAAAGAAATCATCCAACTTTGAGAAAAGAATGAACTTTTAGACAAGTTTGTTCTTTAAAGGCTATTCAATTGGAATTTTGTTTATAAAAGACTCACTTATGAAGAGTGTATGAAATGTTGTGATATTTGGAGAAAATGTTTTTCCTTGTAGACATTAAGGGCCCTATAATACACCCGGCGCAATGCGACGCAAGGCGCAGCGCAATTGTGTTTGCTAGTTTGCGTCCGGCGCCGTTCGCGTTTTCCCGTTCAGCGCCACGTCCTTAAATTAGTAAATTTGCGCCAGTTAGTGCGCCCATGGGCGTGCTGGTCTAAAAAAGAGGTGTGTTCAGGCTCATTGCCGGCGCATTGCTATTTTAAGGAGCTGAAAATAAACTGCGCCACAGACCAACTCAAACCTGATCTAATTTTTTGTTAGAGCGCATTGGTAGAAACTGCGCCTCTGGGCGCGTCCACAGTGCGCGTTGACTTTGCTTATTACACACAGGGATACGCATCACACAAACATGCCTAATATTAAAAACAAAAGGATTACAGTGTAAAAGAATATTATTGTGTAGGCTACATAAATATAAAAATGTAATGATGAATAGTCATTGCGTGTATTAGAATTAGGCTACCTATTTTCAATTCAGCCCAGTACTACTTATAATGATGAACGAAACTGGCTAATTAATTGAACAATCGTGCCAATACACACACATATATATATATATATATTAACTGACTGATCGCGCGGAGCTATTTGAAAGCCTGCATTTGCAAGCCCGCTTTAACTTCGCGCACGAGCAGATCGGTTTCTACGCTTGAAAAACGTTCAGCTTTTCCGCCAACAAATTCCGCCATGTAATTAGCAATCCGCCATGGCGCGAGCGCATCTCATTTTTAAAGGGAATGGGAGATGACACTCTGATTGGTTTATTGAACGTTACGCCCATTACTCATTAAGAGAATAGGGACAACCCATTTCAAAAATGCGCCCCGGCGCACGGACCGTTTTTCCGTTGTTAAAATAGCAAAAGTGGATTTGGACACGCCCTGAGTGCACCTGCGCCGTGCGCTTTACACTTTGCGTTTAGATCGTTAAAATAGGGCCCAAAGAGTTGTGTTGGTCACGGGTCTTTAATTTGGAGTCCAAGTGAAGTATCAAGCAATTGCTTATTAAGCTTGATTCAGAAGTTCTGATTAGAGTTTCTATCTCAGCTTTCAACTTTCGAAAACTTAGCATAGGAAACTGTTTACAGCTTCTAAAGCTTATCAATGCTGACGACCATCATTCTTGGGAAAGGGGTTTTTGCCTTTTACAGAAGTGATGGTAATCAAAGCTCAGGCTATGTCAGGTTTTTTTTTGAAGGAAAAACATTATAGATCTGACACTTCAAACGTAAGACCTGCTGCACTTCGGTGTTAGAGGTCTCAGAATGGAATCAGGCTCCTCTGGAGTGACAGGGTTTCATAGGTGTAATATAAGCACCAAACATCAATCCCCATTGGGCACAGGCTTTGATGTTTAATCATGTCTGAGACAAGAGCATCTGCTCCAACTCATAAAACCACGTCAAAGTAAACAAACCCCCCACCACCACCCAAACACAACCCTTCATTCCCCCATCCCTTCAATGACTAGCTTTTCTTCAGGAACGCAAGCACTTTGAAAACAAAAGACAAAACAAATATTTCTGTCCATTTCATTTCTATTTAGAAATCAATCAGAGCATGATATTTATTTAGGTCTTGGTGGATTTGGAGCGCCAGAGGCACAACACGCATTGTGATATTTGTGTTGTTATGCAAGGATGTGGGAGTGTTTGAATCATGCGATTTATTAAGAAAATAACAGTGTCGCACCTTCTGCAAGTAGTTGAAAATGTCCCCTTCGCTGGTAACATATTCTGGCGACGGCACCCCAACCCGATTGACCACAGTGTAGATAGCCTCCTCATACAACAAATCCAGCTAAAGCAGAATGATTTATTTAACAAATAATACAAATTTAAAAACAGCAATGTACCACAAGAAGGAATTAAAGGATTGAAAAGAATGACCAGGAGTCTCACCTCATCCCTGGTGGCTCTTTCAGGAGCAAAAGCCTGGTCTTTGCACTCGGGGGGTGGAGGAGCACAGCTGTTCTCCTCCTGTAAATGCATGAGGATGGAGAACCAATAGAAAGAAAGATGACAGGTGAGGTGATCAATGAAGAGTGAGGAGATCATTAATTGTGCGTAACAATGAGCTCAAAGCAGTTCTGTAACCATGTATATTCAAGGGCTTCACCGGCTGAGAGAAATGAGCTGCCGAAAGGAGAGTTTATGAGCTCTTCAGAACTATCATCTGTGAGAAATGGATAATTTGATCCAAAATATGAGCTTTTATCTGGGTTACGTTAATAGATGAAGGGGATCTTGACAATAGCACAGCGATAAACTTTTGTCGATGAACCTCATTTACTTTTTAGTTGGTGAATCTACAACACAATCATTTCTCCGAGGGGAGTGATTTGAGTCTAATCAATGACTTCACAGTCAGCTATCAGGAGTTTCATGGAGAATCTGAAACAAAAATAAAACAGAAAATATGACTAGTTTTATTCACAACACAGTCTTATGAACTTGAAGTGATTTATGAAGCACTCAGATAAAAAAAGTTTTTTTCTACCATGCTTTACTAGATATTATTGTAATACATTGTGGTAGATCCCAGACAAATTATGGGCCATGAATAAAGCCCTCATTTAGTATCAAATGGTTATTAAAGGGTTAGTTCACCTAAAAATCGAAATTCGGTCATTAATTACTCACCCTCATGTCGCTCCAAACCCGTAAGACCTTCGTTCATCTTCGGAACACAAATTAAGATATTTTTGATAAAATCCGATGGCTCAGTGAGGCCTGCATTTCCAGCAAGTTAATTAACACTTTCAATGCCCAGAAAGCTACTAAAGACATATTAAAAATAGTTCATGTGACTACAGTGGTTCAACCTTAATGTTATGAAGTGATGAGAATACTTTTGTATTCAAAACAAAATAATGACTTTATTCAACAATATCTAGTGATGGCTGATTTTCAAAACACTGCTTCATGAAGCTTTGAAGCTTTACGAATCTTTTGTTTCGAATCAGTGGTTCAGAGCGTTTATCAAACTGCCAAAGTCACGTGAACCATTGAAATTTTTAAACACTTATGACATAAGAAAGCCTCATTTGCTGAAATCAGGTGATTTTGGTGCTTCGAACCACTTATTCAAAAAAAAAGATTCATAAAGTTTTAAAGCTTCATGAAGCAGTGTTTTGAAATCACCCATCACTAGATATTGTTGAATAAAGTCGTTATTTTGTTTTTGGCACACAAAAAGTATTCTCGTCTCTTCATAACATTAAGGTTGAACCACTGTTTTAAATATGTCTTTAGTAGCTTTCTGGGCATCTGAAAGTGTTAATTATCTTGCTCTCAATGCAGGCCTCACTGAGCCATCGGATTTCATCAAAAATATATTTTTGGGTGAACTAACCCCTTAACTAATGCCATCATGTTTGCTATTCATAATTAATTCAAGATCCATTCCATTTGAATTCAGTTCCTGTAATTTGAATCAAAATAGCAAACATGATGCAGAATTGCAATTCCAACTTAAGGCCGAATAAACTGAAATGCCTAGAAATTCATATAACTGCAATAGTGTGTAATTTCCTAAGAGAAAGGTATATTAAGACAAACCTTGATTGTCTGAACCTTTAAAGAAGTAAAAATGTTTTAGGCCTTGCAGACAAACAGATACAGTATGTTAAATTTATATTTAACAAATATATTGACCAGGATGGAAGAACATTTCATTTCCCAGAATGGCATGACTGATGAATTTGTTGAATTTGTTGAACAAATGTTGAATTTCTCTGAATAGACAGAGAGGCGTCCAGTTCTTGTAAGTATTTACCAATTCATTTTTCTCATAGGGATTTAAAAAAAAAAAAAAAAAAAAACTATCTATTTAAATTGGTTGATTATGCATATAGAAACAAAATGGCATAGAGTATTCAATTTGGTTGACTTTTTCTCACTGCAATTCTCTGATTGGTGGAAATTTCTTTGCACAATCATAGGTAATATAGTTTTACACCAGGAATTCTGCTGTTAAACATGATTATTTAAAAAATAATTTGAAATGATGTAGACTGACAGCTTCAACAGAAGCATATCGATTAAAAGCCTTGTAGCTTAGAGTAGATCTGTCTTTAATGGTTTTTATTTTTTCATTAAAAATTTTTACTTCAGTAATCCGACTGTTACATTCTATTGTAATCCAGCAAATCCCACTTCCTGTAATTCTGATTCAATTTCTTGTCGGTGTGGCCAATCCAATTAAAATTTTAGCAACAGTCACTTAAAAAACATAAAATCCCAGGAAAACAGCCAATGATTTGCTAGCAATAACCCTAGCAGACTGACTGCTGTCAGAGTTCATGAATCCACTGTAAGGAAAACACTGAGCAAAAGATGTGCGCGTGGGAAGTTATTAAGGAGGGATTCACTGCTCGCCAAAAAGAACAGTGCGGCACATTTCAGCTTTGTTACAGATCACAAGAAATGTCCATACACAATGTGCCAGAGTTACAGGATAAAATTTGATCTTTATAGCATAAATGAGAAAGTTATTTTCGTCCACAGCAAAATGGTGAATTCCGACATCAGACCCTCACAGCAGACGTGCCATATGGTGGTGGGAGTATCATGATTTACAGCCTAAGAACTGGATAGCTTGCGGTCTTTGTGGGCATAATGAATCCTAATTGTATTCTGCATCTCCCCAGCAGAAATGCTAGCAAATTTGACTGTCTGCTTTCTATTTAAATCTCAATAGGCATTGTATTTTATTCTGCACTGCATTTAGTCTCTTTGTATTTATTATTTATCGCCTGTGAATTAGGGTAGCTGACATTTATTACATGGCATTTCCTCATATCATTGTCATTGTCGCTGTAAGGCTCTGGTGATTACATTTTATTGTTTTTCTTAAAGCTGGATTAATGAGAAGAATGGCACTAAATAAATTTATACAAAAAATATACTAGTGAATGTCATGATATCCATCCACGAGGTCACGGTTAACAGAGTGTAGGTCGTGCATAGCAATGCTAATGATCCTAAACACAAATAAATCAATAGCGGAGAGGAGCAACCAGAGAAATTTTCTGTTTTCCAATGGTCAAGTCAAAGACCTGACCTTTAGTCGGATGAAATGTTGTGGCATGACCTGAAGTAGGCAGCTCAAGCAAGACAGCACAAAAATCTCAATGACTGGGTTTGCCTAAAAACATGCAGCCTTTCTATATAGAGCTGCACAATTCTGGATAATTTGAGAATCACACATTTTTTTTTATTTTTTTATTTTATTTTAATAAATATCATGATTCTCCCACGATTCTGAACAGTCACCTAACAAAAATAACAAATGTACTAACTAAACTAACAAAATAACATGTAATTTAATAGAGGTTCTGACAAAATGTTAATTCACCCTTTAACTGGAGTTTGACTGACAGGCGATCTAACCAATCATAATGCTGAATCCGCCGTTATGTCTGACAAAGCAGTCAGTGGAGTTAGTAGATTAACGTTGGTGGACTTGAACTTCAAATATAGTGTGTACTGATGTGTTTCCACGGTTGAAACAACATTCATTCTAGTGTTCATTGATGTTTATTTGATGCTATAAATTAACTAGTAGGAAGAGATGATCGGTTCACGAGCCGCTTGAGCTGAGGCGCTACAGCGATCTGTCATGACACAATATGGTATTTTTTTGTTTAAATTTCTTTAAAAATTACAAAATTTGAATATGAAAAGTTATTTGCTCTGTCTTGTCTGTCGACGCTTTGTCAGTGTCTTTGCACCGCGATGTATTTCTTCACTGCCTGAGAACATGAAGTGCGGTGTGAGATCGGCGTGGCTTGTCGGACAAAGCAACAGTAACTAAAGAGGGCGGGTCTTTGCGAACGGTCAATTGCCGCAGTCTATTTAAAAATGATTAATGATGATTTAATGACTCACACATAAAGACTTTTTTCATTAGGAATTAGCGTTTTTGAATGAATCTCTTGAATGAATGATTCAACAACAAATATATTTTTAACAGTCACTTGTCGCCACCAACTGGTGTAACAGTATCATTGATACAATCTTTATTTGGTTTGCACCAATAGCCTTGTGGGCAGGGTGCCGACATATTGCGCAGTTGCTCTTTGGGCATACTGAGTTCGAGTCCCGACTCGTGGACCTTTCCTGATTCCCCTCTCTCTCCCCAACTTCATAAAATAATATAAAATAAATATATATAAAAAATAAATAAAATACTATCTCTATTTGAAGTGTCAAGTTGCTTTGAAAAGGTGATGTACTCTATTTTGTTCACTACCGAAGACATCAGAGATTATATCCAAACTATAAACTTTTATCCTAGTACTTCTGTGATAATTCAAATGTTTGTTACAGAGAAATAATGAGACTGTGGTTGAAAACACTTTTTGAGAAGCTGTTTCTCTCTGGCTCAGCGGCAGCACTAATGCAGATTTGAATGTTCGCTGTGATCGTACTTGTCAGATCGCAATATTTTAACGATTAATTGAGCAGCTCTAATATATATTAGGGGTCGCACCAACTAATCGACTAGTCAACTTTAATGCTCTGCTATGACGCTTTAAGCATGACATCGACTAGTCACTGGTCCTTATAGAGGGCGCAGCAGGATAAGAAATCTTTGAAACCCACAGGCCTCGAGACAAATGATTTGAACTTGAGCGCCGTGTTTTTAGAACGCTGTGTCATTTGCAAAAGATGCTGCAGAAGACACAAGACATGAGCGCAACAGTCATATGTCTGTCTATTGCGTGTTTACATAGAAAAACATTGGAAAAGTAGCGCATTTATAATTGAAAAAAGCCCCTTATTTGTTCATTAATGCCGTTATCATCGACTAGTGTGCGTCGACTCGACTTTAATCACATAAATGTCGACTTTAAAAAATCTGAAGTCGTTCAACCCCTAATATATATATCTGATACCAAGATGTTAGCAGCAGATTCTTCAAGTCCTCCATATCTATCTATCTATATATATATCTATATTATATATATATATATATCTATATTTTATATATATATATAAATATATATATATATATATATATATATATATATATATATATATATATATATATATATATATATATATATATATATGCATTTTGAAATTTTGTAAATATTTGGCAGAATCTGTAAAACATTAATGATTTACAAAAAATAGGGCGGATAAAAAATCCTTCTAATTCATGTATCCGAGGGCTACAGGAGGATATATATTTCTATAAATCAAGGTTTCCATAATGATGGTGAATGTTGGATCACTGTGTTCAATGAAGATGTGAACAAGCATAATTTCATACATTAATTGTGCGATTAGATCATCGGTACTACATATTTCTGTAGGATATTTCAATAGTGAGTATACAGTAGCCATTAAAAGTAATAATGTTGTTTTATCACCAAGGACCACTTGGAGTCAACCAGCCTTGACTGCTGTCCTTTTAGAACAATGGGAGAGGAATGCTCTTCAATAAACATCTAATTCAAGCACATTAACTCTGATGCTGTCTTTATTTGAGGGGAAGAGGGAGGGTGAGTTTCTGTGTCGCTGAATCCCACAGCAATGTTCAGGAGAGAGAACTACTTTAATATGACCTGATTCTTCAGATTGAGCACACGGGGGAATGTGGTGACAGGGATACACCCTGGTGTCCTGGTAAAAAAAAAAAAGTAGCGGGGATGCAATCTTTTGAAGAATGTGGTTACCTCCGTTTGGCCGGCAGACAGCAGACTATCCTGTTTCTGGAGGATTTTATTCATGCGGTCAAAGAAGTCTCCGTTTCCCCTGGCAACCCTGGAAAAAGAGACGGATCAGTTCAGTTGTGAAACATTTCACCCATGTTTACATTTAATTACACAATGTGGCTTCAAAAAGAATTTCCCTTCCAAACGAGTGTGGGCATTTTTTCCTCAGCTCTGCTTCACTGTAATCAGTATCACATATATGCGAAAGCTCATCTGGACCTCTGGAGTGCTGCTCAGTCACACTAATAAGATAAGATGAGCAACACTGAGATCTCTGACAAGAATCCAGCAAATGCTTGTTTTGCGTTGACATGCAATTACTTGAATATAGATAAATGGAGAAGTGGTAATAAAGTGTCAAATTGTCAAATTTGGGCTGGAACTGAGAGAGATGCTGACATAAGACAGGGTGAGGACAAATTATCATGAAGCTTTTACTTTCAGACAATGCTCATGGTTTCAAGAGAAGTAAAAGTTATTCTTTGTTATAACAGTAAAGTTTAACTTCTCTTTTCCATGCGAACACTAATGTGAACAATAATACTTAGTAGAAGTTGCTACTATGAATATGCTGAATACCTTCTGAATACCTCAAATAATGATTACAAATACATTTTTAATGAACATATTTAACATTACAATGCAATGGTGAGGGTATAAAGCTAATAGGACTAATGTGGTGTGATCTCAAGTGATTTTCAAGTTCTGGTTATTGGGCATCTCAGAAATTCAAATGTGTCAACATTAAAACTATGATACTACATCATACTTATTTTCTACTGTTTAAAATGTCTAAACAGCCTAAATTTTTTAAACCTTAAAAGGTAACATGCTTCTGTTTTTCGCTTTATTTTACCTAAAGGTTGTTATAAAAAGGGATTTTATGAATTCTACAAGGCATATTTGCAATATGAAATACAGTTACATCGAAAAATAGGCATTTCAGTAATGGTGATGAACTTCCTGTTTAAGCTGAATATAGAAACAGATCATTTTGTCATTGCAAAATGATCTGTTCTCTCATGGCAATTCATAACAAATTTTACATTTTGGCAAATTTGTGTCCAGTTTGTATGAATTTATATGATATTTTCATGTTTTCATACAATCTGCATACACCTCAATGACAGTTATGTTTAGGGTTGGACATTCGTTATTTTGATAAAAATCACAAGCATTATATGAATTCATATGAAGTTGCCACCTTGTAAATAGTTATGTTTTCTAATAAAACCAGGTTGCAACAGACACTTGCACAAATATGACCCTGGACCACAAAACCAGTTATAGGGTCTTTTTTGAAATTTTTTGAAATTGAGATTTATACATCATCTGAAAGCTGAATAAATAAGCTTTCCAGTGAAGTTTGTAAGGATAGGACAATATTTGGCAGAGATACAACTATTTGAAAATCTGGAATCTGAGGGTGCAAAAAAAAATCAAAATATTGAGAAAATTTCCTTTAAAGTTGTCCAAATGAAGTCCTTAGCAATGCATATCCACTCACAAAAATACATTTTTTATATATTTACAGTAGGAAATTTACAAAATATCTTCATGGAATATGATCTTTACTTAATAGCCTAATGATTTTTGGCATAAAAGAAAAATCAATAATTTTGACCCATACAATGTATCGCTGGCTATTGCTACAAATATACCCGTGTGACTTATGACTGGTTTTGTGGTCCAGGGTCACAAATAATGTCCTATACTTTTGCTGGCTTGTTCTCACCAGGTGACTTAACCTGGATAAAACAGCTTCTTGATACATTTGTCTGGTGAACATTGCTTTGATGCTCAACCAATACCAAACAGAAACCAGCCGGGTGCTTAATGCAAATTAATGCTGATCTTTTTTCAGTGAAGCAGGTAATTTGTTACTTTACACATCTAAAAGAATGGGATCAGAAACCAGATGTGTCTCAGCCAAGCGAAACAAACAAACATGCTGAGAAACACTGACAGCAGATTTCAGAACTTGTTGTGGACCTTGTTGCTTCGGGTTTATCTACAGAGCGCCTCCGCTCACTGGGGATTGAGGTGACAGGCCTCCCCATCCCTCTGACAAGCCTGAAAATCAACAGCTTGAAGCACGTCACCGAGAAATGGCCTCCATGGAGATAAGAAAATGATGGACATTTTCCACTCTCATTAGAGTCACTGCCGCATGCACTGCTTAAACATCATCAATGCAACAAATATACAATCGCGTCTTGCCGCTTCCCATCAAGACTCTTACACACTGTCCAACTTCATTTATATTATTGTGAGGCAATCCTGGGAGGGGGGCAGGGAGTGTTCAACTCCTGCAAAGCAGGGTGAACTCCTGGACCCCTGCCACTTGCTAATTTTCCAGCCACGGTCGTCATGGTGATGATAGCCGTTCAATGCGGGATTGGTTGGCAGAGCTCAGCACCTAGGGAATATCATCCATCTCTCCTGCTCTGCCCTGCCTGACTTCAGTAGAGTGTGGAGGAATGAGCAGGGAACGCATTAGTATGGCCATACAGCTGTCAGACCCCCTCGGTGAGCTCCAGCCCTCCCGTCTCTCATTATTTATCCAGCCCACAGCACTCCAGACCATTTCTTTATCAACGGCATCACAGCAGGTGAGCATTAGATACCTGCGCCCCCAGATATCCAACAGAGCGCTCCTAGGATTCCCTCAGGAGATGAATTAGGGGTGACACTTTGAGTCTGCATACATCCATATGAATATACACTAAATGAGGCCACACATTATATCATTGTCTGATAAATATAGGGCTGTCTAGACCGTTTTGTTCTTACTCGTGAAAAGAAAAATTGCAAATGAGATTTGGGGATTAGAGTTTTAATCTCTCAATTGTACCTTATAGACAGCAATGGGGTAAAAAGAAGTGCAAAGGTGATGTGAGCAAGTTTAGTCATTTTGATAACTTCTACAATTTTGTTGATTTCAAGACCACACCCTTTCTCCAAAACCCCTACCTTCCAAAAACACATTGGCAAACCACAAGGTGACAAAGTTTGGCTGGTTAGCATGGACCTAGTCTCAGCTTTAGACGTCACACCCACGGACCGTTGGTTGAACGTCTGATGCATATGGCACACTTAACTGGAAACACTTCAGGATTTTCGAAGTCGTCATCTGGTTGGTTGAATTCTACAGGATGTCCGGGAGACGCGCATGTTGTGTTCTTTACCGGTCCGCCTGGAAACAAATGCCGTGATGCTAAACTCCCTCGCAGAAGAAGAATGCCGTCATGTGTACGATTGTAAGAACGAGCGCTTACCAGGATCAACTAAACGAAGTTCACAGCTCCATTGTTGCAGTAAACTTGCACATCATTCTTGAATTAATAATTTATTAGATGCATGTCGGTCTGTTATTGTAGGGGCATCGGCTAAAGACAAAAAAGAACAAAAACTTTTTTGTTGGTGGAAAATCACATAGAGATGCTTCTCTTAGTTGACAACAACAGATATTTAAACGATTCTCATTATGAATTTGGGAAGATGGTTGTCGCATATTGCGTTCCCAAATGCAAATTATAAGAGACTCAAACACAGCACTTACAGAGTAGAATTACTGTGAATCAAAACTGAAATTGAGCACAGTACTGAAACATGCAGAGCATCAGACTACACTGGCGAGTAACACAGTTTCAACAGTGATTTTTACTCGCATTTGCCGCTTTTAACCCTAAAAACCAGGCTAAAAGTGTCCCACAGATTGTGCCGCGAGCTTGTGCAGCACTGTCAGAAGCAATCAGTGCATGAAAGTACCATTAGAAAACAAAATATTTTGCAGTCTATTTAGTAAATGTTTACCGCAATTTCGTGATTTCAATCATCATATAGTAATCAATAACCATCATGCATTAACACCCTCCCTCCCCCCACACACACAACTTTTTTTTTTCTTGGATTTAAGCAGTTCATGTGGG
Organism: Chanodichthys erythropterus; assembly: GCF_024489055.1. NCBI lineage: Eukaryota > Metazoa > Chordata > Actinopteri > Cypriniformes > Xenocyprididae > Chanodichthys > Chanodichthys erythropterus. The sequence goes on along the minus strand of NC_090223.1, from coordinate 45,960,942 downwards.
TCATACTTTTCAGGTCAGAAAATACGTAAATCCATGTAAACATGGAAAAATCACATCCCAGTTTTTCAGAGGCTGCTCTTTTCACTATTTTTAGCCGTTTACAGAGCCTAGTAGAAACAGGTATTGATATGTATTTCAGTGAAATCTGTAAAGAAGTGAGGACATTTTATGTGTGGTATTTGCTTAGACATTGCTTAGAGCACATTTAAATTGCCTGTTTCTTAGACTTCTCTCCTGGGAAAAGACCTTAGTCATCTCCTCTAGAGCTTCAGAAGAGATCTCCACAGTGTCAAAACTGTGTCAATATATCAAAGTTTGCCATCAAAAGTCAGAGATTCTCATATAAACTCTTAAACACTTCAGAATATCAAATCTGAGCTGTGTTATCTGATTCAATTTGTAGCTAGATGTAACGGAGGCCAGCTAGTAATAGCTGTGTAGGAAAACTCTCCTGGCCTCAAGAGGCACACTAGTGAGTGATGCTAGAGGCTGCGGTCTTTAGTGTCCTTGTTAGTGCGGCCGCCGACTTGAATCCTGCTCAGGGCAGTGGAGCAGTGCGAGTAGAACCGAAGGGGTTACATTGGTGCTGTAACCCAGATCGGAATGAGGTTTGGGGGATGAGTGTAACGGAGGCCAGCTAGTGAGAGCTGTACAGGTAAACCTCACTCCTCCCATCCCAGAAAAGCCAGTTCTAATCCTGCTCAGAGCGGTGCGAGTACAACTGAAAGGGTTACATTGGTGCCGTGACCCGGATGGGAGTGAGGTTTAGAGGATGAGTGTACCGAAGGCCTGCTAGTGACAGCTGTGCAGGTAAACCTCACTCCCCGGGCCTCAAGAGGTGCACTAGTGACTGACACTAGAAGCTGCAGTCTTTAGCCTCCTTCTTAGTGCGGCCACCTCCCATCCCAGAAACGCCAGTTCTAATCCTGCTCAGAGCGGTGCGAGTAGAACTGAAGGGGTTACATTGATGCTGTGACCCGGATGGGAGTGAGGTTTAGAGGGTTTAGAGGTTTAGAGGTTTAGAGGCCCACTATTGAGAGCTGTGCAGGTAAACCTCACTCTCCTGGCCTAATGGACCTCCCATCCCAGAAAAGCCAGTTCTAATCCTGCTCAGAGCGGTGCGAGTAGAACTGAAAGGGTTACATTGGTGCCGTGACCCGGATGGGAGTGAGGTTTAGAGGATGAGTGTACCGAAGGCCTGCTAGTGACAGCTGTGCAGGTAAACCTCACTCCCCGGGCCTCAAGAGGTGCACTAGTGACTGACACTAGAAGCTGCAGTCTTTAGCCTCCTTCTTAGTGCGGCCACCTCCCATCCCAGAAACGCCAGTTCTAATCCTGCTCAGAGCGGTGCGAGTAGAACTGAAGGGGTTACATTGATGCTGTGACCCGGATGGGAGTGAGGTTTAGAGGGTTTAGAGGTTTAGAGGTTTAGAGGCCCGCTAGTGAGAGCTGTGCAGGTAAACCTCACTCTCCTGGCCTAATGGACCTCCCATCCCAGAAAAGCCAGTTCTAATCCTGCTCAGAGCGGTGCGAGTAGAACTGAAAGGGTTACATTGGTGCCGTGACCCGGATGGGAGTGAGGTTTAGAGGATGAGTGTACCGAAGGCCTGCTAGTGACAGCTTTGCAGGTAAACCTCACTCCCCGGGCCTCAAGAGGTGCACTAGTGACTGACACTAGAAGCTGCAGTCTTTAGCATCCTTGTTAGTGCGACCACCTCCCATCCCAGAAACACCGGTTCTAATCCTGCTCAGAGCGGTGCGAGTAGAACTGAAGGGGTTACATTGATGCTGTGACCCGGATGGGAGTGAGGTTTAGAGGGTGAGTGTAATGGAGGCCCGCTAGTGAGAGCTGTGCAGGTAAACCTCACTCCCCTGGCCTCATGCACCTCCCATCCCAGAAAAGCCAGTTCTAATCCTGCTCAGAGCGGTGCGAGTAGAACTGAAAGGGTTACATTGGTGCCGTGACCCGGATGGGAGTGAGGTTTAGAGGATGAGTGTACCGAAGGCCTGCTAGTGACAGCTTTGCAGGTAAACCTCACTCCCCGGGCCTCAAGAGGTGCACTAGTGACTGACACTAGAAGCTGCAGTCTTTAGCATCCTTGTAAGTGCGGCCACCTCCCATCCCAGAAACACCAGTTCTAATCCTGCTCAGAGCGGTGCGAGTAGAACTGAAGGGGTTACATTGATGCTGTGACCCGGATGGGAGTGAGGTTTAGAGGGTGAGTGTAATGGAGGCCCGCTAGTGAGAGCTGTGCAGGTAAACCTCACTCCCCTGGCCTCATGCACCTCCCATCCCAGAAAAGCCAGTTCTAATCCTGCTCAGAGCGGTGCGAGTAGAACTGAAGGAGTTACGTTGGTGCTGTGACCCGGATGGGAGTGAGGTTTAGAGGGTGAGTGTAACGGAGGCCTGCTAGTGAGAGCTGTTTGAGTAAACTTGATTTCCATGGCCTCAATAGGCGCACTAGTGATTGATGCTAGAGGCTGCGGTCTTTAGCTTCCTTGTTAATGCGCCCGCCTCCCATGCCGGAAACGCCGAATTGAATCTTGCTCAGAGCAGCGCAAGTGGAACCGAAGGGGTTACATTCCTGAAGGGGGTCTTTAGCATCCTTGTTAGTATGGTCACCTCCCATTCCGGAAACGCCAGTATTAATCCTAAAAGTTCATTTGAAGCAGTGCGAGTAGAACTTCAGGGGTTACATGTACATATACTGTTTTGTTTGTCAACAATTATCTCAACTGTTTCTATTTTTATTTCTCCTGATAAATTTTAAGAGAAACATAAAGAACTACTCCTGAGCTAATAAACAGTGACCTCTGAGCTATATTTTACTCTGGGTGTTGTCAAAGACCAATAAAGTTGCTGCTTAAAAGTCATGAAGACTTTTGTGTCTGTGGTTGGCTTTACATCTCCAATCAAAGCTTTTAAACCTTCCTGTGCTGTTATTACTTGAAAGGTGATTGCATGGGAAGCATGGATTATTACAACTTCTGTGATTTATACGAATGACACACACACACACACAAATAGGCACAAAGCTTATTTGGCTGTCCACATTCATGTTGCTAGGAAACAGACTTTTCCATGAAGCTTTTTATTATTTTAGCAATATTATTTATTTTCATTATTCAGACTTCAATGTTTGTACTGGAGAGCAAAAAAAAAAAATGAAAAAGTAAATTATTTACTGACATATCACATACACACAGATACAAGCATATTAATACAGGAGCTTCCTGTCAACTGGACTTCAGAGCCAAGGGGAAAAAAAATACAGCTTGGCACTTATGAATCATATGAATGCCCGGCAAAATGAAATGTTAAGTATGCAATAATCATTCTTTGGTTAGGACGACATTTAGCAACAAATCATTTCACAGAGATCATGCAGAAAATAAAAGTAATGCTCACCCACACAACAGGAAATAAAATTCTGGATGGAGCTCATTACCTCTGATTCCATTCGGGCCCTTCAGGTCGTACTGCATGTGATTACGCTAATTTCTAATGCTGCTACCAATCAGCCAGATTCCTCATATTTTCCTCAGTGTACGGTGGGCGCATCATAATACAAGATCTTTTTCTTAACCAGGTCATTTAGATGTCTGTCACAACTATATGAAAGTTACACATTGAGGCTCCATACTGGTGTGTTTCTCACAACAAAGTGATTACTGTATATCAAGTAAACATGAAGCTGAAATATAACAGCTCACTCTCGTCTTAGTGAAAGTCTTCATACTTCTGGATGATTAAGCATGAAAAATATTTAATCAATAATTTAACATTATTGTTTGTTTTTTGTAGTTCGTCACGTTCCAGGCTGTCAGTTCTCAATTTATTTGATTAGCTTTCACACAGAGCATGCAGTATTAGCATTGGGCAATATGTGGAAATTCGTCTGCCACAGACGAAACCCAGAGCTGCACAACTAATACACTAAATCAAAATGTAAAAGGTAATACTTATAGTAATATATTCAATATTTATATTCAAATAAATAGTTATTTGGTTTCTATCACACAATTAGGACTGAATTATTGAGCTAGCAAAACAATGCATTTTGGTTTTGCTTCAGAGCATGAAGAACATACTCGCTTATACACATCTGAGATGATGCGATTCAATAAAAAGGTTGTGGTGGAGAACCCCACGCCCCCCTCCACCACCTCTTCCTCCTTTTAAAATGATGACAAATTGTCCTTTCTGTGTTTTAGTGTGAGCTGCGGTCTGTGGTTGGCTTGACAATGCAAAATTAAATGTTTTCTTATTTGCTGTAATGATCAACTCAAATTAGTGTGCATGATTAGATACTACCAAGACAAAAAAGCTATTACAAACTGTCTGATCTGACCAATACAACCATATTTTATTCAGCCCCAATTGTATTGTATTAAGCAGCCATTTTGGTTTGCTGGTGTTGCTAATAGTATGTAAAGCACTTAACCATAGTTTTTATCTATTCATAGTTATCTATCTATCTATCTATCTATCTATCTATCTATCTATCTATCTATCTATCTATCTATCTATCTATCTTTTACAATTTGTATGACAGATGGCATATCATGTCTTTTACACACAAAAAAATAAGCATAATTGCATTAAATTAGTTTAAAAAAACTATAAATAATGACAGAAGGTAACAATACATCTCTGAAACCTTATAACAGAGATGTAATTTTTAAAATGAGCAGTAATATATGAGTAATAATATAGTAATATAAAAGATCTCTCAAGAATCTGTGCCTGACATTTGGATATTATTCCACAAAATCATTTTACAAATGTTTCCATAGATCTTACACAGGCTGTAATCAGGGTCACCTGTGATGTGAATAAGGAAGGGACACTCTGCACAGCTTTGTATCATTTGCATAATATTAATGAGTGAGTATCTGGGTTACAGGTATTACTTCTCTTTGGCGCTAATGAAGGAGACAAACAGCTTCCTGAAAACCTAATGATGGCAGTCACACAGCCCGAGGCAATGGACTACGCACCTCAGAGTCTCATAGGACGCTGACTAAACCCTCTCTAGTCCAGCTGCTAGTTAGGAAAACAATGGACTGTGTTATTGACCGCTGCTAGTTACATCTGTAACTAGCAGCGTATAAATAACATTAGCGAAGAAGGGTACATCAAATCAAGTGCAAAACAATAATTTAGTTCAGTTCTGCACGTAACAGGTGTTTTTTTTCCCCCTCCTAGACAGAAGAGGTGCAGTCATTAAAAATAAAGCAGCTCATATTTTAGGAGCAGCTGTGATAAACAGACATGTTCGGTTGCTATAGAAACCTCAAGGTTCATATGCCCATCATTACGTTTGGCTTTGAAATCAGTTGAAAAAAGAAATCAAAACAAGACAGACCGAGAGGACGGATGAAAAACAATCAACTTTGTTTACCTACAGCAGTGAACCCATTAACCACATACATGTCTGTGGACATAACTTTGATGCTATGGCATTGAATGGTCATGCAACCCAAGACACAAAAAAAGGTGTCCATGCTCAAAGGGAGAGGTCTTTACAGGTATTTAGAGCAGTAAACATGTCCAGATAGGGTAGAAAAACATGTTCTGTTCTTGTAGCACTGCTGGAGAAGTGCTGGAAAACATTTTAGCCGTGATATATTTATAGCCTCTGGTTTTAGGACTTCCTTTGCCTTTTCGTAAAGATCAAACTGCCTTGCATTATCGTTCTTATCTAGCCTCAGAGACCAAACCACTTTTATCTTTGCTGCCTGGAAATTGTCTAAAAAAACTGGCCTGAATGGAAAAGAAAAAGCCTTGTGATACTGCGTTGAGCCAGAATGTAATTGTTGCATGATCCGCACAAAGGCCTTCTTGTACTGAATTGTTAACACAGATAAAATTGAAATGTGATAGAGCAAGGTGTCGAGATTGAGTCATTCTCAAAGCATGAATGTACAATAAATGTAGCAGGCGTTCAAGAGCTAAATGAGTCACTGGCCTCTTCATGGATATCAGATATCCCACCATCTGTTAAGATCTGGGGGAAGTTAATAGATCAATACAAAACGCTAAACATTAAGAACATTCAAACAATAGCCTCCGTTTCTTATTTTGTTGCATTAACCTTGGCTGTATCACTCTTAAAAAATAATGGTTGTTAAAGCAACCACGAAATTGAACTTTATGAGTGCAATTTCATTCCTGTATCGTTTGAGACCGGTTGGGATAGGACATATTGAAGTGCTTATCCTTTTTAACTCGCTATTAGTTTACACACCTGGTAAATCCACATTTGACAGGTTGATCATGGGTGAAAACCACATTTTCAAAATGAATAAAGTGCAGCCGCTTTCTCAGTAACTAATTGTTGGTTGGGAAAGGAAATTAATCAAAAAAACATGATTTGCTGCTTCTTCTAGTTAAAGGCAGATAGTAAATTATAAAATGTGTACACAACTGTTAAAAAGTCTGGGGTAAGTTATCTGTGAGTGAGTTTTATCAACTTTTACAAGTATAATTTTATATTATACTATATTATTCTATGACTGTATTACATCTGTTTTCAATAAATCTGTACTTTGAATAAATGTGTTGCCAGTGTTGTGTGAGAAGGTTCCCTTAGTGCTGTCAAACGATTAATCGCAATTAATCGCATCCAAAATAAACGTTTCTTTACATAATATACGTGTGTGTATTGTTTATATTTATTATGTATATATAAATACACACACATACATGTATTTATTTAATATATATGTATGTATGTATTTTGGATGCGATTAATCGCGATTAATCATTTGACAGCACTATCATATTCAGTTTTTCCCTCCCTTTTCCTTCTCTACGAGGTTTGCAAGGCAATATTTTTTATGAAGCTGCTTTGGAACTATGTATTGTAAAAAGCACAATACATACAAATTCAAATTGAAATGAATTTGTGTTTTTTTGGAGATTATGACTATTCTTTTCTTTAGAAAAAAAAAAAAAAAAAAAAAAAAAAAAAAATATATATATATATATATATATATATATATATATATATATATATATATATATATATATATATTGTTGCTTTAAAGCAGTGGTTTTCAATCCTTGGCTGTGTTTCACCTCGCTTTTAGACATTCTAAAGTAAATGATAATAAGGAAGAGTGTTAAGCGGTGTCAGGTTTTAGCCCTGGTTTCAAAGACACAGCTTAAAGGTGCAATGTGTAAAATTTGGGAAGATTTATTGACAGAAATGCAATATAATATACATAACTATGTTTTCAGTGGTGTATAAAGACCTTACATAATGAACCGTTATGTTTTTATTACCTTGAATGAGCCATTTCTATCTACATACACCGTGGGTCCCCCTCCATGTCAAGTCACCATTATGTGCAGGCATGTATCTACAGCAGCCCTAAACGGACAAACTGCTCTACAGAGCGTGTTTAGTCACTATGTTGTTCTTCTAAAATGTTTGTGTTTTTAGAGGCTGCGTGCATCGTCACTACGTTGAATATGCAGTAGTAGTAGTAGTAGTAGTAGGCGTCTGGTTTATTAGAAGAAACCTCATTGCTTCACACAGGATACTCTGCTGTCTCAGACGATGACATCTTTGTGTTGTGTCAGCCAGACGGCCACCATAGCTTCTCCGAAAGGGAGGGGTGTGCGCCGTTAGTTGTAGTTCGCAACCTCACTGCTAGATGCAGCTAAAATTTACACATTGCACCTTTAAGCCTAGTCCCAGATTAAAATGCATGTTTGAGCTGTTTTAACTGAAATCAACTTGCACTGATATATTGTAATGGTCCCACTTTATATTAAGTGGCCTTAACTACTATGTACTTACAACAAAAAAATAAGTGCAATGTACTTATTAGGTTCATATTGAATTGCAAAACACATTTGCAGCTACTGAGGTGGGATACAGGTAAGGTTAGGGGAAGCTTTGGTGGTATGGGTAGGTTTAAGGGTATAGGTAAGGGTTAAGGGATGGGTCAACAGTGTAATTAGGGGCCAAGCACCGAAGGTGCTTAGGCACCTATTGTTATTGTTGGCGTTCCGTACGCTTATTAGGGGCCAAGCACCGAAGGTGCTTAGGCACCTATTGTTATTGTTGGCGTTCCGTACGCTTATTAGGGGCCAAGCACCGAAGGTGCTTAGGCACCTATTGTTATTGTTGGCGTTCCGTACGCTTATTATTATTCTTCCGCTTCTTCTTCCGCTCTTGAAGTCTATGGCAGCCCATAGAACCGCTTGCGGGAAAGTTGTGAAATTTGGCACACAGTTAGAGGACAGTCTGACCTTTGTCCATAGCAAATTTGGAGTCTCTAACTCAATCCCTCTAGCGCCATCAGCTGTCCAAAGTTGCACTTATGTTTATGTTAATAACTTTTGAACCATAAGGGCTAGAAACAAAATTCTTTTTTCCTCTGATTCCTTGGGTCAAGACGAATCGATTGCACCACATGACGTCATTTTCCGTCATGAAAATTTTTCCGCCATTTTGAATTTTCTGAAAAACATACTTTTTCGAACTCCTCCTAGGCCGTTACTCCAATTTTCACGAAAATTGAACCAGATCATCTTCAGACCATGCCGACAAAATGTTATGGAATTCAAGTTGATTTCTCAAACCGTTTTCGAAAAACACGCAAACGAATTGTACGTAGTGCTTGCGAAAATAGACATAAGGCTGTATCTCCGCAACGCTTTATCGTATTCAGACCAAACTTGGTAACTGTCATCACAAGCATGACCTGAGGCAACATGCAGCGTTTCGGCGCAGCGCCACCTAGTGGTGCGGAGATATGAAAAATGGCTATTTTTACTTATAACTTCTGATGGGTTTGGCCAAAAATCATGAATTTGGTCTCGTTGGATTCGGGGAATCATGCCGAGTCGAATGATATCCAATTTTCCCATATTGGCCATTTTGGCCGTCGGCCATTTTAAATTTGGTGCTAAAATGCTGTATTTTACGAACGCATTAGCGTATCGTTATGAAACTCGGTATGGGTCATCAGAACAATGCCCTGAAGGAGCATACCAAGTTTAGGACCAGCGCCACCTTGTGGTCAAAAGTTATAACAAAATTTACAAAAATGCTAATAACTTTTGACTATATTAACCGATTGTAATGAAACTGTTTTCAGTAGATTCCTTGGGTCATGCTGAGAACATAGATATCAAACTTTCCATAGTCAGCTGAACTTCCTGTCCGCCATATTGTTTTTCTTTAAAAACCTACTTTTTCGAATTCCTCCTAGACCGTTGCTCCGATTTTCACCAAAATTGAACCGTGTCATCGTCAGACCATGCCGACAAAAAGTTATGGATTTCAAGTCGATAAGTCAAACCGTTTTCGTATACCAGAGCAAAGAATTTGCGCCATGATGAAAACACGACTCTTGAAGCTGTATCTCTTCAGTGCTTTGACATATTCAGACCAAACTTGGTATGTGTCTTCACAAGCATGACCTGAGGCAGCATACTCTGTTTCGGCGCAGCGCCACCTACTGGAGTGGAGATATTAAAAATGCCATTTTTGCTTATAACTTCTGATGGGTTTGACCAAAATTCATAAATTTGGTATGGGTCATCAGGACAATGCACTGAAGGAGCCTGAGAAGTTTCGGACCAGCGCCAGCTTGTGGTCAAAAGATATAACAAAATCGACAAAAATGCTAATAACTTTTTTTTCTAATTGCTCACTACTGCTGGTCTGATGCTCCCAGCCATGTTGGCTTGCTTCTTGTGCCATTTTTGTGCTTGGCCCCGTAATTGCTGCTTGCAGCTATATTTATTCTTCTTCTTCTTCTTCTTTCCGCTATTGAAGTCTATGGCAGCCCATAGAACCGCTTGCAGGAAAGTTGTGAAATTTGGCACACAGTCAGAGAACAGTCTGACCATTGTCCATAGCAAATTTGGAGTCTCTAACTCAATCCATCTAGCGCCACCAGCTGTCCAAATTTGCACTTATATTTATGTTAATAACTTTTGAACCATAAGGGCTAGAAACACAATTCTTCCTCTTATTCCTTGCCTCAAGACGAATCGAACGCACCATATGACGTCATTTTCCGTCATGAAAATGTTTCCGCCATTTTGAATTTTCTGAAAAACTTACTTTTTCGAACTCCTCCTAGGCCGTTACTCCGATTTTCATGAAAATTGAATCAGATCATCTTCAGACCATGCTGACAAAAAGTTATGGAATTCAAGTTGATTCCTCAAACCGTTTTCGAAAAACTAACGAACGAATTGTACGTAGTGCTTGCGAAAACAGAAGTAAGGCTGTATCTCCGCAACGCTTTATTGTATTCAGACCAAACTTGGTACATGTCATCACAAGCATGACCTGAGGTACCATGCAGTGTTTCGGCGCAGCGCCACCTACTGGTGCGGAGATATGAAAAATGGGTATTTTTGCTTATAACTTCTGATGGGTTTGTCCAAAAATCATAAATTTGGTCTCGTTGGATTCGGGGAATCATGCCGAGTCGAATTATATCCAATTTTCCCAATTCAGCCATTTTGTCCGTCGGCCATTTTGAATTTTGTGCTAAAATGCTGTATTTTACGAACGTATTAACGTATCTTTACAAAACTTGGTATGGGTCATCAGCACAATGCCCTGAAGGAGCCTGAGAAGTTTCGGCACAGCGCCGCCTTGTGGTCAAAAGTTATAACAAAATTTACAAAAATGCTAATAACTTTTGACTGTATTCACCAATTGTAATGAAACTGGTCTCAGTAGATTCCTTGGGTCATGCTGAGAACAAAGATATCAAATTTGCCATAGTCAGCTAAACTTCCTGTCCGCCATATTGTTTTTCTTTAAAAACCTACTTTTTCGAATTCCTCCTAGACCGTTGCTCCGATTTTCACCAAAATTGAACCGTGTCATCGTCAGACCATGCCGACAAAAAGTTATGGATTTCAAGTCGATATGTCAAACCGTTTTCGTATACCAGAGCAAAGAATTTGAGGCATGATGCAAAAACGACTCTAGAAGCTGTATCACTTCAGTGCTTTGACATATTCAGACCAAACTTGGTATGTGTCTTCACAAGCATGACCTGAGGCAGCATACTCTGTTTCAAGCGCAGCGCCACCTACTGGAGTGGAGATATTAAAAATGCCATTTTTGCTTATAACTTCTGATGGGTTTGACCAAAATTCATAAATTTGGTATGGGTCATCAGGACAATGCACTGAAGGAGCCTGAGAAGTTTCGGACCAGCGCCAGCTTGTGGTCAAAAGATATAACAAAATTGACAAAAATGCTAATAACTTTTTTTCTAATTGCTCACTACTGCTGGTCTGATGCTCCCAGCCATGTTGGCTTGCTTCTTGTGCCATTTTTGTGCTTGGCCCCGTAATTGCTGCTTGCAGCTATATTTATAAATGTAATTACAGAAATTAATTACAGATGTAATTACATGCAGGTGTTTTTAAACTATAAGTACAATGTAAAAACATGTATGTACACAATAAGTGCATTGTATTAAATGATTAATTTAAATGTAAGTACATAGTAGTTAAGGCCACTTAATATAAAGTGGGACCATTGTAATTTATGTCGGTGCCATTATTTTGTCTCAAGATGCACACCAGTAATGTTTTTTTTTTTCTAAGGCACGTTTATAAAAGCTACTTAAATGTCCTAATTGAACTGAAACCTAATCCTAAGCCCTGTCTGTGAAACCAAGCCTTAGTTTTAAATGGGAGCTTTAATTTTTAAGAGTGTGCTCTCATGGTACAGACTCACCTGTGTACGATGGTGCCAGAGCGGCGTGCGAGCGTCGGGGGACTCCCTTCAGCGCTGGTGCTGGCCGGTGGCTCCCTCCTGGCCCTCAGGGACTGGCTCCTCTGCACCTGCCTGAGCACACTGCTCTTCAGATCCAGCAGTGTCGACATGCTTGTTCACTGTCTGCAGAAAATACCACACATTGCATCAGCTACGCCATAGGAGGTGGAAAGGTGACAGAATGAGGGGACGTGTGGGGCCATTATCATAGAGCACTTCTCGGAAGGGGGGGGGGGGGGACAATTAACCCAGCGTCCACCTCTTGGGCCGACCATTGGCTGTGCTCGCAACAGGCACGATGAGTAATTACAGGCATCATTCCTCCCTCTCGTAATCCAGTTATAAACACGCTTTGCATAGGGCGCATGCGGCTGCTGTCCAGTGTTAATTGACGTACGTGTCAGGCGCATTTGTCTTTTGCCACTGAAAGCGGTCATCTGTGTGAGAAGCGAAGCATGCAATTACTCTCAATGTCAGGACTGCAGCAAATTTTTCACCCCGACATCTCAGATGTGGTGCAGATGGAGATTGTGAGAGTTCAGCAAAGGCTCTTAATACAGTTATGACTGGAACCACAGGCTTAAACTCAAGGCCCTTAACCTGAGTCTGAGAGCACAGAACAGCCACTTCTAGGTACGGACTCACTGGGTACATGATTCACTAATGAGCCACATTCACTCACATCTTCAGGAAAAGCAACGGCTCTATTCAGAGAAAGAATCAAGGGGGGCGGGCGAGGGGGGGTGTAAGAGACTGACAGAATAAGTGAAGGAGAATAATTTTGATTGAGATGTCACATGCAGATGTACAAATGGTTCTTTCAGCTCATGACAGTTTGCCTTTGTCAAATCTCTAAATGTTACGAGGAGGAGTTCTGAAGCCCTCTGTCATATCAGTTGTTTTCTATGCAATGACTCTATGTTTACTCTGAGATATAGCATATCCCTGGTGCATTACGTCATAATACTACATCGGATTGTCAGGTTTTTGGAGTTAGGGTATATTTTTCTGAAGATTTTGCATTTTAGTTCACCGTAAACCAGTTTAGACCAGTTTATATTGCAACATCTATGCTGGATATTGCAGTCTAGCTTGACTAAGTCTTGGATACAGCATGAAGGTGCCTCAAAACACCTTGAACTTGTGAAGATGATGCAATAAACTAGTAATTCATGCTGGTTACCAGTTGCAGGGTTGCCAGGTTTTCACAACAAAACCTGCCCAATTGCTACTCCAAACTAACCCAAAATAAGCCCAATCTTCCCCGTTAAAATTTGCATTCCAGGGGTTAAATATCATGTTATTTGGGGTCGCTTCAACCCGTGGACATGAAAAACAACCCACGGCAACAGTGTTAAAGTAGCCCAATTCCTTGGGTAAACTGCAACACTGACCAGTTTAGCTAGTTTAGGCCATTTGCAGGGTTGTTTTGTATCCAACCCACCTGAAAAAAAAAAGCATCTTAGTCTAAGGATTCAATCCTGCTCCTAGAGGACCACCTTCCTGCAGATTCCTGAAGACCTTAATTAGCTGAGTTTAATTGGGGTTGGAGCTAAACTTTGCAGGACAGTGGCCCTCCAGTAGCAGGATCAGGCTCCCCTGTCTTAGCCCATGCTGGTTGCACAACTGAACTTTTCCCAGAATGAGTCCGATACTGATACTTTCATTTTCAGTACTTGCCGAAACCTGTATTTTCATTGCATTTTCATTTTTAAAAATATTGGGCAGAGAACCAAAAGAATATGAATCAAATTATTTTACTTAGCAAATAAGTATTTCCTTCATTATTTTCACACCTAATAAATTATGCCTGTTAAAATGTATTGTAGGAGCTACTGTTACTTTCACTGTTAAAATTATTGCTGTTATATTTAAATTATTGCTTGTAAATATTTTATCTTTAATTTAATAGCACAGTAAATACACTAAGGATTAAGGACATTAAGGATTTTTTTTATTTATTTATTTTTTCCTACTGGCCTGGTTGGGCCAGTTGTTCATATTTTTAGATACTAGTGAAGCATGACAATTTTCAGGTACAGAAATTGAATAAGGTATACACATGTAAAATAACACTGCATAGTCTTCACTGTATAAAATAAATATAGATTAATCATTATTAAAGTTACAAAAGTTATTCAGTCAAGAGCAGTGAGTGATTTTTCTCTTTGTCTTTTATTGTTAGATTAACATTGAGGACAAAGACAGCAGTAGGTTTATTAGGCTGCTGTCACATATCCAACATACTGTTACACATGCATATTCTTTCTCAATGCGTAACGCGTGTGTGGGTTATATGCTAGCTTCACAGTTCTTACCCAGTGCTGTTTTGTGGGTTCTTGGCTTTGTTCTGTTGATCAGTTTATCACCGCTATATGGTGGACACTGAAAAGGAACTCTGGTGATCACAACACTTGTTTATTGGAGGTGAACATCATGAATTGGCCACAGCCGATTAAAGAGTGCATCTCATCTCTCTCTCCACTATCACAACTGCCACAAAGACTGTTCTCTCCCACAATCTAAATCATGAGGTGCTGTTCTCGTGATAGTATCCCCCAAATACTATTTAAAGTCATAGAACATTATTTATAACCTTTAATTTTGCTCCCTACACTACTATGTTTCACAAGGACACTTGCCTATATGGGCATTTCGACTAAATTTAGTGTGAATTTGTCCATTCAAGCACAAGAAGACATGAAAGAGAACTCAATTTAATGGGTTATTCGCACGCTGTCTGAGAGGCAGCTTTCTGGGTGCGTGCTTCAGATGTTTCACACATGCAGCATGATATAGTTTCGTTTTTTTTTGTATCGGAGCATTTTAATGAGTAAGAGTACACAAGCACGTGTCGGGCTCAATGACTCAATGACTGAAGATCACACGCCATCTAGACTTTAAAGTTGTCCTGAACACAACAAACTCATGATGCCTGACAAATGAAAACAATGTGGTATAAAATCAGCTCAAATTATCAAACATGTTTGAAATACTAAACTAGCATCAACTTGTCCACTCCAGACTGCAAATCAGGGCAAAAATCTGGGCAAAAGTGGTATAATGTATTCCCACCTTTGGTTTGGTTTATGATCATGTGTGGTTTCTCTCAGCTTGATTAATCCTGCAAGACATGGGAAGAGGATGTGTTTGCTTTTCACCTTCCTTTAATCCGACCAGACGTGCATTTAAGAAATGTTGAAAGATGAGACAAAGCAAAGCAGTCTATCAAACTCCCAGCATCTTTCTCGACTCCCTCCACAGAGCAGATTCCACCAGTCGCTGTGCTGGAATCGAGCGTAATGCGCATAGAAAGACACCACAGTGCGTTCACCTGAATTCTCAGCTCTTGCTGGTGGCAATTAGCACCAGGCCACCGAGCAGCTGCTTCCCAGGTGAACTCATTTCAATTACGCACTTTGCCACCTGAATTGAATGTCACTCTGTCTCAGGCATCAGCTCCCATGAAAGGCGAGAACTGACATGCTACCAAACACAAGACAACAGCTGCCAAGGGAACGTTGCCATGGCCGAGAGCAGGAACATCAGCTCCTTCTCACCAGGTCGTCCCCGCTGAGTTGCTGTCCCTCGCAAAGGCTCTTAGGCCACGTGAATGACACCGCTGCTCAATAGAGATGGTAAGCCTGGCAGTCAAAGGCTTCTCCGCTGGGGACGGCGGGGTCTCTATGGTAACGGTTGAGCGAGAGGAACGGCCAATGCAGGTACACAGGATTCAACAAAAGCTGCACAAATCAAGCTCTTGTTTTGCTTATATCACCATTTGTTTGGGGCATTTGAGCTGGCAACACTGACCAGAGGATTCTGGGAAAGATTCAACATCATCTTCTATTCCTAAACTTGAAAGTAAAAGTTAAGAGTGCCCCCAGCAGATAAGCAATATTGCTGATATGCTTCTCTCCTTAGCTTCAGGTTTATCGATTTCAATTTCGCCAATTGCTACCAAATTGTTTTATTGATTTCATAATCTTCTTTTACATAGATTCCCACTCTCATTCATATACAAAGGCTGAATGACTGCTTTGGCATATGGATTTTCATTCTCATTCATAGAGATGAGTTAACCTTCTGATCTTTGTCAAGGAAAATGAGGCAAGGCTGCTGTATAATGCTTTCGCCAGTCTGACACACAAGCCTCACCAGTGCCTGTTCCTCAACCTTCATTTATTTGTGGCAAATTCTTTCTGACAAGATATGTCATCCCAAGAAGACCTTTCAGACTACAATGAGGTTTTTCAGGTCAGTATTTACCTGTTTTATGTGAGATGTGAGCCTCCACTAGCATATGTCACTAAATAGACAATGTTGTATGATTCTGGCTTCATCAGAGAGCAAATAAAGTTCCGTATTGCATTACTTTGGAGATATTTCAACATAAATCTTATGTGCTAGGAACATATGAACGCTCTTTACCCAATTTCCTATTTATTCTCTCTACCCACTAATCCAACAGGAATACTGTTTTTATAATAATTTATGATGGCGGGCCCTGTGATTGTCATTGACGCAATCACCGCTCTCTTCTCTCACAATGAAGTCTTTCTGGATAAGCACTGAGAGACGGCCCATAACCGTGTCTCCTGTATTTCATAAATTGGAGAAATGTCAAGTGTCCTTCTCATTATGAAGCTCTGAATGGTGGGGTAAAAGGTTGCCTGTAAGGGTGCCAATTTTTTCACTTCAATAATGAAATGATATACACATAAATTTAATATTTTAACCTGCCTAGCCAGAATGTAATCCAATCAAATCAGACCCACAATTCTTTCCCAAAATGTGTCATCTTTATTGGTTGTGTGGGTGTGGAATACCCTGAGTTTCCCCCCCCCAAGTGAGACCCATGAGTCAAAGCAGTTTCTAACCTGACTGACAAAAGACAGACACTGCTGATCAGGGCAGAAGAGGGGCAGAGCTGGTGCTGCAGGTATGTGACATGGGTTTGCTTGTGTTATGCCAGATCAAAAGTGTGACAGCAAAAGACTGTTGACAGCTCCCAGGTTTTCATGACAAAGGCAGTTTCTTTCAGTTTTTTCTCCCTCTGTTTGGCATAAAACAATGTATTCATATAGGGACGGTTTCCCGGACAGAGATTAAGCCTAGTCCTAGAATAAAATGGCCCTTTAAACCAGATTAAAAGAAATCTGCTTTCTCTGTCGTGGTTTAAAATAGTCCTAGACTTAGTATAGTCCAGAGTTTAATAAACTGGATTTCCTGGAGGAAGACTAGAGCTGCTCCAGGACTAAACTGAGGCTTAAATTAAACCTACCATGAGGCAGGTTTAACTTCAGATTAACGTTGTTTCAAAGAAGACACATGTATTACTTGGATATATATATATATATATATATATATATATATATATATATATATATATATATATATATATATATATATATTGATATACACTGTATATACTGTATATATATATATATATATATATATATATATATATATATATATATATATATATATATATATATATATATATACACATAAAATAGTTGTTGTTGTTGTTTTTGTTTTTTTGATGCTGATCACTTTATTTAAACAATTTATTTTGATTTAACACCATTGTTTCTGGTTCAAATGTGATTGTTTCATGTTAAACTGACTTGAAATGGTTACTAGTACTCACCTGATGTTTTCATTTTGAAATAACATGTTTCAGTCAAGTAACCCAATCAAACAAGACCTTCACTTCCCATCATGCTTTTCACCAGGCTGAATTGGGAGAGTAAATGTTGAAAAAGTGTTATTTTATGCATTTTTTTTTAGATATGATGAGATATGGAGAGACTACTTAATGTTTAATGTTCTAATATGTAAGTTTTTGTTATGTTATGTAATTGAGTTTGTGCTTGGGTTGAGGAACTGCTAACAAGAATTGCCTTTTATATAATGAAGCAACCACCATGATAGTGCTTTGGATCAAACCAGTATCATCTCTAGACTGCCAACACTAATCATCACATGTGTAAATAGTTATGTTTAGTTTGCTGCTATGTAAAGGACAAAGCAAAAGCATTAATAATCATAGGATTATATGTACAGTGGGTACGGAAAGTACTCAGACCCCCTTAAATTTTTCACTCTTTGTTATATTGCAGCCATTTGCTAAAATCATTTAATTTCATTTTTTTCCTCATTAATGTACACACAGCACCCCATATTGACAGAAAAACACAGAATTGTTGACATTTTTGCAGATTTATTAAAAAAGAAAAACTGAAATATCACATGGTCCTAAGTATTCAGACCCTTTGCTGTGACACTCATATATTTAACTCAGGTGCTGTCCATTTCTTCTGATCATCCTTGAGATGGTTCTACACCTTCATTTGAGTCCAGCTGTGTTTGATTATTCTGATTGGACTTGATTAGGAAAGCCACACACCTGTCTATATAAGACCTTACAGCTCACAGTGCATGTCAGAGCAAATGAGAATCATGAGGTCAAAGGAACTGCCTGAAGAGCTCAGAGACAGAATTGTGGCAAGGCACAGATCTGGCCAAGGTTACAAAAACATTTCTGCTGCACTTAAGGTTCCTAAGAGCACAGTGGCCTCCATAATCCTTAAATGGAAGACGTTTGGGATGACCAGAACCCTTCCTAGAGCTGGCCGTCCAGCCAAAATGAGCTATCGGGGGAGAAGAGCCTTGGTGAGAGAGCTAAAGAAGAACCAAAAGATCACTGTGGCTGAGCTCCAGAGATGCAGTCGGGAGATGGGAGAAAGTTGTAGAAAGTCAACCATCACTGCAGCCCTCCACCAGTCGGGGCTTTATGGCAGAGTGGCCCGACGGAAGCCTCTCCTCAGTGCAAGACACATGAAAGCCCGCCTCGAGGACTCCAAGATGGTGAGAAATAAGATTCTCTGGTCTGATGAGACCAAGATAGAACTTTTTGGCCTTAATTCCAAGCGGTATGTGTGGAGAAAACCAGGTACTGCTCATCACCTGTCCAATACAGTCCCAACAGTGAAGCATGGTGGTGGCAGCATCATGCTGTGGGGGTGTTTTTCAGCTGCAGGGACAGGACGACTGGTTGCAATCGAGGGAAAGATGAAAGTGGCCAAGTACAGGGATATCCTGGATGAAAACCTTCTCCAGGGTGCTCAGGACCTCAGACTGGGCCGAAGGTTTACCTTCCAACAAGACAATGACCCTAAGCACACAGCTAAAATAACGAAGGAGTGACTTCACAACAAATCTGTGACTGTTCTTGAATGGCCCAGCCAGAGCCCTGACTTAAACCCAATTGAGCATCTCTGGAGAGACCTAAAAATGGCCGTCCACCAACGTTTACCATCCAACCTGACAGAACTGGAGAGGATCTGCAAGGAGGAATGGCAGAGGATCCCCAAATCCAGATGTCAAAAACTTGTTGCATATTTCCCAAAAAGACTCATGGCTGTATTAGATCAAAAGGGTGCTTCTACTAAATACTGAGCAAAGGGTCTGAATACTTAGGACCATGTGATATTTCATTTTTTCGTTTTTAATAAATCTGCAAAAATGCCAAAAATGGGGTGCTGTGTGTACATTAATGAGGAAAAAAATGAACAAATGATTTTAGCAGATGGATGCAATATAAGAGTGAAAAATACTTTCCTTATGGAATACTTTCCGTACCCACTGTATATATATATATAGTGTTGGGGTAATGCAAAACAAGTTACGTAATCAGATTACTTTTTTCAAGTAACTAGTAATGTAACGCATTACTTTTACATTTACAACAAAATATCTGAGTTACTTTTTCAAATAACGCAAGTTACTTTGTTTTCCCATTTATTGACTGATAACTTTCCTGTCTCCAAGTTAAGAGAAATCAGGAGAAAGTGCAGAGGCATGATTATTCTAGACTAGTTCTAGACTAAATGTGGGCATACATTTAATCATTTACTACTTCTCCAGCATCCTATTCTTCTGTGCTCCAGAATAGAAGCACAGCTGAAGGGTTTGTTTGAGCTGCGCCCTCTATTGTACAGGCGTGAATTTGCTTTCCTTCAGCCTGATGCTTATTCATTTCTCTTTTGGTGTGAAAGGGCCTTTACATTTGCCAAAAATATAACTTTTTTGTTGTTATAAAAACAAATAAACAAACAGCCCAGTCCAGTTGAGAAAAAGTAACACAAAAGTAATGTAATGCATTACTTTGCATAAAAGTAACTAAGTAACAAAATTAGTTCCCTTTCGATACTTCACTCGTACTGCGTATGGGGAAAGGTCTCCCTTTTTCCCCGCTGCTGAAGCCTTTTTCAATAACGCAGTGTAACTGCACCGTCATTGGTTCACTCATAGACAAGTTGTTGAACCAATGGCGGCGCGGCATAGCTGCGCGGCCTATGGCGACAAAGCGCGCGAATATTCCCGCCGAAATGGGCGGGGTATAGGGCTATATAAGCAGGCGTTTCGCCATAGGATTTCAGTGTTTTCTCCTTCAGCGACGACATCTACTTCTCTTCGCTGATCTCCGCCTGAAGCCGAAGAAGCTCGCCGCCTTCTGCTCTCGCCGCCGTCTGAAGAGGCTCCCGCAGCGGACTCGCCTGGACTCGCCGGTGGAAGAAAGCGCCGGCGCCCTCGCGGACTGCAGCTTCTAGCGCCGTCGCCGAGCCGCCGCCTCCCGCTTCCCGCTTCCGGCCGCTTCCTGTGCGTCCCCCTGCCGCCATCCGGCGCGCCGCCTGAGAGCTTCATCCGCGGCTTAAACGCCGCTCTAAAAAGCGATTTCCAGCGGTTTTCACCGCTTTAAGAGCTTCCGCGGCCCTCGCCGCTCTAAAAGAGCCACCCAATTGCCGTTTTCACGGCAGCGGCGTCTCACGATGCCCCGCCACTCATGTGGTACTTGCAGGGCCCCCTGCACGACGACGATGGACACAGCGAGTGTGTCGCTTGCCTGGGCAAGCCCCACGCAGACGGCGCGCTCGCTGGAGACTCATGCCCGCACTGCGAGTGTATGAGTCTCGCTTCCCTGCGCTCGCGGGTCGCCTTCTTCACTGAGGGCGATCTCGCCGCTCGCGCCCTCCCGTCTCCTTCCTCCCGCGGTCCGGCGAGGAAAAGACTGGGGGGTTGTGCGACTCAGCGCCAGGAGTTGAGCGAGCTCACGCCGGCCCAGCCCCCGCGTGCCTCGCCCTCTCCTCCCAGGGAACTCTCTCCAGTTCTGTTCTCTCGCCCTGAGCAGCGTCCCTCCGCAGAAGCGAGTGACCTCGTCTCATTCGGGGGAACAGACGACGAACAAGACGACTCCATGTCTCTTGCGGCTTCCGAAGCGGAAGGATGGGCTGGCGAGCCGGAAGACCCCGCTCCACCGCCTCCCTTGGAACCCATCGAGCATGGCCAGGGCATGGATGCCGAGCTCTTCCGCATCCTGTCTAGAGCCGTTGAAGAGCTGGACCTCGAGTGGGCCCCTCCAGAGGAGCCGTCTCGCAGCCGCCTGGACGAATGGTTTCTGCCAGGCCGCCGCCAAGCACCTCGCCAGCGTTCAGCGCCCTTCTTTCCTGAGGTCCACGAAGAGCTGACGAAGTCGTGGCGCGCTCCTTACTCTGCCCGCCTCCACACTACGCACCGCTCCGCCCTCACCGCCGTCGACGGCGCCCGAGGAGAAGGGATACGAGCGCTTGCCACCCCTAGATGAAGCGGTGGCTGCTCACCTCTGTCCTCCCGCGGCTGTGGGTTGGAAGACGAAGAGGGCCCTTCCTTCCAAGCCCTGTCGGACCACCTCTACTCTGGCTGGACGGGCTTACACCTCGGCGGGCCAAGCTGCCTCTGCGCTCCACACCATGGCCATATTTCAAGCATTCCAGGCCAAACTCCTCCGCTCTCTGGATGAGTCTGGAATCGACGCGCCAGCCTTCAAAGATCTCCGCAGCGCCACGGATCTTGCCCTGCGAGCTACGAAGGCTACGGCCCAGGCCATCGGTCGTTCCATGGCCAGCCTGGTCGTGTTGGAGCGCCACCTGTGGCTCAACCTAACGGAGATCAAAGACCTAGACAAGACGGCCTTCTTAGACGCCCCGGTCTCGCCTTCTGGTCTCTTCGGGCCTGCAGTGGATGGCTTCACTGAGCGCTTTACTGCCGCGCAGAAATCGTCTCAGGCTATGAGGCATTTCTTGCCTAAGCGCTCCAGCTCCGCTTCTGCGTCTAGCCGCCCCAGGACTGCGCCGGCTCAGCAGAACAAACCAGCCCCACCTGCAACACAGGCAGCGCCGCCCCAGGAGCATCGCCAGCGCTCGCGCCCTGCGAAGCGCCCTCCCTTCCCGAGGCGCCAGGGACCCCGGCCCAGGATTGTGCTGGACCCGGTGCCTCCGAAGTCGTCCTGATTCGTCGGACAGGAAGAGGATGGGGGACCGTCCCGTTACGACCGGACCACCCCAAAAGCTCCCACGGGTAATTTCCCCTCCGCCTCGTTTATTTCCGGGCGTGGGAAACATACTCCAAGTGACAGCTGGGCCCACACCTGTTGCGCCCACTCCAAACGCCGTTTTCACGGCGGACAAATTTTTACCTCATCACAAAAGAGCAAATTTCCTCTTCCACCCCTCGCGGTGTACGACCCTCTCAACGGCGGTCTGTCACCCAACATTATTCAACCCCTAGCCACTCGGGCCGAGCCTGGCAGGCCATCCCCGATGTGTCAGAATGGGTCATGGGGATCGTAAACCAGGGCTACTCGCTCCAGTTTGCACGACGGCCCCCCGCTTCGCCGGGGTGCTTCAAACATCGGTCAATCCGGACGACGCTCATGTCCTCCGGGCCGGGGAAGTCATGTCGTTGCTGGAAAAAGGAGCTGTGGAAATGGTTCCTCCGTCAGAGAGCGAGACAGGCTTTTACAGCCGCTACTTTCTGGTCCCCAAAAAGGATGGCGGTCTCAGACCCATCCTAGACCTCAGGCTTTTGAATCACTCCCTCATGAGACGGAAGTTCAAAATGCTGACGCTGAAGCAGATCCTCGCGCACATTTGCCCCGAGGACTGGTTCTGCTCGCTGGACCTGAAGGATGCGTATTTTCACATCCAGATAGCCCCCCGTCACAGACGATTCTTGAGATTCGCATACGAAGGGGTGGCATACCAATATACGGTCCTGCCCTTCGGGCTGTCTCTGGCTCCCCGCACTTTCACCAAGTGCATGGACGCGGCGCTTTCCCCTCTGAGACAGATGGGAATCCGGGTTCTGAATTATCTCGACGACTGGCTCATCTTAGCCCGTTCGCGAGACGAGCTGGAACGCCACAGATCCGTGCTCCTCAGCCATCTACAATGCCTGGGTCTCAGGGTCAACTTAGCCAAGAGCTCGCTATGCCCCACTCAACGAATCTCGTTTCTGGGAGCAGTTTTCGACTCGGTCCGTATGACGGCAGTAGTCTCGCCAGAGCGCGCCCTGGCAATTCAGCAGCTCACGGCATCTGTCACGAACAAAGCCTATCTCCCTCTGAAGTTTTTCCAGAGGCTGCTAGGGCTGATGGCTTCCGCCTCCCCGGTGCTGCAGCTAGGCCTTCTTCGGATGCGGCCTCTTCAGTACTGGTTGAAGTTCCGGGTTCCTCCCAGCGCATGGCGGCACGGCCGCCGATGTCTCCAAGGTCAATCGGGCCTGTCTTCTAGCCCTGAAACCTTGGATGGATCCAGTATGGTTCCAACGCGGAGTCCCTTTACAGGCGGTCTCACGGAGGACGGTGCTCTCAACAGACGCCTCCAACTTGGGCTGGGGCGCTGTGTGCGAGGGCAGACCGGCCTTCGGCTCGTGGAGCCACGAGGAAAGCCATCTACACATCAACTGTCTAGAGATGCTAGCAGTGATGAAAGCCCTTCAGTTCTTTCAGGCTTACTTGACGGGACGTCATGTTCTAGTTCGGTCAGACAGTATGACGGTGGTGTCATACCTGAACCACCAAGGCGGTCTTTCGTCCAGCCGCTTATGCGCTCTGGCGAAACGTCTGCTGGAATGGGCTCTTCCGAGGCTTCAGTCGCTCAGAGCGACTCATGTTCCTGGCAGGAACAATCTGGGTGCGGACATGTTGTCACGGAGCAACATCCCCCTCCGACGAGTGGATGCTCCACCCCCAAGTGGTCCTCACGATCTGGGAGTTCTTCGGGAAGGCAGAGGTAGACCTCTTCGCCTCAGAAGACAACTCTCATTGCCCAACATTTTCTCGAAGGAAGTAGATGCTCTGGCCCACACATGGCCCAGCACGCTCCTTTATGCTTTCCCTCCGATCGCACTGATCCCCCAGGTCATCAGGCGTATCAGAGAAGACCAGCACAGAGTCCTTCTGGTGGCCCCGCTCTGGAGGAACCAGGTTTGGTCCTCAGAGCTATTCAGGCTCTCTCTCTGAGCCCCGTGCCCCTGAGACGGGACCTCCTCTCTCAGGCAAACAGAACAATCTGGCACCCACAGCCGCAGCTCTGGGCTCTGCACCTCTGGTCCCTCGATGGGAGCCGACTAGCCTCCCCGAGGACGTCCTAAATACCATTTCTCAGGCTAGAGCCCCATCTACGAGGCGCCTCTACGACCAGAAGTGGTCAGTCTTTGTTGATTGGTGTTCAACACGCAACATAGACCCTGTGGAGAGTGACGTATCTTCCATACTGTCTTTCCTCCAAGAACGCTTGGAAATGGGGCGCTCCCCTTCCACGCTTAAGGTTTACGTAGCAGCCATTGCAGCGTTCCACGCTCCTATTGCTGGCCAATCGGTGGGACGAAACGGGCTCGTGATCCGTTTTTTGAGAGGTGCTAGGCGTTTGAATCCTCCTCGCCCTCTCACTATTCCCTCCTGGGACCTCTCGTTGGTCCTCAGGGCCTTGAAAGGAGCCCCATTTGAACCAATGGGTTCAGCCGACCTCAGGCCCCTAACGCTAAAAACCGCTCTGCTACTAGCACTAGCATCGGTAAAGCGTGTTGGCGATTTGCAGGCCCTCTCCGTGAACCCTGCGTGCCTCGAATTCGGGCCTGGTGACTCTAAGGTCGTTCTGAAACCTAGGCATGGCTACGTCCCTAAAGTGCTCTCAACTCCGTTTAGAGCTCAGGTCATCTCGCTCTCTGCTCTTCCTCCCTCGGCGGACGAACCAGAGCTGCAGCTACTCTGCCCAGTCAGGGCATTGAGGACCTACATAGACCGATCACAGTCTTTCAGACAGTCGGATCAGCTCTTTGTTTGTTTTGGCGGCCGCACCAAAGGGTCTCCGGTCTCGAAACAACGCATTTCCCGTTGGATAGTGGATGCTATTAACCTGTGCTACTCCTCACTGGGCACTAATTGCCCCATAGGAGTCAGGGCCCACTCCACTAGAGGAATGGCTTCCTCGTGGGCTTGGTCCAACGGAGTTTCCATCCAAGACATCTGTGAGGCGGCCGGCTGGTCTTCGCCGTCCACCTTTGTCAGGTTCTATCACCTCGATGTCCCGACCTTACAAGCTCGGGTCCTGTCGGTGTGATTAGCGGCTTCCAACAGGTCCCGCTTCACGCCACCATAGGAAGTATCTTCCTTCAGTGTAACCATGGGTTCGGTTAGGCTTTGCCTCCGCTTGTCCTTTTTGCCCCCTCTGGGTGGCCAAATGCAAGCTATATCGTTCCCAGCCGTGGCACGGCGTGGTTGAATTCGTTCCCCATACGCAGTACGAGTGAAGTATCGAAAGGAACGTACTCGGTTACTAACGTAACCTCGGTTCCCTGAGATACGGAACGAGTACTGCGTCACTTGCCGTGCCACGAGGCTGCGGCTCAGGGTCGTCGCTTCAGTCGATTGACACTGAAATCCTATGGCGAAACGCCTGCTTATATAGCCCTATACCCCGCCCATTTCGGCGGGAATATTCGCGCGCTTTGTCGCCATAGGCCGCGCAGCTATGCCGCGCCGCCATTGGTTCAACAACTTGTCTATGAGTGAACCAATGACGGTGCAGTTACACTGCGTTATTGAAAAAGGCTTCAGCAGCGGGGAAAAAGGGAGACCTTTCCCCATACGCAGTACTCGTTCCGTATCTCAGGGAACCGAGGTTACGTTAGTAACCGAGTACGTTACTTTTTTTAAGGAGTAACACAATATTGAAAGGCATTACTTTTAAAAGTAACTTTCCCCAACACTGTTTGTAGTCATCCAGTTTGAAATGTTGACTACAAACTCTGAGGTTATTCAGATTTCCCGTCACAGCGTTCTTTGCATTCTTTGCAGCCTTTAGACACTGCCAACAACAGGCTGGATCCTTTACTGGAAACCCGAAAGTAACTCACTCCCGCTAAATGTGACCTATTTGAATTCTTGTACATTTCGACACCAAAAGTTTGCTAAGAAGTATTTCTTACTAAAGCAAGGCAGTTTTTGATTTTGATCAAACGTATCCACAGCAGACTGGTGGGAGTGGCCTTGGAGGGCAATATTCCCAGCGCATTATGGGAGTTGAAGTTCACCTACCTATTTGGCAAAAGGGAAGACAACAGCCTTTTCTTTGTTTTCTCTAGTCCGGTATCACCAATTTCAAAATTTTTCACAATAAGGCTGTATTTATTTGATCAAAAATACATATATAGTACTGTACTATGAATTCAGACATACTTCTTTTGTCACATACTGTTTTTCACCTATATAGTAATAAGGAAAGTATGCGATTTTGCTGTTTAATGCGGTTGGTTTGGTGGGGTGTAATTGAGAATGAATTTGGGAAAGTCACGTAAGAGGAGGCAATGTCTCTATTGCGCTATGATTGGATATGATTGGTTCGTGCTACAAATCCTGCCTCATGTTTTTGTGCGTGTTCGTGAAATGGTCTGAATAATTAAAATTGGAGGACTAAATAGGAGGACTAACTAAAAAGTAAGTAAACAGGGGTTTAGTGAGCAATCAGCTTGGTTAAATTAAAGGTACATCTTCATGTCTGTTACCAGTGTTTCAGTGTTCAGTTCACAAATAAAATATAAGCCTATTGTTTAAATTGTTAATGCCTTAAGTTAATATTTTGGATTAAATATGTTTATTTAACCAGGAAAATGTGACAATATAGGTGTGTGTGTTGTGTATATATATATATATATATATATATATATATATATTTATATATATATATATATATATATATATATATATATATATTATCATAAACATTTCAAATTGACATGGTGAAATTGTCTTTTAACAGAACATTATTTGCATACAAAGATTTTAAACAGAGGTAGATTTTGAAATTGCTTCTAAATTATTTCAGTATAATATAAGTCAAAAGGAACATATCTCTGGTTTGATGGGAAATTGGGAATGAATTGGTACTTACTACTACTGCTGGGCTGTGGGGGTCCTAAGACAAAAAATGGTTAGGAAACACTAATGCAGGGCAGACAGCACAGGGGAGGAACTGGGCTCATATCATTACGATCTAGGAGCCGATAAGACCAATAATCCTTCAGCCTGTGATAAAGGTGTATGGGGCCATCAGGGGATCTATGCCAGCTTATTCCCCACTAGGCCATTTTCACAGGGCCAATCTGCAGTGTTGATCAACGTTAATGTCAAGCATAGTACCACAGAGACGTTTCACAATTGGGATCGATCCGACTCGAAGACCTATTGGTCTCTCTGAAATGAAACTAAATAAGAATAGCTATAGTTCTGTCTGTCCAAGATGCATTTGAGCGTTGACGTTTGCACTCACCATGTGATGGAACAAATCAGATAGACGTCCGGTGACTTTTACTCCGAGTGTGTTGTGTAACTGGATGCTAAACAATGACAGAAGAGAAATATTAGCCCTGTTCCAAAACCTAGTGAGCTGCTTCATTGCCTACATAGGCAACTTGCCTCTAAGGCAGCATCCTAACCATCGTGGCACATCAAATGATTTTAAAACCTCTACACATAAGCCAAGCACACACTACAAGACTGAAAATATCTCCCTGCAGGCACTAAAAGTCTCCTGGTGTGCGCACACTATACAAGTGATCACTGACTAGGTGTGTTCTTCTCCCTGATCCTTGAATACATTCTCACACAAACTTGAAGGCATACAAACGGGACAGCTGATACTTGACAACATGTCATCATGCAGTCATGTCAAGTCAGCTTGTTAGATGAACTTCATTGGCTGGCGAGCACTGTGATCTGTGACTATTTGCTGCAAACTAGTCATCAGCTTAAATCAATCAACATGTTTGAGTCCTGTACTGTGTATTTAGCTATAGGCAGCAATGTAAATAGCCCTCTCTATAGGAGACTGGACACACACAACTAATTTCAATAGAGTTTGATATTGTTGCTGAGGTAACACTGCAATATACTTAAACATAAAGTAATCACATCATTCTCTATCTCTTGCTGCTCAACCTTCAAATACTTGGTCAGAATTTGCTGTTGCAGTTGCAGCGCACTTTCAGAAACCCTCCACCTTCCCCAGCTCCACCTGTCTAGATCTGGTATGGGTAAATCATGTACGCTATATTGTACAGAAGCAGCATGACTTACTTGCTCACAGCAGCATGTCATGTATGCAGGGCCTAAAATTAACACTCACCAAATGAGAGTAAAAATCGGCATTGGCAAATATATGAAATTGTGTCAGTCGCCAGCTGGCCAGTAACAATTTTTTAACTCTAACAATGTTGTGAACAAGAATGTGAACAACGCTCTGTACAGTCGACAAGTCAGTGCTGCATCATCTTGAAAGTTTGAACCTTTCCAATGTAAATAGGCACTTTAAGCAACAGCTGTTGATGGAACTGCCAACTGCAGTAGCTAAAGAACACAAAAAAAATGGCTAAGAGCTCTCTTTCATGCCTTCCTGTGCTTCAATAGACAAATTCACTCAAAATTATGACAAAAAAAATGCCTGTCTTGGTGAGTATCCTAGTAAATAGTTGGGCTTGAACAATAAATCGAGAAATGATTTTGGATTCAATTTTCCGAATGCATCGCGATTCTCGCTCTAATCAATTCTGAGCTTTTTTTTTTAACAGCAGTGCATTCTTTAGAAACAGCCTATAAAATAATCATTCATAAAGTCTGAAAGGGTTGAAGCGAATTACAGTGGGCTGTTTACATTAATCTCGTGTCATAAAAGCATTCTGACGTGCAAGTACATTCCTAGACTCAGCCGAAAGCACGAGCGCTCTTATTTATGAGCATTTGAGCGTGAGGTTAAAAAACTAGCCTAGAGGGCCATCTGCTGTTAAAAACTAAGCTCAGATTTGATTCGAGAGAGAATCATGATGCATTTGGAAAATCTCAGAATTGATTCAGAATCATTTCTCAGTTTATTGCAACATTTATTGTCCCAGTCCTAGTAAATAGTCGGTTATGTCTTAAGGGCACACAAACACGAAACGCACAATCTGTGTGTGAATACAGTCTTAAAGTGACAGCATCCTAATAACCCTGCTACTGTCTGCAATTTTAATGTTAATCAAATCACTCACTGCTCTTGAACTTTTACAAAAAGTCCACTTCATAGCATAATATCATTGGAAATTTACCATGTGATGCTTATTTCATACGACAGAATAAAAAAATAACATTACAGATTTATGTTAACATTTACAGTCATGGTTTTAACAGGCCACTGTTAGACTAAGAGTGGAATACTTATAAGTACTCAAATCAACAGCAACTTTCAAGAAGCCTTTTTGAATGAAGCAGTAAATGTCATTCTATTAAAGTGGAACAGCTGATTATTGGCCAAAATAAAGGGTAAATGATGACGATCCATCATGATTTTAGAGAGGGATGAGAAATGGATGGACATTTGCAATCTAACAGCTCTAATAAAATACAGTTTAACTTCAAATCAAAGGATTATTCAATTCCGAAACGGCATCTGACTGCAGCACATTAAAACACATAGTCGCTGGTATTAAAGTAAGACAATTCCACTTGTCTTTCTATAGATGTACTGAGACGTTCACAGCAACTCACAGAAAGACAGATGAGAGAATGGAGTGCTGTCTTTCACCTGTGGCAGGAAGCTCTGCTCACACGTCTGCTCGAGCCCCCATTAAGAACAGCACAGATTTAAACTGTCAATCATAGACCAAAGGGAAGTCTGCCGAGCTTTCACATTCAATTACACTGGGACAAGCTCATGTCTGAGCGCTTGCTTCTCTATGGAAGAAGACGTATTTTTCATATTGATACCTCAATCTTGTATATGATATTTCTGAGTTCTCAACCATTTATTAAATGATTTTTCAATGAATACAAGAATAAACCTTTATTACAATCATAGAAAATTTATGAATTCATTTCCACTCACATTCATTTCACTAAAATCATCAAAACACTGTTATGAATAAATGCCAAGGTCCAATTTTCCATTTTATTCTAAAGCATTTTTTTTCTATGAGATTTTTATTTTTTTTTTTGCATTGTACTGAAAAGTTTTTGCACTGTGTTTAAGTGAATATACTACATTTGATTTAGAATTTGCTTCTTGGATTGTCTACCTTATCTTCTGTCTATATGTGTTGTTGTCTTGGAAACTAACTCCCTTGTGCACCATCAACACTCTGGGGTAAAATTGAATACGTGTTCGCATTTAAATGAACATTTTTATAATTACTCCAAGTTATCCAGACACACATCTTTCAATTTTTTTTGAAACTTGCACATTTTTTTAAATTTCTGATTTGGAAAACAAAATATTTTTAGATTGTGGGGCTGTTTTATACTATTTAATTCATTATAATTTACAGTCTGGACAACTGAACATGATATGGAACACTGCATCACCTAATACACCAACAAAACACATAAAACCATAATTCATTTACTTTTATCTAGTGACTGCTCTTTGAATATGACAGAAGCAAGATGATGGTTCAGTTTTTGGGCAATTTTTCTTCTTCTTTTTTTCATTGTTAGTCAATCTAGACAAAAAAGCGCCCTCTGAGAGCCACCCATAACATCTGTTGAGACATAGCTACAGGTGTTTAACTATAAGACATAAACAGAGATCTGAACGCAACAACATTAAATCAAATGCTTTAAAAATCTCAAGCAATTCTTTAATGCATCTAAAACGCAATTTAACACCACAATAAGATATTAAGCAGACTAAAATACAAATATTGTGTTATATTTATTTAAATAATATATTTAGTTTAGTAGAGAAATCCTGTAACAACATGAGTGAGGTATATAAAGCAAGACTAAACAAACAACATATACACTTGTACTCTCAGAAAATAGATTAGTAGCCTAATATTTCCCGCTCATGCTTATTAGTCTATAATTCCCAGTGTTAAATTAATGAATATCATTCACGCTGCACAATGCACGTATAAATCCATAGAAATGTGTCTCACCTGTGGATTTCTCATTCACTGCTGTGCGATGCGCGCGCGACTGTTTCCGTGCGTCTCAGACTTTTCTTCTCCCATCGAAATCTACGCAACTGGTTGGTGGTATATCTCTTTAAGACGGGAGATGTCAACTAAGCAGTAAACCTTAATTTGTCCTCATCTGATGACAGGAAAACGTTTTAATTTCTCCGAGACGTTTCCGTCTGCTCTCGTGCGCACCGGTATAATCCATATATGGTAAAGGGAAGTGCAAGACTACTTTGCATGCCTCGAGCTGTTGCTGAGGGGCTGTCAGCCGCTTTGCCAAGAAAAAACGGCTTTGCCGTGTTTTATACTGTTACAGAACAAGAGTCTGTTTCTTTTTTTATGTGTAGTCCAGGTGCTACAACATTAAATAAATGACAAACATATCAGACTTATATGGAAAACCACAAACAGCAGGTAAAAACGTGCAAAAAGTGTCGATATTTGTAGCTACAGCAAGTCAGCTGCTTTGTATAGAGAATAATAGATTCTCTATAATGGTTGCATGAGTGTTGCCTGCCAAACAGATGAATATCATAATTTGGACAGCCTACAATTTTATAAATCAGCCTAATAATTGACTCTGCCTTAACTGTGGGTTTTGCATACTGTGCCATTGCATAACTAGGGCAAATTTCACAAAATCTCCATAAAACCTCTAGGCTATTGTTTTCCGAGCTCACAGAAAGAAAGCCACAGCCAAGACTTGGCATTTATGTAGGTCTCCTCTATTTTGTTCCAATTAGACAAACCAGTAGGAGGACGTGCTACCCTGCAGACAGTAGATCTGAGACATTTATTAGTATGAGTAAAACAGAAGCGTGGACCGAGCTCCCAAACAGTGCGGTGACTCATACTGTCACAGACCAAACGTGTGAGAACCTTGTGTTCATGCACATGTGTGTGAGAATATGATGAAACATGATGTTTTTGGTGCTCGGAGCGAAGGAAAAAAGGCACAGAACATTGAGGAGTTAAAATTACCTCACTCTTATATGTGTTGTTATTATTCTTGAGTGTTGTCTCCAGACAGGTTTCATTTAAATGTGCTCATGTGACAGGTTCATATAGCTAGATGGGGGTGTTCTTTCAAATTGGCCCACTTCTTGATTAATATAGGCTGATCTTATTGAGCTGTGGTTATTGATTACCGGTCTTTCAACATGGGAAACTAGATTGGAAATAGATTAGTGTCAACATAGCTATTGGACTAGCCAACGTCAAGCTCAACAGACAAATCTGGCAAGCCAATTCAGGAAATTAAATGCAATCTTTGCCAAATGCCAGTTGTTCATTTTGTTTAAAGTCCAACAAAGGGGTTTTTAGGCTCAAGCAAAACCCCAGGTGATTCAGTCATCGGCCATTTTTGTGGAGAGCACTTGGGGTTGGAGACCTACCTTAAAGGGTTAGTTCACCCCAAACAGAAATTCTGTCATTTATTACTCACCTTCATGTCGTTCCACACCCGTAAGACCTTCGTTAATCTTCAGAACACAAATTAAGATATTTTAGTTGAAATCCGATGGCTCAGTGAGGCCTCCATATACAGCTATGTCATTTCCTCTCTCAAGATCCATAAAGGTACTAAAAACATATTTAAATCAGTTCATGTGAGTACAGTGGTTCAATATTAATATTATAAAGCGACGAGAATATTTTGGTGCGCCAAAAAAAAAAAATATATATATTTTTTTTTACAAATCGTTTGTGTCAGTTCAGTGATTGGGATCACTGAACTGTGATCACTGAACAACCCGTCAAACTGCTGTCAAACCATCAAACTGCTGAAATCATGTGACTTTGGCACATCTAAACCACTTATTTGATTCGTAAAACAAATCGCCCATCACTAGATATTGTTAAAAAGTTGTCCATTTGTTTTTTCGGAGCACAAAAATATTCTCGTCGCTTTATAATATTAAGGTAGAACCACTGTACTTGCATGAACCGTTTTAAATATGTTTTTAGTACCTTTATGGATCTTGAGAGAGGAAATGTCATTGCTGGCGATGCAGGACTCACTGAGCCATCAGATTTTATAAAAAATATCTTAATTTGTGTTCCGAAGATGAACAAAGGTCTTTACGGGTGTAGAACGACATGAGGGAGAGTAATAAATGACATTATTTTCATTTTGGGGTGAATTAACCCTTTAATGTTGCAATTGATGCTTCTACAGCAATCAGATTGAATGGAGAAGGAATAAAGACATTAGTCTAATTAATTCTGCTCATTTTTTTTTCTCTCAGAAAAAGACCTTTGCACAAAAAACAATGTCTCAAACTCTGCTCTGATTTAAGCTGCTAAGTTGCCAGTGTTTACAGGTCAGATTTCAGTGAACTCAAATATTTCATCAAATCTTTCTAATCCAAATTATCTGAGTTATGCTAGCAAATTCATTTTACAGTGCTTTACTCTTTCCATGTCAACAATTGTCTTTTTTATTTTTCATCATGAATTTTTTAGGAGAAACTTTTGACACAAAATTGATATTTAGACTCTTAAAAATAAAGTTTTCAGAGTGATGCCATGTGCCCTTAAGGTTCTTTACTGGGATTGATGGTTCTGTGAAGAACCTTCAGCATCAATGGAACCTTTCCATTCCACAAACGTTTCTTTATAGTGGAAAAAAAAAGATTCTTTAGATTTTTAAAATGTTCTTCACACTGTAACAAACAACATAAATATATACAATTTTTTTTTTTTTTTTTTAAAGTTCACTGAAAAGTTGGGGAACCAAAAATCATTCCTCTATGATATTGCTGTAAAAACCTTATTTGGAACCTTCATTTTTAAGAACAGAACTACAATTTTTAATTTTTAAAATAACCATTTTTTTTTCTTGTGTGGATAACATTTTAATAATCTAAAGAACATTTTAAATAACCTTTTGTGGAGTGGAAAGGCTATATAGATGTTAAAAGTCCTTTGTGGAATCAGAGATGCTAATAAAGATCTTTAATTGTTGCAGTGTTGCAGTTCTATTGAATTCTATTGAATTGATCTCAAACCTTGTGTACATGCTTTTTTTTTTTTTGTACAGAAGAGGTAAAAGTAGAACAATTTGGAAATCCTCTGAAGATCAGATGTTTCTAGACTTGATTAAATTTGTGTCTTTTATTGCTACCTCAGACCCTGTCTCAGGGCACAAGTCCTGATTTTGGCGAGTTAGATGTGTTCCTGGGTCAACATAATTTATTGATCCTGGAATAACTTTCCTGCACGAAAATGTTATCATCCCTACCCCTAAACCCAACCCTATCCATATGTTATCCATAAAATCAGAGGGAAATGATAAATAACACTGATGTAGAAGCACCTAACCCTGGTTGCAAGCCTAAAGACATAAACTGAAAACGTATCCCTCAAATCTGATTGGTTCATTGGAATGTTGTTCCAAGATCAACAAGGAACATGTTGTAGGCTACTTGTTAAAATCACGTTCTGCGTCTCAGGACGTTTCACTATTTGTCATCCAAGTATGAAGCCTCAGAATTCACGACCAAGAGACAACGCAAAGTGTCACTTCCCCCCCTCCGGCTCGTTCCTTACACCCCACCACCATGCGTACCCCTCACCCATCTACACCACCCACGTCTCCACTGCCTTTCCTCGTGACTATAAATAGGCTCGGACACATTAATTACGTAGCTGCTGGGGTGAGGTGCCTCTCAGTACACTGAAATTATTCTTTAGCAGAGCCAATAAAACAAAGCACCAGCCAGGCATCTCTTCTCAGCCAAGGATTTCCAAATGGCTGGAAGAAGCTCTAAACGGTTTTACCTGCACACAAGAAGGTGGGAATGGGGGATGTATCCAACGGTTATTTACTTTGATTTCACAGCTGCGCTGAAATCGCAGCACCTGGCTTGAATGGTGGAATGGATTCGGATTGTTGCCATCAAAAATTCTTGGGGAAGCTGTTTTGAAACTGCAGCTTTTCAAGACACAAGATAACCATAATTAAAGTACAGTCAGGTTACTGTTTTGAACAAGTAGTTAGCTACGCTAAAAGCTACAAACAAAAATGAGCTAACTACTCTGAAGTTACTTAAGAAGAAATTTTTACTTTATGGTCATTTATAATTTATAAAACACCACTGCTCACCTTCATTATGTCATTGGGTCCCTGACCCTGAAGAGATACATAAAACAAAAATGTTTTTAGTATGTAAACCAATCTTTGGAAAAGTGTCTATCAAAATATACAAGATTTTTTTTTTTTTTTAAATTAAGAGATGTGACCATTAAGGGGTTAGTTCACCCAAAAATGAAAATTCTGTCATTAATTACTCACCCTCATGTTGTTCCACACCCGTAAGACCTTTGTTCATCTTTAGAACACAAATTAAGATATTTTTGTTAAAATCCGATGGCTCCGTGAGGCCTCCATAGGGAGCAATGACATTTCCTCTCTCAAGATCCATTAATGTACTAAAAACATATTTAAATCAGTTCATGTGAGTACAGTGGTTCAATATTAATATTATAAAATTATGAGAATACTTGAATCAGTGGTTCGGATCGCGTGTCAAACTGCTGAAATCACATGACTTTGGCTCTCCGAACCACTGATTCGAAACAAAAGATTCAAAGCAGTGTTTTGAAAGCGGCCATTACTAGATATTGTTGAAAGTTGTTATTTTGTTTTTTTGGCACACAAAAAGTATTCCTAATAACCTTTTTAATATTAATGTAGAACAAGTGAACTCACATGAACTGTTTCAAATATGTTTTGAGTACCTTTTATCATTGAGAAGTTCGGTGACATTGCTGGCAATAAAGGCCTCACTGAGTCATCGCATTTCATAAAAAAAAATCTTAATTTGTGTTCTGAAGATGAATGAACACTTTTTCGCTTCGGGTCCATTTTGACCCGGGCATCAAACAAGGCTTTACACATTATGCAGACCTTTTTCTGATATACGAGTTAGATTAGTCTCAGAAATTCTTTTGTAAAATATATGTAGCCTCCTTCCCATATCTCACACACTTTTGTAACTGAATTTTGTTGATAAAAATGAATATGCATGCTTATTGACCATTGCAGCATGAAATATGTTCTTTTTCATCAAAGTGAACATTTATGCAAGTAAAATGTATTTATATTCATTACAAAACATTATAAAGTAACATTTATGTTGCTTTAATGTTGTTTTGTTTGATAGGTTTCATAAATTTGACTTTTTTTATCAGATGATTTTGATTTAATTAAATTATATTAATTAAATAAGATGAAACTGTTAATTCTTAGATATTTAAGAGTGTTTTATCTTCTTTTGGAGTCCATGTAAAATTTTACATTTCAAAACCCAAGAATGCAAATCTTATGCAGATTTTAAATGCATTATGAGGGTAAAGGTGCCCTAAAAATAAAAATGTAATTTACCTCGGCATAGTTGAATAACAAGAGTTCAGTACATGGAAAAGACATACAGTGAGCTTCAAACTCCATTGCTTCCTCCTTCTTATATAAATCTCATTTGTTTAAAAGACCTCTGAAGAACAGGCGAATCTCAACATAACACCGACTGTTACGTAACAGTCGTGATCATTAATATGTATGTCCCCAATATTTGCATATGCCAGCTCATGTTCAAGCATTAGACAAGGGCAGCCAGTATTAACGTCTGGATCTGTGCACAGCTGAATCAACAGACTTGGTAAGCAAACAAGAACAACAGCGAAAAATGGCAGATGGAGCAATAATAACTGTCATGATCCATGATAACATGATATTTTTAGTGATATTTGTGAATTGTCTTTCTAAATGTTTTGTTAGCATGTTGCTAATGTACTGTTAAATGTGGTTAAAGTTACCATCGTTTCTTACTGTATTCACAGAGACAAGAGAGCCGTCGCTATTTTCATTTTTAAACACTTGCAGTCTGTATAATTCGTAAACGATTTCATTCTTTATAAATCTCTCCAACAGTGTAGCATTAGCCGTTAGTCATGGAGCACAGCCTCAAAATCATTCAGAATCAAACGTAAACACCCAGATAAATACAATACTCACAGGAATCGATGCATACATGCAGCATGAATGACGAACATCTTGTAAAGATCCATTTGAGGGTTATATTAGTTGTGTGAACTTTGTTTATGCACTGTATAACTGCACTTATAGTCGAGAGCTCGGGGGCAGGGAGCATGAGTATTTAAAGGGGCCGCAGCCTGAATCGGTGCATAGTTAATGATGCCCCAAAATAGGCAGTTAAAAAATTAATTAAAAAAAATCTATGGGGTATTTTGAGCTGAAACTTCACAGACACGTTCAGGGGACACCTTAGACTTATATTACATCTTTTGAAAAGACGTTCTACAGCACCTTTAAAAAAAAATAGCAGTTACACTTTACTTCGACAGTCCACATTAGACATTGTACTAACTATAAGTAACTACATGTCAACTTCCAGTCATTAGGTTAGGTTAGGGTTAGGGTTTGGGTTAGTAAAATAAGTTGACAGGTTGCAAAGTTATTTATCAGCAGAAATAAAGTATAGCAGATATTACTGTCTGCAGACAGCCATACTCTAATGACTGGTAGTATGTTGCAAAGTTAATGTCTAAAGTGGACTATCAAAATAGTGTTACCAAAATAGCTTGTTACAGACAAAATTAACTACAGCTTAACTAATATGGCTGTTAGTAGCATTGCTACTTTTAGTTAGTTACTCCCCAGCATGGAGCACCTATAAAGCACAGAAAAACTAAAGTTACATCCTACAGCTCATTCTATTATAATACATTTGTCTCCACTGCTGAGTGGCAACATCTAATGTATCCAATTTAGTCATTTAAAGATGCATTAGCACTGAAACATATTTCACAACAAATAAAACGTTAAAAGTCGTAAAAACCATAATTAAGAGTTTGAGCCACTTTTATTGAGCCATTATAGCCAATATAATGAGCTCCATTGGACTACAGCATTCGTGTTTCTTTCTTTCTGAGCGAATGCTAAGTGGTTGGGTCAGAATGAATTAGATTTGAACAGGATGCTACTGTGTTGTGTTCCTGCAAATGCTGAGTGCTTGTAACATGGAGAATTAGGGCCTGCACTTTATAAATAGCCAGTCATCACAATTGATGGCTCCTTTGAAGCTCTAGAGATTTCCACTTCCACCAGCCCACTTGTGGTGCTGCGTACTGTTTTGTATTAAAATACATCACAGTTTGAAAGGATCAAATGGAAATATATTTCTTTCAAGCTTCCCTCCTCGCTCGCACTTGATGCTTTCATGGGTCGAATTGTCATCACACAGACGTCTCCTCTTTCGTTTAATTGTAAGCGCTCATTTATTAGGAGGTTCTTCAATGATGTTACAACAAGTGATCATGATAGAGCCTCTTCGAATGTTACATAATCTAAAAACAACAACAACAAAAACAGCATCAGAAAGAAAGTTGCGATCTTGCAGAAGGCTGTTTCCACCTTAGAGTTAAAAATTGAGCTCAAGTTTACAAAAAGAAATAAAGTGATCACATTTCAAGATATAAACTCACAGCTGGGAAATATATAAAGTTGCAATCATGAAATATTAATTCACAGCTGGTTAAAATAATAATAATTACAATTACCTTTTTTAACTCTGCAGCAGAAGCAGGTTTCCATGTTTCCTTTAAGGTAAGCCAGAAGGAGCTGAAATAGATTTTAATGAAATAGTTTCAAGAACCTACAATATAAAAATATATGTTAATAATGACTCCCATGGTCTAATCAGCGGCAATAGCAATTTAGCTCTTCCAGTTACCAAATATAAGAGCTTTTTCCATTAATTATTTTGGTTGTATAAAGCATGTGTTCATTAAAAATACAGCAGTGTCAAATGTTGTGCATGTTGCTAATTAAGTAAGTCTGTTATTAGTACCTGAATGCAGATGAAATCACATTTCATGAGTCATTCATGCAGAAATCTAGTTAATTCGAAGGGCTTCACGAAACATCAAGTTGATGAAAAACAAAGCTCGGGTCTATACACAGCTCGAAGCAAATACAGGAAAGTTATTTCTTGATATTAAAATGACTCATATATTTGAACTAAGGCATTAATATATGCAGAGAACTTCTATTCCCACCTAATAAAGGACAGCTTCTTGACATTATATAATGTGTGGTAGATCCCCTCAGTGGACAACTGGAGATTTCTGTTAGTTTTTGATAAGTGTTGAAGGTTCAGAATGACCCTTCCGTCTGTTTCCATGGGCACATCATAGTGCACCGCCCCGGCTGGCACAGAATAAAACAACAGCATAATATAATACAGCTTCACTTTAAAGAAGGGCATGGGAACAGACAGTGCTGGGTAGATTACTTACAAATTGTAATCAGTTACTGATTCCAAATTACATGGCAAAAATTGTAATTAGTAACATAATACATCACATTACACATTTAAGGTAATGTAATCTTTTTAAGGTAATGTAATCTGATTACTTTTAGATTACTTTTGACCAAACTCAATTATCACATTGATTTGAAAAGGATAATCTTGAACCATATTGATATAAAATACAAAGAAAAGGACAATATATAAAACACAAGGATGCGTCAAAGGAATTCCTCTTCCTGGTCTCGGACACCTGAAAATGTGTAATTTCTCATTCAGTGATTCCTAAATCGATATTATATGCAACGATTCTAGTCATTTAAAATTGAAATAGATGTCAGGAGTAAAAGGTCTAAATGGCAATCAGCATTTATGAAACGTGACTGAGAAAAATAATCAACGCCACCGTTTTCAGAGACTCGGAAAGGCATGAGTTGCATCAGTGTCGAGGATGTGTAGAGCAGTGTTAATGATTTAATTTGCATTGCAAAACTGTCATTTGCATTGTCTGTTAATCTTATTTATCCAGCTAATCAAAGATGGCAATCAAAAAGGTTACTGTAAGAAAACCCCTCAAGACACACAAATTACTCTAAAAGCTTCTGAGGACATTCTTATATATTCGACATTATTAGCAAAATGCAGATTGTTCCAAAAGCCCATTGTGTCATGAATGGATGGAGAATATTACTCTCCAATTAGATCTCAAGAAAACATGAGCCATTTTTCCATTAAATAAAGCCAGCACAATGCTAGTGCATTGCTATGCGGTTGCTAAGGTGTTCTGAGTGGTTGTTATGCCATTTTTGTGGTTGCTGTGGTGTGCTGGTTGGTTGCTAGATGACTAGTCACTAGCCCAAGTCAAAGAGCCCATTTCCAAGCTTCTATATTTAAAACCCTATAGATGGGTAAGGACTTCATTCATTGTAGGCTATAATTCAATGGGAATTTTCCACTCATTTATCATCTGCTGGTCAAACTCTTAACTTAGATCATGTGGAAAGGTATAGCACACCTTTGATAACAATGTGCAAAATTTAAGCATACCTATAGCACAAACAGGAGGAGTTGCATATTGTAAGCTTTTTGAAAAATCTCACAAATATGAGCAATAGTAATGGTGATGTTTGCCTTAGCAACCAACACCAATTATATAGTGATAGCTTTAGTAATGCTGAGTTTCTGTTATAAAAAGTTATAAAATATCAAAATACTCTTTCAGAAAGAATTAAATAAAACCAGTAATTACCATGAAGTTACACTTTAGAAATCTCTTCCTGCAATTAACTGTCTCTCCACTGACAGGGTTTCCCACTAATAGTTTCTAGCCAGTTTCCTTACAGCTCAGGCTGTATAAATCATGCTGAAAATATTCATAATTGTGCTGACCTCCGCAAGCGGTGTTTCCCCCATTCTATCAGAACAGCCTTGACAAGCCCACAGAATTCAATGCTACAATTCTCACAGGAGCACAGTGAGAACACCTTACCAAGTTAATGTCGGCGTGATTAAACATTACCTTTGTTAGGAAGAATGCATAATTAGCATGGAAATTCTCCAGCTTTAACATCTCATTTCAATGAGAGAAGGCTTATCAAATTCAGGGCCAGCTAGTGCTTCACCTTTAACATGCAATGTGGGGCATTTTCCCATGGACATAATAATAGCTCTCTGACTCTCTGTTATATTCCTCTAAGCAACCCAACAAAACACGGATTTTCAAAGTAGGGGTCCTGGTCTGTAACTGCTAGGCAGCATCTACCTTGGAGTGCTTATCTGATAGGACTAATAAATTAGCACCATCACACAGAAGTATTTTCAAACAGGGGTCGGTTGCATAAACTGCTTGTAAAGTTAGTTAGCCATTTTTTTCTTTAAGACTGTTCGTAACTTTTTAAGCCAGTTACATAAAAACATTGACTGGTCTAATTTAATACCCAAAATTTAGAGTTATTAACCCCTAACTAACAGCTAGTCACAGCCTTAACATAATGACTATGTTTATGCAACTGACCCAGTGGCGTAGCGTCTGGGCATGCAAGGTATGCACGTGCATATGGGCCCAGGCGGATTGGGGGCCCGATACGGCCTACCCTAAAGTAGGCTATACTTAGGGCGTCCGCATCGTGAAATTTTCGTCATTAGGAGTGTTCACGGACGACTGCACTACCCATTCACGTGCAGCCCAATTTTTGTGATGGCAATGTGGACAATGTGTGTGTCTGTAAAACAGCCCATGCTGTACAATAGAGTGAATTGAGTGCTTGAAAACAGAAGTCCAATAGATTTCTGCAATTAAATACTTTCAAAGGCTCGCACGCGCGTCTGTGCTCGAGAGAGAACCTGTGTACATGTTCAGAAAAATTAAGTATAATAGAAATAATGTTGTCAATAACTTTCTATAGTCTATGTTGAATGTACTGAAAATCATTAAGAATCTTAATAAATGGACCATAAATGGTCAATGCCATGTCTTAGCGATGATCTATTGTATTTGACCAGTATTCGCTTTCTGAAAACTTATGCATGCAGTAATGTAAGTAGTACAGAATTTTAAATGAGTCATATTGGTTTTCTGGAAAAACGACTACGACTGCACATTTGAAGATACATTTATTCACATCTGCAGTAACTCATACACTCATTGGGGTAGATATTCAACGAAATAAAATGCACATAAAACGTGATGGAAAAATATTTAGAGAAGAAACTTATAGTAAATTTATTAGGAATAAAACATGTGCATTAAAAAAAGACAGAATAATTCATTCATAACTGGAATAATCTTCGGACTCGCATCTGAAATGATGCTATGATCATTCTGAAACTCCAAAGAAAGAGGGGTATTGGTCGAATTCAAACGTAGACTGTGTTGAAAAGCCGTTTTATCATTCCTATAAATGTTTTTACCAATTCTGTCTGCATGTTAGTGATAATATCTTATTTATATTAAAGTCCTGGGACTCTTTCGCATAAGACAACTGCAACTGGAAGTTATACGCTGCTAACTTCCATATTCTGTGAAAACAGGTCGCATCGCTTCCGGTTTGGGTATTTATGTTTAGTTACATTTAAAGCCGTTTTACTCAAAGATACCTTCAAAGGAGCGAGCATATTAGCAAAGCAATGTCCATCGCATATTCAGAATGATATCTAAAAGTTAATTTTCCTTCTCACTAATATTTAGATATTTAAATTGAATGAAGCAGCAAAAAATAAAGAAGAGCTAGGTTAGCTGATTACATCAAATGTCCATAGATATCTGCGTCAGTTCGGTACTGACCAATTTCACGACTGAAAGCGATTGTTTCAGAAACTTGTGACTTAATTGTGATTTGATTACCTTTGATTCAGTATTGATTAATTTGGGGCCTATCAGGTGCAGTACATGGCAAAATTCCTCAAAGAAAAAATAAAATAAAATCCTCAACTAATACTGTAAACTATACAGGGAAACACAGCTGGTACATCTTTATAATATTAGGTTAAAATTGATTTGTAAGCTACTTACATATAGGCTAAAGTACACATGAGGAAGTTTATAATAACATTGATACATTTTTAATCACAATTATTTCATTTTTTAATAAATGTAGGCCTAAACATGTAAATGGTGGCTGTCATAAAATGGATTTATACATTCAATATTGAAACACAAGTACAAATACAATGAATATGCAATAGCCTATAGTGCATATATTTAGCAAAATGCTCCTCTCAAAGTTCATTTTTGTACCTAAATAAGGAGTCTTTGGACATTGAACAGCTTTTCTGAGGTAGGCTAAATGTGACATTTTTTACAAGCTTTTGATGCCCTGCTGCCGTTGAAACATTGCGTGTGACATGATACAGATTTCGGTAAGTTGTACTGTATCTTTCAACATACCTTTGGATGTTTAATCATGTTTGTGTTGTAACAAGTAAAGCAGAAGAAATGGTTGGTTCACGAGCGCTACAGTGATCCGTCATGCCACAGAGCCCCAAGAAAGACCGCGACTCACTCCAGTCTATGGGAAAGTAGCCCATTTTCAATTCTTATGAGAATCTTGTGACACTCAATAAAACCCACACACCCCTCTTCGGATCTAAACGATTCACATAAATGACTCATTTTGCTTCAAAACATTAATTTCGCCAAAAAGTGACTAGTTTGCAGGTATGATCAATTAGAAAACTGAATGGAGCCAATAGTCTGGAAACAAATATTTTCCATACTTTTCCTGACCTGGAAATCAAATTCTATACTTTTCCAAACAGCATAGGAACCCTGCACATACCACATGTACAAGTTAAGTTCTTTACCGTTGACATTCAATTCCAAACCAAAAAGTTAGTCGACATCTGTTGGCTTCCACTCACTACATACACAGAAAACCCAGACAAAATCAACCTCTTGAATCAATCCATTCCAGTTGCATAGAAGTCTTCAAACATAAAGAGTGACCATGACCAAGAACCATGAGAAGACTCACCTTTCCAGCATGGTTGGAATCAATCCATTCATGTTGTGAACCGTGTGAAGAATGTACCTGCAGTCAGGACTGGCTTTGTATAAACATTTTTATTTACTCTATACACTTACATGAACAAAACACCATATAAACACAAAGAGACTGATGCAGCGGTTAACTAACCATTTGATTCAGAGGCCTTTTACTTAAGTCTTTTTTTTCTTTTTCCTTTTTTTTGCGAAACACAGACGGCCGAGGCAGCACAATGCTATGATACTGAACGGTACATGCTTAGTACACTGCCTGCATCAGGAATGGAAATCTCTCTATAGACACTAATTCAAAGTAAAGAAAGTATAAAAGTATCATTTTACAGCAGTTGAAATACTGACATTAATAGCAAGTTTTAAATCATTAAAACCATGAAAGAGACTAAAGAGGCCAGTCTGAAAGAAAACAAAGATTAAGCGAAACAAAAAGCAGTTTTA
Source organism: Chanodichthys erythropterus (assembly GCF_024489055.1). Classification (NCBI taxonomy): domain Eukaryota; kingdom Metazoa; phylum Chordata; class Actinopteri; order Cypriniformes; family Xenocyprididae; genus Chanodichthys; species Chanodichthys erythropterus. Next base: position 45,916,582 of record NC_090223.1, on the reverse strand, counting down.
GGCTCATGCCTCTGCATCTGTGGAATATCATTTCTTCTGCATGTTGATGTTTATTGTGCCTTTTTGTAAATATGTAGCACTGTTACCAAGTAACCCCACCCCCAAAAAAAAAAAAAAAAAAAAAAAGCCACACCTCACACAACTTAGTGTGAGCTCCTCTGCTGTGGATTTGCCCAACTGGGAAGAAAAAAAAAAAAAAAATTATACATATATAAATATACTATACAAAAGGCCAAATTTAAAACCTCCAGGAAGAGTTTGTTAGGACGAGCATCAGTGGATCAACAATGGCACAACACATTCATTTCTTTAAGCCCAGCAGTAAATCAGTATGAAGTGGATATGATTTGTAAAGGGGGAGTAACAGGGGTGAGGAGACCTGGTCAAAACCCATTTCCATTACAGTGCGAAATCTTGAGGTTTACGGCGAGAACTTTTTGGCTTGTGCTCTGACCCTTTTTTCATACTCCACTCTGTTTTGGCTGAAACAGAAATGCAAACACAAGATTCATAACAAAGGAAATAAGCATTTCAGTCACAACAGGCAAGACTATATTTGAACTGGGAGGTGCGTACCAGTAAATTGTGTATGCCTCAGCCTGTGCGGGGTCCTGAATATTTGGTTCATTAAGGAGTTCTTGGATTCCTAGCAAGATCTAAAAATATAAAGAAGATGTGGTGCTTCATGAGATAATACTGCCCTCTTCAGGAACAAATTGGCTTATGGAGATTTAAAAAACAAAAAAACACACCACACACCACAAATCCATGCAACATTTGTAGTTCAAATCTTCAAAAACAAAACCAAAAAAAAAAAAACCACTTAAATAGGAAGTCCAATGAAACAATTAGTCCTTAAATATCTTGAATTACACTTTGTTATTGGATATACCATTTGAATGGACCTTTAACAAATGTGTCAATTTTAGGGGTGTTAATTTTTCCATGTTCGTATTTTTTACTGAACGACAAGACGCTCGTTAACCAATCATTAACCGACAAGATTGTTAAATCTGAATTAAATTAGAATATAATAAGTGTCTGTGACACACACAAAAAAAATAAATAAAATAAAAAAACAGAACGAGGATTCACATATCGTCAAATCACGCACCCGCTTTTTAATTTTGTAATTTCATTTGAATAACGTGAGATTTTGGATTTGTGGAGTAAGTGATTTTTTTACTTAAAAACTAAGGCCCCCAAAGGAGGCCCCAAGTGGCATGTTGTTACACGTGTCATTTTCTTTAATAATTATTGTAATTTATGTAATTATTAAATAACCCCATTAAGCTACATTTCAGACATCTTTGCTTTCATTAAAATCTACAGGTTGAGGGAAATCATTCAATTTGATTTCACAGCGTTTCTATTATGACATCTCTTCAATTAAAGTAAGGGCAATTAAATATGTAAATATTCATATGGCTGCACATAGGTCAATGAATAATTTTTCCTTTCAGATATATCTTTTACTGGGATTCTGCGGTCATTGGTTATTTGATCACAAAACTAGATTGTCAAAACAATAGAATAGCTTATTAGCAAATGTTTATTTCCTACAATAACATTTGTTGATGCATTTAAATAAAGTAAATCCCCATTGTTCTATATGCCGACTTTCAGTTCGTTATTTTGACGCACTCCACAAACAAGAACACGGAACGGAAACCAAGACTGTAGTAAGCACATCTTGTTTGTTTTCTTTATTTTACAAACGCACAAGGTTTTGTTTGTATTGTGAAAGTACACAAAAGTAAACCCTTTACAGTTTCAAGTGATTATGTATCTTATGTGCACGTATCTTACTCTTATCTGAAGGACCATAAATGGAGTATTCTAACCCATTTCCACTCGGGCTGAAACAATAAATCGTGGACTCATGAATCGAGTAATGATTCTGGATCGATTCTGAGATTTTCTGAACACATCACGATTTTCTCTCAAATCGATACGAAGCTTCGTTTCTAACAGCAGATGGCACCAAGTGCTTTAGAAATAGCTGTACTCTGTGTGTGTGTAAGGAATTGGAAGCAGGCAGACACACCACTTAAAAGGTGCTGTAGAACATCTTTTTAAAAGATGTAATACAAGTTATTTTAATTTTTTTAACTGCCTATTTTGGGGCATCATTAAATATGAGCAGATTTAGGCTGCGGCCCCTTTAAATACTCACTCTCCCCACCCACGGAGCTGGCGCTTGCTTTAAACAGTGTATAAACAAAGTTTACACATCTAATATAATCCTCAAAATGGATCTTTACAGTGTGTTCATCATGCAACATGTCTAATCGCATAAGTATGGTATTTATTTGGATGTTTACATTTGATTCTGAATTAGTTTGATAATGCTCTGTGGCTAAAGCTAACATTACACACTGTTGGAGAGATTTATAAAGAATGAAGTTGTGTTTATGAATTATACAGACTGCAAGTGTTTAAAAAATGAAAGTAGAAAAAGAAACAAACGATGTTAACTTTAACCACATTTAACAGTACATTAGCAACATGCTAACGAAACATTTAGAAAGACAATTCACAAATATCACTAAAAATATCATGATATCATGGATCATGTGAGTTATTATTGCTCCATCTGCCATTTTTCACTATTGTTCTTGCTTGCTTACCTAGTCTGATGATTCAGCTGTGCACATCCAGATGTCCTGCCCTTGTCTAATGCTTTAACATGGGTTGGCATATGCAAATATTGGGGGCGTACATATATTAATGACCCCGACTGTTACGTAACAGTCGGTGTTATGTTGAGATTCGCCTGTTTTTCTGAGGTCTTTTAAACAAATTAGATTTATATAAGGAGGAGGAAACAATGGAGTTTGAGATTCGCTGTATGTCATTTCCATGTACTGAACTCTTGTTATTCAACTATGCCATTCTTAATTCTAGGGCACCATTAAACCTTCTATGAGATAATGAGTCAAAGTTCGAAAAGGTTGAAGCGAATTACAGGGGTGTTTGCAGTGGGCTGTTTACATTAATCTCATGTCATAAAAGCATTCTGAGGTGCAAGTACATAGCATGAGCACTCTTCTTCGTAAGCGTTTGAGTGTGCGGTTAAAAGCTTATCTAGAGCACCATCTGCTCTTAAAAACAAGGTTCAGAATCGATTTGAGAGACTTGTGATGCATTCAGAAAATCTCAATCAATTTATTCTCCAAGCCCTAGTTTCCACAGTTACAAAAATACAATTCAAGTGATCGCACCGGTGCCATGTGTATTTTGTACATAATTTGCATCTGCTTTTTATCACTTAAAGAGGTACCACAATTTTAATACTGTGTCTTCTGTTAGTTAAATAGCGACCACTGACCAGACATTTAGAAGTATTTTAAAATGCAAAGCATTGAAAATAAAGCTCTGTAAACACTGGAGTTTTTTTGCAAGACTGTAAGTGTCCCATTGGGTAATCAAAAGTTCTACACACACTTGCAGTCTTCACACCCACTTGAACACTTGAGCCAAATACAGGAAATACATCATGTAAGTAGCTAAGCAGTCAAGTGCAAAGACTGCAAGTGAAGGCATTTGGACAGGGCTACACTAAAATTGCTGACCTAACGTCGCGGCCTGGTCAACATGAAAAAAAAAAAAAAAAAAAAAGTCGTCAACCAAACATTTAAAAAAAAAAAAAAAAACACCTGATACTGCTCAATTGTAATAGTCCATGGTACAGTATGTGCAATTCAGCATGAGCACCGTCCCACTGTGGTCACCGTGATTTTGCCAAGCAAGACATGTTCCTGGATCAACATATTTATATCTGAAACATTCTTGTCTGAAAATTTAGTCCTAACCCCATTCCTTCCCCTAAACTTATCCCTACCCATAATTCATCCCTAAAATCAGAGGGAAATGATAGGTGAATAACGATACAGAAGCACCTAACCCTGGTTCTAAGTCTAAACTTGACAAACTAAACTTTTCCCTAAAATCTGATTGGAATGTTGTTCCAAGAACATGTTGTACTTGGTAAAAACCAACAGCTCAAAGCTCAACACCAGTTTCTGTTTCAGTTTTGCTTTCAATAAGTTTGACGTTTATATTGCTACTTTTATTTCTCATTCTTGTTTTGTTCTGAATAACATTAAATTTAAAAGGACTTGTGTTGTTAAGGAAACTAAAAATAGCCTACAGCCATGTTTATAGTGTTTGTAATGATTGCTAACATTTTGCTTTATTTACTGGTATCATTTACATAATTGATTTGTAAATGATACCCCCCCCTCTTTAAAAAAAAAAAAAAAGATTAACCATGCAGCAAAATGCTTTCAAAAGTTACTTAAAGGGTTAGTTCACCCAAAAGTGAAGTTTCTGTCATGAATTAATCATCCTCATATCGTTCCACATCCATAAGTTTTGCGCATCAACTCAACGCACACGCGTGTGTTCACCAGAGCATCACGACACATGCATTTTGTGTTCGTGCGAGAGCTGACATTGTTGCATGAACATGGTTTGGATAATGTTATTTTGTAAATAAAGTGGTAAATTATGATTTTTTTGCACAAACAAAGCACTCACATTGCTTCATAAAAATTGAGTTTAAGCCACTGGAGTCACATGAAGTACTTTGATGTTTTTCCTACCTTTCCGGACCTTGGAGTGGTAGTTGTGTTGTATGTCTATAGAGGGACGGAAATCTCCCAGACTTTATCAAAATTATCTTAATTTGTGTTCCAAAGATGAATGAAGGTCTTCTGGATGTGGAATGACACCAGGGGGATAATTTTTGGGTAAACTAACCCTTGAAGATTATTTTTAAACCATTGAACTGATAATATTAAATCAGTCAAAATTAACCAGTTAATGAGCATCCCCTAGTCAATTTACAAAGGTTTTTTTTTTTTTTTTTTTTAATAGGGGTGCAGCCTTTACAGCTTACCTGCTTGATTGTAATGGCAGGCCTCCAGTCTTTGTCTTCCTCTAAAATAGACAAGCATACGGTACCAGACGGATATACATTCGGATGGAATAAAGGAGGCTCAAATTTACCTGTAGAAGAAGTCACATGATAAAAATCTGGCACAATTAATAACACCACAATGTGCATACAGAGTACAAATAATAGATTAGCCCCACTGGACATCTGATTTACACTTTGGTGGAGAGGAAGGATAGTCATCCTTGAACAGCATCCGAAGTTTGAACAAGCCTCCCTCCCATGGTGTCTGAGAAGAAAAATAAAAAGGTACTCATTTACTTAACATTTTGTTTAACATACAAATGGCATTCAGTAGTCACTGAGAAAGGAAGAAAAAAAAAAAAAAACCCACCACAGCGGTTATGCACACCTGTACTGTAAACATCAAAATGGCACTTACCCCTTTTTTCCCTGGGATGGCACACTCCCAGTTCATCAAGTTCATAGTTCCATCAGGGTTTTTTGTTGGTACGGCTACAAAACCCTGAAAAAAAAAAAAAAAAAAAAAAAGAGAAATTTTTTTCTCTTTTTGTGGAAATCATGTAGGTGGCTTCAAGTTTCAAAATGTCAGACTATTTAATCTATGGTCTCGTTTGTGTGAGCACATACACCCCAGCAGTTTCAATAGTGACTTCTCAGCTGAAAGAAGAAAAAAAAAAAGAAAAAAAAAAAATTAAATAAAAGCGACATGTTCAAATAACTTCTCCAACGCAAATGGAAAGCATCACCCTTCAGTAACCCCTTCGTTGATTTTCCGCCGAAGGTTAATACTTCAGCTCTAAATAAATTAATAAGACACGTTTCTAAAAATGTTGTTGATTGGAATGATAAAAAGACCCTCCACAGGTCTACACAAAGCCTGTTGCTTCTAAAACATTAAGTCAAACAAAACCTCATTTCACCCTCTTAATTTCTGTATAACAGCCTTACATCCGTGATCGGAAACATCATACTTACAAAAGGATGGTCTTTCCGCCAAGCCTTTCGTTCTTGTGCGAGACGACTTAATGCTATACCAGACATGACTTGTGGCCTGCTAAATGATTGAAAACCTGCAAAAGACAGACAATATATTATATATATATATATGAAAAATAAAAAAAATAAATACTTCCATTTGGACCTTTTTTTTTTATATTACATTAATTGCAATCACAATGGTTGAGAACAAAGGTAAACCTTAAAACTACATTGGGTTCATACCAAAGAGGAAATGTCATTTTAAAGTCTGAAACAGATCTAAGGAGCGTTTCGATTTTTATTTCCTAAAAACATACAGCAGTGAAAGTGTAGCAGTGGCGATACACACTTGATTATGGCTCTATTGCAGAATGTGTGTACATTTCACAATCTCCATCATTGCAAAATCTAACTGAATCATACAAATCTTTTTACAAATACAAAAATTAAAAGGTCCTGAAGTCCCCTAGCATGTGTGACTATGTACAGTATAAATGAAGCGTGTGCTAATTGTATCAGCAGTGATAAGGCTATTAACCATTTGCTTAAACATGTTTTCCTATTTAATACATTTGTAAAAACCTGTTGTCATTTGCTCTGGGGTTTCTAGTTATAAGAAATATTGCAGCTCTCCCTTCAATTCAATGAAGTTCAAAATAGACAAACAAAATGGTTTCATGATTGACGACACTGAGGGTTTGATCATCATGAGTCAAAATGAGCGTGCGTCACAGTGTTTACATCTTTTCAATGTTACCAAACCACTACAACGCAATTTCTTTTTTTCTTTCTTTTTTTTTTTTTTGATAAATTCAGAGGCTGTTAACTTTATTAAAGACACCCTGTGGTGAAGTTATTAATGTTTATATGTCTATGTAGTGTTTTTAATAAGCTTTAAGACAAACCATGTGCAAATTCATGGGTCAACACTGCAGTTTTAAAGGGAAAGTACTCCGCAGTAGTGATCTACAGACTACGGATGTGCACAAATAGTCGAATATTCGAAAAATAAAAATACTATTCGAATTTTACTATGTTGCTTTGCTGGCCGTAAATGCTGTGAATCCATGATAAATCCTAAGCACTAAAACTCAGAGTTATAACTAAATGCACCGGGTGGCGCTGTGGAGCGTGTTTAACAAGTTTATTTTATTTGATAGTCACATAATGTTGGCGTCTGCCTTGCAAAGTTTGGAATTACTTAGATTTCATGTGCTTTCTCATTATGGTGTTGATATTATGATAACTCCTTTTCATTCATTCATTTGATCAAAAGTAATTCCATTTTGTAAGATCATTTTCATCTAAATAACGTTACCCGGCGTCGAGTGAGGAAAGACAGCTGTCCATCACTGCATTCACGTCAGGTAAGTGCAGCTGTAAGTTATCCCCTAGTGAGCCAAGATGATAACTTATCTGATAGCAAAATGATTTTGAGACACGTTTCCTTTAAGTTTCGTCGAGGGAGATATATTTACGAACAGAAAACACAGTGCTACTGTTAGAAACTTAGCTTAGCACACTGTTATATATTATTATTATCGTGTTTCTGCAACGTCTGTCAGCACGGCTCGTTTTCTCACCCGAGCATGTGGATATTATTGTTTTTCTCAACATGAACATGTGAAACAATATAAACACGATAACCAAATACTGACTCGAGTGTATTATGTACGTTTTGTACAATAACTGGCGCTGTCTGCTTTATTAGTATTTTTGCCGCTTGCGCTGCTTGAGATTAAATGCTTTTGTTCTTAATATTTTTCACATATTGTTTAATGCTTTGAACTAAAAGAAACCCTTAAGATATAAATGTAAACTTGTTGTGTATATTGCCTAATCGTAAGCTTGTTCAGAAATGGTTACAAAATATTGATGAATATAAAACAACGTCTTTCTCGTTTAACCTCATTTAAATAAACGAATATTCGAATATTCGTTTTTTACGAGCCCAAATATTCGAATACAGTATTTTGGAAAAATGCCCATCCCTACTACAGACGGTTTCAAAAACCGCTGGTGTTTCTGACGTCACAAACTACCTTGTAACCAATCCCGTCAACGTGCCGCCGGACTTTAACATAACACTAACTGACCGTGCAAGGGAGTCTCAAGACTAGGCAAGTTTATCCCGGTATATTCTTCTGTTAATATGAAAAGTCATGTAAATTTAGCAATATTGCAGGTGTATGATGTATATAACGATGTTATGATGACCTATATGTCTTTCTCCACTGTCATTCTGAGCTGTTCGAAGCGTTTCTAAGGGTACTGATTGTTAGAAGGCAGCTGTCTGACTCGTGAACTGGAACATGGCATTAGCAGTTTGATAATGTGGTAAAGCAATCATATTAATTACCACTACGCATGTTGTAAAGAGCGATACCAATCGTGCAGCGTTTACCTCAGTAAGTTGACCGAGTGGATCTCTGAGCTCGTGCGAGTGAGTGGAGGCGGGGCTAATTTGCATATTCATAAATCAGCATATACTAAATGAAGCAAGGGTGTAGAGTTACTATTTTAAATAAAAGAAATAAAAAAAAAAAAGTTTAAATATGTAATTTGGGTGATCAAATAGGAGCTTTGTGTAGGGTTGAGATTTGGTTCCATGTATCAGTTGTTGGTTTTTGAGACGCAGAATACACATTTAGAAAATACAAAAGATATATTGTGGTATAAGGTGTATTTTCACTTCATGTCAACTTTAAAAGGATAGTTCACCCAAAAATGAAAATTATCCCATGATTTACTCACCCTCAAGCCATTCTAGGTGTTTATGACTATCTTCTTTCAGACGAACACAATCAGAGATGCATTTAAAAATATCCTTAACGTTAGTCCTCCTAGGTTTATAATAGTTGTGAATGGGGGGGGGGGGCACATTTTGAAGTCAAAAACAATGAATCCATCCATTAAAAAAAAAGTAATCCATACAACTCTAGTGGGTTAATAAAGGCCTTCTGAAGAGAAGAGAGGCATTTTTGTAAGAAAAATATCCACATTTAAACTTTATACATTCAGATAACTAGCTTCCGGCAGACGACCGTACGCAAAATGTGCAAGTCGATTTGCGGCAGAAGAGTATTCTTTGACCTGACGCACAACGTAATGACGAACACTGAGGCGCAGAGGGGAGAGCAAAACAAAACACCAGTCACTGATAAGTCTAAAATGATAACTTTTAAAGCAAAATTTGAGGATTTCAATATAAGAGGAGCTTAAATTTGTTGCACAGTCCTATTTGTTTGAATCGCGAGAGGCGTCCAAGCTTACGATACTCATATGTCCTCAGTCATACATCGCATCAGAGGTTACTCATTTGACGCAAATCGACTTGTGCATTCTGCGTACGGTCGTCCGCTGGAAACTAGTTATTTGAAACGATAAACTTTTTTTTTTTTCCCAGAAGGCTCTTATTAATCCACTGGAGTTGTATGGATTACTTTTTTTTTTTTTTAAATGGATGGATGCACTTTTTTTGTATTCAAAATTTGGCCCCCCATTCACAACCATTATAAACCTTGGAGGACTAAGGATATTTTTTTAAATATGTCTCTGTGTTCATCTGAAAGAAGATAGTCAAATACACCTAGGATGGCTTGAGTGTGAGTAAATCATGGGATAATTTTCATTTTTGGGTGAACTATCCCTTTAAGATGATCTGATAACCGTTAATCAAACAGTGTAGGTCGATTATTATCAGAAAATGTATAATAGACGACAGTGAGACAATATATAAAATGGAGAAATATATATATATATATATATATGGTGTAATGTTTTCATAAATCAACGCATGTGAAAATGATAGTTTAATCCGACCCAACATTGTGTCAAATTAAGATGCCGTTAACTCTAATAAGAGGAGTTGATAACCATTATCATACAAACATGTATATTAAATCGCTGAAAATAATTTGCAGAAAGTTCAAATCCATAATTAAAGTGTATTGTAGATATTGGGTGAGAGAAGAATGCATGAATGGAGAAGCGAGAACGCAAAAGAAAAAGAAAAAAAAAAAGAGAATAACAGTGCACATTACTCCCAGGGTTTCCATAGTTAGCTCAATCGAAGCAACTGACTATACTGAATATGCTGTCCGCCTATGTTTGATTAGAGTAAAGAACAAATAACCCGCACTGAATTAATCTACCTGTCAGATGCGCATTTTTTTGCGCGATGCCGCACAGCAGCGGCGGACTCAACCAAATCACGCTTTGTTGCGAATAACTGCTCGCGTCAAACTACACGGAAGGAGCTGTTTATTATGCACGTGTGCAATTACATGTTTATAATACATGCGCGATCTGTAATTTGTCGCGTCGCGTGCGGTCTGGATAGGCGGTTAGCCTAGCATAGCTGGCTAGCTAACAAGACCCGCAAACAAAAACACCGCAAACTACAGTAAACGTTCACAAATTAACCCGTTTTTTTTACATCAGACATACCTTTTCAGTGAAGATGAGTACCGTACTCTAGACCAAGAGCAGTTTAATGTGAAATTCGCGTCAAACTCAAAGCAAAAATCTAGCGAAGTTTCCCTCCTGGAGAAAAAGAAAACACAGACATTTACCCAAGATAATTAGGACCCGTGAGCGCACGCGCAGATGCCTGCATGAAACTTTCAACAATATCCATATATAATGAGGAAAATTGAATGGATTGTTTCCTATAATTACAGGCTGATGAATTGCAAGGTATTCTCTATAAACGCAAGCTGATGGATATCACCTGAACGTCCAATTGAAAGCAAAACACGAACAATTAATTAATTAATGAGACAAAGCAACTGATTAAAACATCCTGATTTATATTGTTTTGTGATTAGTGCAATAATACTACGTTTTAACCTATTTACTGCTTGTTTTTACTAACCGAGTCAGAGAAACCCATAAGATTTTAACATTTTGGCCAGGCATTTCTTGGACACCTATAGGATGTCAAGCGCACGGTATGTAAAATACTCGAAAGCCATACTTGAGTAAAAGTATAAATATCTTTCCAGAAAATGACTTTGGTAGAAGTTAAAGTCACTGTTTAGAATGTTACTTGAGTAAAAGTTTTAAAGAATGTGATATTTTTTTCTACTTAAGTACTACTTAAGTAAAGTTTATTAAAAACTGTTCTATGCACAGTTTGAGCAACAAGATTGTGTTCAGTTTTAACTCTTTCTTACATTTTGTTTCTTTGAATTAAAAAATGGCTAAATGTTTATTGTAATTTTTAAATATAAAAAATACAAATATATTATTTATACATTGATCGTTCATATTAATACGAAGTGCATTATAACTAATAAGAGACTACTTTATGTTAAATGTAAAATGTTAAAATGTAAAAGCTGAAATTAAAAATGAACAATACTTTTATTAACCTTATTTAATGTTACAAATGTAACTTGTTACTCTTATTGTATAAATCCAAACAGTCATGCTTAAAATTTGCCACTTTTACACACAAAGGCATAGCATGGGTCTATTTTATATATACATTCACACATTAATTGCCTCTTTTTTAGAAAACTTGATGATTATCTAATCAAAAAATGTGTTACAGTGCCAATAAAAAAAGAACTGAAATCTGACACATTTCTGATAAATGTTTCTGTCGCTGCATGATGAGAATACAGTTTAAATATAAAACTTTGCTCGATAATGAATGCATAACAGCGAACAAATGAATATAAACTAATGCAAATGAATGGTAACAATCATGACATTAAACAGTTGGTGTTTTTGTCTCATTGTTTTAACCTCACGGCACGTGTCAAAACAAACTCTACGAGTGTCACAGACACGCCAGGCTCCACCTCACCACAGTACCCACGCACTCAATCACCAGCTTATTAATCACCGCCACCTGCACCTCATTCACTCTGCAATCACCAGCACTACAAAGCCACCACTCTCACACACACTCACTGTCCGGTCTCGTTTGCACTACGCCATGTATATGCTTACCTTAAGGACTCCCCTTCAACATACTTACCTGCTCCAGCGATCTCCTTCATCTCCTTCGTCTCCTGGTCCCTTCGTGTGCTTACCCATCTGTGTGTGTGAGTGTCTCCAACGTCTCCCTCCATCTCAGCTCAACTCCTGGATCCACAAACCACACAAGGACAGTATTACTTTATATTCATCTCTCAAGAACCTGATAACAGCCATTACCACTCTGTGTTCCACATATTGTTCCAATAAACTCACCTGGATTGCTTTTATCTCTGCCTCCGTGTCTATATCATAACAGAAGACCGGACCATAACAACTAACGGCATGAGTATAAACGATCCATTCCAGGAACTCGTGGACGTGCTGCGTCGAGCACTCACACCACAGCCCTCAACATCGTCATCCCACAACACGGCTGTCTCCGCACCCACCAGCACCACTCCTTCACCTGCATTCACCGCCAGTCCCATGGCCAAACCGGCGCCCTACTCTGGATCGGCGGAGGAATGCAGCAGTTTCTTCTCCAATGTGAGCTGGTCCTGGAGATGCAGCCGCACCTCTACACCACAGACACGGCTAAAATAGCGTTCATTATTTCACAACTGCAAGGGAAGGCTCTGCAATGGGCAGATTCGTTGTGGACCCAGAAAGGCCCAGTCGTCCAATCCTATTCGGCGTTCGTCTCCCACTTCCGGGAAGTATTCGGGAAACCTCTGACTGATTCCTCGACTGGTGAGAAACTTTATAATCTAAAGCAAAGAAACCTATCTGTTAACGAATATGCCTTGCAGTTTCGAACGCTAGCCGCCACCAGCGGATGGAACGAGCAAGCCCTCATCACCACGTTCCGTCAGGGGCTGGAACCCTCCGTGCGGCTGCATCTCGCTGCATACGAGGACTCCATGGGATTAGAACGCTTCATCCAACTCGCCATCCGCGTGGGGTCCCGTATGCAGTCGTGCATTCAAGAACACCAGGGCCAGTCATCCACCACTAACCTCCTCCGTCGGTCCGAACCCGTCAGCTCCCCAGAACCAGCCAACGAACCCATGCAGATTGATCACTCACGTCTCACCCCTAACGAAAGACAAAGAAGGCTGGCCCTGAATCTCTGTCTCTATTGCGGAACAATGGGGCATAATCTCTCCACATGCCCCATCCGTCCTCCTCGACCCGTGGTGAGTGCAATATTTCCCTCCATTCAGAAAATGAAACCACTCACTACAACTGTAACTCTTACTGCGGCTAACATCTCTGTTCCAGTGGTGGCGCTCCTTGATTCAGGGTCAGCCGGAAACTTCATCTCAGGCACCCTCTGTAGACAACTCAACCTTAAGATCTCTCCTTCACCGACGAGCTATCAAATCCACTCCATCACGGGCAAACCCCTAAGCCGCAGACACATCCGTCACTGCGTGGGCCCACTACAACTCAGCATCGGTATCCTGCACACTGAACACATCCATTTGCTGGTTCTGGAGGAATCCACCGCTGACGTGGTTCTAGGGCGCCCGTGGCTGGAACAACACAACCCCAACATCTCCTGGCGCACGGGCGAAGTCCTGAAGTGGGGCGATCACTGCTTCCCAGACTGCTTCCCAGCGCTTCCTGTTCCAAAACCTCCACTCTCCAAGTCTCTTCTCGTGAATGCCACGTCCATCGAGAGCCCTGTTGAGAAGCGCTCCGTGGATGTTCCCCCTGACTACGCCCCCTTCAGCGACGTCTTCTGCCCGCAACGCGCCTCCAAGCTTCCTCCACACCGGCCATGGGACTGCGCCATCGATCTGCTGCCGGGTGAACCAGTGCCCAGGGGACGCATATACCCCCTGTCCATACCGGAGGAGAAGGCCATGGAGGAATACATCAAGGAGGCACTCGAACAAGGTTACATCCGCCCGTCTACTTCCCCTGCTGCTTCAAGCTTCTTCTTCGTGGCAAAGAAGGACGGAGGCTTGAGGCCATGCATCGATTACCGTGCACTCAACAAGATCACCATCAAGTTCCGATACCCACTTCCCCTCGTCCCAGCGGCCCTGGAACATCTCCGCGGTGCCACTGTGTTCACCAAGTTGGACCTCCGCAGCGCGTATAACCTCATCCGGATACGTGAGGGGGACGAGTGGAAGACCGCCTTCGTCACGCCCACTGGACACTACGAGTACCTCGTGATGCCGTATGGCCTGGTCAACGCCCCCTCCGTATTCCAGGATTTCATCCACGAGGTGCTCCGGGAGTTTCTCCATAAGTCCGTTCTGGTTTATATAGATGACATCCTCATCTACTCCCGGAGCTTGGCCGAACATCGCCACCACGTTGCGGAGGTCCTCCAGCGCTTACGGCAGTTCCATCTCTTCCTCAAGGCTGAAAAATGCTCATTCCACCAACCCTCCGTCCAGTTCCTGGGGTACGTGATTGATCACAGTGGCATCCGGATGGACGAGGGGAAGGTCTCCGCCATACAGTCCTGGCCCACTCCTACCACCATCAAAGAACTCCAAAGATTCCTAGGTTTCTCCAATTTCTATCGCCGGTTCATCAAAAACTACAGCACAATCGTCAGTCCACTCACCAACCTCCTCCGTCACCAGCCCAAGTCTCTGTCCTGGTCTCCATTAGCCACCGACGCCTTTGAGACCCTGAAGAAGGCCTTCACCACCGCTCCCCTCCTCGTCCACCCCTAACCCGGACCTCCCGTTCATAGTAGAGGTGGACGCATCTACCACCGGAGTGGGAGCGGTCCTTTCACAGCAGCAGGGGACACCAAGTAGACTCCATCCATGCGCCTTCTTCTCCCGCAAGCTCAACCCGGCGGAGGTCAACTACGACATCGGTGACCGCGAACTCCTGGCCGTCAAGCTTGCCCTTGAGGAGTGGAGGCATTGGTTGGAGGGAGCTACTCACCCATTTCAAGTCCTCACTGATCACAAGAATCTCGAATATCTGAAGGCCGCAAAGAGACTCAATCCTCGCCAAGCTCGCTGGGCTATGTTCTTCTCTAGATTCAACTTCTCCATCTCCTACCGTCCTGGTTCAAAGAATACGAAGGCTGACGCCTTATCTCGCCTCTATGCTCCTGAGGAAAAGCCCGAAAAACCTGATACTATTCTGCCGGAGTCCATCTTCATGAGCCCCATCCAGTGGTCCGAAGAAACCATTCCCTCCGCCAATGCCTCCACACGCACTCCGCCGGGTTGCCCACCGGGCTTGCAGTACATCACACGGACACGTCGCACTCCACTCCTGCACAACGTTCACTCTTCACTTGGCACTGGTCACCCGGGGGTCAAGGAGACCCTCTCGTTGCTCAAACAACGCTTCTGGTGGCCCAACATGGCCAACGACGTCAGGAGGTACGTGCAGGGCTGCAGGGAGTGTGCCATCTCCAAGAGCCCACGCCATCTTCTCCACACCGGCTAGCTCTTTCCTCTGCCCGTTCCTGAGAGACCCTGGTCACACCTGGGAGTGGACTTCGTCACCGATCTCCCCGAGTCTGACGGTCACACATGCATCCTGGTGGTGGTGGACCGCTTCTCAAAGTCCTGCCGTCTGATACCCCTGGAGGGTCTACCTACCGCCATGGCCACCGCAGAACTAATGTTTAATCATGTTTTTCGCTATTATGGATTACCTGAAGACATCGTCTCCGACAGAGGACCCCAGTTTGTCTCACACGTCTGGAAAGCCTTCTTCTCCCTCCTGGGTGTGACCGTCAGCCTATCGTCTGGATACCATCCTCAGTCGAACGGGCAGACGGAACGGAAGATCCAGGAGATCGGCCGCTTCCTGCGTACCTTCTGTCACGGCCACCAGAACTCCTGGAACCAGTACCTGGGTTGGGCCGAGTACGCACAAAACTCTCTCCGCCAAGCCTCAACGGGACTAACACCCTTCCAGTGCGTACTCGGCTACCAACCCCCGATGTTCCCCTGGGACGGGGAACCCTCCAACGTTCCGGCAGTCGACTACTGGTTCCGGGAGAGCGAGAGGGTGTGGGACTCAGCTCACCACCAGCTGCAGAGGGCCCTGCGCAGACGCAAGATGGCAGCCGACCTTCGACGCTCCGAGGCTCCTGTCTACCAGCCGGGGCAGAAGGTCTGGCTGTCCACCCGGGACATCAGGATGCGTCTGCCCTGCAAAAAGCTGAGTCCCCGCTTCATTGGCCCGTTCACCATCCTTCGGCAGATCAACCCCGTCACCTATCGTCTCCAACTCCCGGCACAGTATAGTAGAATCCATCCTACATTTCACGTGTCTCTACTTAAACCTCACCACCCTTCTGTTGTTCCCTCCACAGAGCCTGACGTGGCAGCCGCCGAGCCCCCCGTCCACTTCTCCTAGAGGACGGCACAGCCTACGTGGTCCACGAGATCTTGGATTCCCGGCGCCGTGGTGGTAAACTCGAATACCTCGTGGACTGGGAGGACTATGGTCCCGAGGAACGCTCATGGATTCCCAGGAACGATATCCTTGATCCTCTTCTGTTACAGAACTTCCATACCAACCATCCAGACAGACCTGCCCCACGACCCAGGGGAAGACCACCACGACGTCGGGGTCCGCGGCCCTCAGGAGCGGGCCGTGGAGAGGGGGTACTGTCACAGACACGCCAGGCTCCACCTCACCACAGTACCCACGCACTCAATCACCAGCTTATTAATCACCGCCACCTGCACCTCATTCACTCTGCAATCACCAGCACTACAAAGCCACCACTCTCACACACACTCACTGTCCGGTCTCGTTTGCACTACGCCATGTATATGCTTACCTTAAGGACTCCCCTTCAACATACTTACCTGCTCCAGCGATCTCCTTCATCTCCTTCGTCTCCTGGTCCCTTCGTGTGCTTACCCATCTGTGTGTGTGAGTGTCTCCAACGTCTCCCTCCATCTCAGCTCAACTCCTGGATCCACAAACCACACAAGGACAGTATTACTTTATATTCATCTCTCAAGAACCTGATAACAGCCATTACCACTCTGTGTTCCACATATTGTTCCAATAAACTCACCTGGATTGCTTTTATCTCTGCCTCCGTGTCTATATCATAACAACGAGGTATCAGTGTTAGTTTTTATTTTGCCTCTAGAGGCCGCTCTCGTACTGTACAATGACAGCGCACTCTTCTCAGTCGCTCCAGCAACGGATGCAAATCGGAAAATGAAATCAACCGCAGTTATGCGAACACTTGTTTGCACATGCTTGCTTGCAGTCTGTGTTCTACCGCCTTTATTTTGTAGTAAGTAACGAAAATGCTTTGGGAAAATGTATCGGAGTAAAATCATACATTTTATTTAGGAAATGTAGTGGAGTAAAAGTAAAAGTTGACAGAAATATAAAAACTCAAGTAAAGTACAGATTCTCCCAAAAAATACTTAAGTACTGTAACAAAGTATTATTACTTCATTACTTTAGCCTACACCACTGATTAATATTATACCCCTGGTTTCACAGACAAGGCTTAAGCTAGTCCCAGACTAAACTGCATGTTTGAGCTGTTTGAGAGCAACTTGCACTGACATATCTTAAAAATGCGTGTTATTGTTTTGTCTCAAGATGCACACCAGTTTTTTTCTAGGGTAGGCTACATTTATAAAAGCTATTTATTTTTTTTAATGCAGTTGTATTGCATTTTTTTTTTTTTCATATTTCACAGCACTCAGACCAAAATATAAAATGTCACATATCACTGCTTTTTCTTTCTTTCTTTCTTTCTTGCTTTCTTTCTTTTTTACTCATACCAAACTATGATTTATTTGTTTTCTGCTATATTGACCCACCAGAAAAAGAGATTCTGATGACACTGCACATTTATCCGGCCCCTGATGGCAACACCTACACAACAGGAACTATCCTTAATTGGCTTCATTCGGGGCGGAACATCTGCAAATAGGCTTGTTTTATAACCACAACCACATCCTTCATGTCATACTTTCGTCACAAGCACTCTGACTGTGCATGTAGATCAGTAGAAGATTGGCATAACGTAAATGTCAGGAGGATTTATGCAATGTATAAATGGTGTTTGATTGAGAACTGCAGATTTTTATATTTTCACCAACATTTTATGTTTTTGTAAACGGGGTCAATGGGAATATTATCTAGGTAAGTTTTTTATAATACTTCTACTTCTTTTACAGCTACTTTACCCTGTTTTTTTATTTTTTATTTTTTAATTTGTTTAATCAACATATGTTGATTATAGACTAATATGATGATAAACATCGTAAACATTTGTGATGGTTTTCTATATTTTATAAAACGTGTAACTGTATGTTTTAATATAATCATTATTATTTATTTTTCTTTAATATGTTGTTGTTACATTTTAATTTTTTATTTAACATGAATTAAATGAATGTATAATTTAAAATTTGGTTATACATTAAAACATGGCATTTCAAGCAGTAAAATAACATGTTTACTCTCATTGCAGTTTGCATGTGGGCTCTGTACAATGCATTTGAGCAGGCTTGACCACAGTTTCTGTCATTGTTTCTCCACGATGGCTCTATGGCAAGCCATATTCTTGCTTGTTGTTTGTGGACATATTGAGTGCAGTAAGTTTGCATTTATTGCAATATAACCATTCTCATAAAGTCATTCTGAACGTCTTGTAAAATAAGTGTAGATACAGCAGAACGTCCTCAGAAGGATGTCCTCTAACCTATGCAGGTGTTGATTTGAGAAGAAACGCTACCGTTTTTGTAGCTCGATTGACCACATTTCCTTTCACATCACTGTTTGCAGATGACGGTGTTTGCAATGTGACCTGCACCACAGACTTCATCTCCAAGCTGAACTGCTCTAATTCTGACTTGGCAGGATCAGCTTCATGTGATGTTGCGGCAGATTGCAGGTACAGATCTAGCACAGTGTGTTCTTACTGCTCATTGTTTTTTTTTGTTTTTTTTTAACCTGTTATTACCATTGGTCAACATATTGTTTAATTAGTACATTTCATGTCTTCCAGAAGTGAATCTTCTGATGCAAATGGGAGCTGCAGGATCATATCGCCACAATCCTGGTGCACAATAGAACAAGAGGAGCTGAATACGATAATGTCCTTTGATACCAGCTGTTCTATCACAGTAACGCAAATGGACAAACAAGGCAATACGGAGATCCCAGCAACGAGTTACTCTGAAACAATCACTTTATACAGATATAGTACGTTCCTCAACCCACTTCATCGGCAGTGTAAAGCGTCAGTGAAAATGCTTAGAATCTGTCATTAAAATGACAGATTCTTTATTGGCATCTATAGTTCCATGAAGAACCTTTTCATTGCACAAAAGGTTCTTTATAATGGAAAAACATTTTTTAGATTATTAAAATGCTGTCAAACAAGGTGTTTGGGGATCCCAAAATGGTACTTCTGTGGCATGGCTGCAAAAACCCCCTTATGGGGCTTTTTGTTTTTTTAAGAGTGTATGAGGATTTTCAAAATCTTGTAGTTTTTGGTTTAAAGTTTGTGTCAAACCTCAAATCAAGCATGATTTGAGATGATCCAAAAACATCTTGAGCTTCAATGGAAGAAGAACGTCTGACCCCATCTGTACAAAGAGTCACATGATCATTGCTAAATATGTACTTCACTGATTAGTACACAGCACAATGCTCTGCTTAAAGTACATATGGTCCCTCTCTAAATAATGTTAAAGTAACACTGAAGCAGAGTTAAAGTTAAGGAGATAATTAAGCAATTAATTAGGTGATGATTGAGCATTAGTGATGAACACCTGCTGTTAACAAGCAGAATCACTGAAGAAAAGAGAGAAACAAAAACTACAACTGACTTTAACTCTACTTCAGTGTTACTTTAACACTATTTAGAGAGGGACCATATGTACTCTAAGCAGTGTTGATTTAACTCTGAGGATTTTGCTGTGTATGGTTCATTTTACATCATAACCTTACTCAAAATCCCATAAACATTCTATTTTAATTCCATGTGATCTCAGACTTTTTGGACGTTTTTTGTCTTGTTTACTCACGGACAGCATTCACTAACATTTGTTTTCTTTTCTTTTTTATAGTTAAGCTAAATCAACCTTTCAACCTAAACATTGCAAAAGTTGACAGGGGTTTCAATCTCACTTGGGATGTGGATAAAGAGCATGAACTGTATGACGACTTCTACTACAGAGTACGATTACAAAATAAAACTGATAAGGTAAAAGATCAATTTCTCTATCTATATGGAGAGAAAATGACATACGTTTTGCAGATTTTTCTGAACAACAATGTGAAATGCTGATTATTCCACAGAAGGAGCAAATTTACATCCTGGAGCAAAACCAACAATTCATGGTTTTCCTCAGTGAAAATCTCCTGCCAGGGAGGCAGTATGTGGCAGACATTCAGGTCGCCATACACCCGAGGTCATTTATATCCAAGTGGAGTGAATGGAGCAACAGCGTTGAATGGACAACTGACTCTCCGGAGACAGAGCAGTACTATTTTCTGCTGCTGGCACTTCCTGTTGTGGCAGTGGTGCTGCTTGTGTACAGTGGGAAACTGTGAGTATCACTTTTACTTGTTTTTATTTGTCCAGAATTTCATCTTGGCCCGGTTTCACAGACAAAGCTTAGATTAAGCCAGGAAGTAGACCTTAGAGACATTTAAGTAGCTTTTATAAACATGCCTTAGAAAATAACTGGTGCGCATCTTCAGACCAAAAAAAAAAAAAAAAAACAATGGCGCTGACATATTTTAAGATCTGAAAAAGATGCATTTTCATAGACTTATGCCTTGTCTGTGAAACCAGGCATGTTTCAGTTCAAATTGTCCGTTGGTCAAAAAAAAAAAAAAAAAAAATGGTACTAATAACTGTTTGCTTGTCAAAGATAAAGTTGCTCCTCATGGAGGCCATGAGGTACATTTTAAGACTTTAGGGAATTGTACAAGCTTGTACAGAAGTCACTTTGTGGGATATAGAGAAGTGAAGCCAACTCAAACCTCTCTCATTATGACTGATACTTCATTTATGAGTCACATGAGCGTCTTTATTATCTGTAAGTCATATGTCTTTGAGGTCTATATTAACCTTTCAGAACATCTAGATGGGTTCACTCCTTACAAATCTTAAAGATTATGTACTGAGAATTTTGCCTGATATCCCTCACAGTGGCGGGCTTAATGAAAGACTACAGACAAGTGTGATCTTCAATTTCGA
The DNA here is from genome assembly GCF_024489055.1 of Chanodichthys erythropterus. NCBI lineage: Eukaryota > Metazoa > Chordata > Actinopteri > Cypriniformes > Xenocyprididae > Chanodichthys > Chanodichthys erythropterus. The sequence continues at coordinate 45,895,553 of NC_090223.1, read as the reverse complement.
TAGCGCCTCCTCTAAATGAGTTTTCCAGTAATCGATATGACAGCACTTACCGTATATGAATAGTCCTTTCTCACCTCCCACGTTCACAAAAACCACAACAGCAGCAGATATGTTTGTGCAGACGGTCTATTTTCAAGTAGGTCAAAAAAACGGAGGAAGTCAGAGCTACAAGCTCTGCAAGTGCATAAACTAGACAGTTTCCATGACAGCTGCTGTTTTCATTTCTTATTCAGCACATAATTATCATATGTCCAGAAATAATGTCACTCCTTTAACACTTTGTCTTTTTGCATGTACAGAGGGAGCTTTAAAAAGCCCACCTTATGGCAGCACATCCCAAGCCCCCATGAGTACTTTACACCGCTCTACCATACATATCAAGGAGACTTTAAGGTATGTTGTGTTTCTAAATCTCTTGTGCATAAGCAGAAGTCTCTGTGTGCGTGTGAGTGAGATAACATTAGGGGACTTTCATACATGCGACTAACTTAACCTCACTTGTAAACGGGGAATGTGACATTTTTCAAATGAGTCACTCTGTAGGGGCTTCAAAGGAACAGGAGGGCTCACTTAACATTTGGTAGAGATTGCGTTAAATGTGAAAACCGAAAGTATCAGTTTTCCCCTCTAATGGAAAGTACTATGAGTTCAAACCTAAACTCTGATAAGGTGGGTAGTTATAAATAGTTGTTTTTAACTAAAGGGGAATTTAGTGAATATTCCACTGGGTAGAGTTGAAAATACTACCCTTTATCAAAAGATCTTTCTTGAGTTGTTGTTGTTGTTGTTCCTCAGAGCACTTCAGTAACACTAGCACTTCATTTACTTGGTAAATATATTAAAAGTCGCAGCTTTCTCTGAAACATTAGCGTTATAAAATGTGTCGGTGTCGTGAACTTTCAAGACTTGAGGCACTAGCTTTAAGGAAAGCAATTGAGGAAATGGTGGCAGATGTGTGATCTTTATTTTCAAACTGTAAAGGAACACATATTCCAGTAGAGGTCAGTAATATGCTGCATTAGCAACAGCGAGAGCTGTGCGTCATCCAATGTAAAGTATACGTCAAGCGTCATGTTAAAAAAAAAAAAAAAAAAAAACTTTTTAAAACATTTGCCCCCGGTTTCATAGACAAGGCTTAAGCTAGTCCCAGACTGTTTGAGCTTTTTTAACTGAAAGTAACTTGTACTGACATTTCTTAAAATAGGTCAGAGCCATTGTTTTGTCTCAACATGCACACCAGTAATGTTTTTTTTATAAAAGCTACTTAAATACCCTAATTGAACTGAGGCCTAATCCTGTTTTAGCCTAAGCCCTGCCTGTGAAACCGGCCATAAAAGGATATATTTATCAAAGTATTTTTCCGTACAGTGTGAAAATAGTAGAGGTGTAGTGATGTAATTGTGTTGATCTGCTCCGTTTAGGTGTAAATTGCTCCGTGATACTGATCTCCTCTGTAATTTTCCAACCCCTCTTAATCCTAAAATAGATTTCTCATAAAATGCTACAAAATCAAAAATTTAAATGATTGAACATTGGGGGTTTTAACTGTATGTTATTTCTTTTATTTTGTAGTTGTGCTATTTAGCGTTCATAATGTCAGTTTTTATTCGTTGTGCAAAATACCTGACAAATGCTTTAAATCATTTTGACTTCATGCATCTAAAGCATTTACTAACCATTCATAAAGATGAAAGCTTTTAATGAATGATTTTTTCTTTTTCTTTTTAATTAACACATTTTTAATGTCAGGAAATGATGATTGCGATAAGTGCGGATGTTATTGACTTATCTGCAGGTAGGCGTTGTTTTGAAGGAGACATTATCACAGTGGGTTTTTTTTATCGAGTTCATTTAGTTGATAAGAACGTCATACAGCTGAATATATTGTTTTTTTTAATATATATATATATATATATATATTATATATAATATATATATATATATATATATATTATATATATATATATATATATATATATATATATATATATATATATAATATATAATATATATATATATATATATATAATGCTTTTATTCAGCAAGTACTCCTTAAATTGTTCAAAACGAGATTCTTTTAACAACCGATTCATCAACAAATCCTGAAACTGTATTATGGTTTACACTAAAATATTAAAAAGTTTTTCAATATTGATAATACGAATATTTCTTAAGCAGCAAATCAGCATATTACAATGATTTCTGAATGATCATGTGACACTGAAGACTGGAGTAATGATGTTTGTTTATGTTAGCAACTGTTATTTGTCATTGACCATTTAGTGACTTCCATCAGCTGGCCAGAAAACTTTCACACTTCTCACATGCAGTCTTAAAGTTAATGTTATTTATGTTCATGACAATATATAAAATGATCTACTTGTGTTTTATTTCAGAGATGGGTCGGACCAGTCCTGACCTTCAATAACTTCGATTTCCAAGAGAAGAGCACCACTTTGCAGGTGCTTTGTGAGAAGCAGCAGAACGAAAGCTCTGGGGAACCTGGCAACGGTAGGAGCGGTGATCGGGACATTGGTCTGTCGGGTCAAAACTCATCGAAACTCTACTTCCTCGGAAGCAACAGTCACAATGTCGCACACTCCGGTGGCCACATATCGATGGACACCGTTACAGTTTCTGGTCAGGAGGGCATCATGGCCGACTGGTCCGGTGACAATCATAGACAGAGCCTAGAGGACTTCCTCAATGACAAAGACGGCAATCAGAGAGCGGCTGAGATCGCAGACAGACAGCCTCTTGTACCTGAAGGCAGCGGTAGTTTACGGGGTTTAGACTGCGATGACTGGCATCTACAGGAGCACGACTTGGAGAACATTGAACAGGTCTCGCTGGACTCTTACAATTCCAACGAGCAGTCCGACGATGGTTACCCACAAATGGGATTGGATTTAGACACCATAGACAGTGGATTTCTGGAGTCGGACTGTTCAAGCCCGTCGGCTTTTGATGGGAACGAGCAGATAGAGACTGAATCACTGGATGGCGTGGGAGGCTCCCATTCGAATTATGTCAAACAGTGGGTGGCTTTTACAGCAGTTCAAGTTGATGCCCACAGCACTGGAAAGTAGCTGATCATGGGAGTTTCTATTACTACAATGAACTGAATAATAAACAGGTGATGGTGGAAGCGTCTACAAAATATTTGAAGACATCACTGTTTGGACCTAATTTGCACACAATGCGTTTATGTGAGCAGTTTCTTCTTACACTGAACTGTATTTGTGGCATAATGCCACAAAATAGACTAAATGTTGGTCAGTTGTATGATTGTTCACAGGACATTGGTTTACATTAGGCTGCAGGACAGTATCTATGGATGCATCTCAGCCTGCATACTTTCAATCCTGTGGGTCAGGGTTTGCGCAACTAACAATCATATCCATCACTCTAATTGTACATTTTCTGTCATGCTCTATTTTTATCTCAGTAAAATATTGTAATGCTTGGCATTTTTAATGTGACATTGATATCACAAGAACTTCTGTGGCAATGATAATGGACAGAATCCCAGTAATTATTCCACTGAGCTTTACTTGGAATTTCCAAAAACGCCTGGTTGGTTTACTAGCCCAGCTAACAAAAATATGTTCCAAGAACATTTTGCTAACATTCCCATTAAGTTATGAAAATTTTTTTTTTTTTTTTTTTTTTTCGGTTCTCTGAACGTTCAAAATGTTAAAGAAACGTTCCGTTTCATCATTCATAAAACATTATATGAATGTTACTTTTGAATGTTCTCTGAACATTCTAAAACAAGTAGCATTTAAAAAATGTTAGATGAACGTCCAACTAAAACATTTCAGGGAAAAAAAGTTATACGAATGATGTTAAAATAACAATTTTTTGCTAACATTTTGAGAACATTATTAAAAGAGCAGATGACTTTCTATTAATGTTACTGGAAGAGCACTTGCTCATAACTTTGAGAGAACCCTGATAGAACGTTAGCTAAAGTTCTGGGAACATTCCCTGTTAGCCGGGATGTCAGGTGATGTGTCCAAAAACCATTAATCTTTTTGAGCTGACAGGGTATGCAAATATTCAAGTTAAAAGTTTAAGAATTGATCAATCTTAATATTTGGGGGACATGTACAAATATTTGAATCTAAGAAGAGTAATGAACATGCTAATGTTTACATGCTAACATAAGGAGTATGGCTACATGACGGTGGACTGTGGTGATTTTAATAATTTTATTTTATTGTCAATACTGACACAGCATCTAACTACATACTCTGCGTCAAGTACATCTAGCATGTATAACAGATGTACTAAGGGAAGTGAGGTGCGACCAATGTCTAGGTACTGATTATCTGTTGAGGTAATACTGAGAAATTAAGCACTTTGCAAATTTTTTCATTAGAAATACGTGAGCTGTGCAGTTCTTCTGTTATTGCACACAATGTTGGAGTTATCAGTGTTTGCTGCACAGAGCAAGATAAGGTATGAGTCATGGACGGATCTACAAAAAGCCAGACAGCTGATAATACTATGGGTATTTCTACATATCAGATCTTTGAACAAACGATTAGCTCAGCAGTCAGAATCTCTTTTTTTTTTTTTTTTTTTTTTTTTTTTTTTGTTAAGTGCTTTTTGACCCTTTTATTTTCCCATTAATGCAAGACACATCTCTTGATTTTCATGAAATTATTAAATGCACTTTATTTTAATGATCACATTATTTATTTCACATAATGGAGTAGACGCTTTGATGGTTGGAGGTGATAACAGACTTAGTTTGCAACTAGAATGGAAGGTTTAAAAGCAAACTTTATGGTACCTTGGGTTAGTTCACCCAAAAATGAAAATTCTGTCATTAATTACTCACCCTCATGCCGTTCCACACCCATGAGACCTTTGTTAATCTTCAGCACACAAATTAAGATATTTTAGTCGAAATCCGATGACTCAGTGAGGCTTCCATAGGGAGCAATGACATTTCCTCTCTCAAGATCCATTAATGTACTAAAAACATATTTAAATCAGTCGATGTGAGTACAGTGGTTCAATATTAATATTATAAAGCGACGAGAATATTTTTGGAGCACCAAAAAAACAAAATAACGACTTCTATAGTGATGGTCGATTTCAAAACACTGCTTCAGGAAGATTCGGAGCATAATGAATCAGTGTGTCGAATCATGATTCGGATCACGTGTCAAACTGCCAACGGCTGAAATCACGTGACTTTGGTGCTCCGAACAGCAGATTCGATATTTAACCACTGTACTCACATGAACTGATTTAAATATGTTTTTAGTACATTAATGGATCTTGACAGAGGAAATGTCATTGCTTCCTATGGAGGCCTCACGGAGCCATCGGATTTCAACTAAAATATCTTAATTTGTGTTCCTAAGATTAACGAAGGTCTTAAGGGTGTGAAACGACATGAGGGTGAGAAATAAATGACAGAATTTTCATTTTTGGGTGAACTAACCCTTTAAGGCCAGTTCACACCAAGGACTATAACTATAATGATAATGTTAAAGATATAGTTCTAAAATCATTCTAAATATAAAATAATAGCAGTCACACCACAACTATAATGATAAAGGCTGTTTACACCAAGAATGATAACTTTAAATATAACGTTAGCAACAGCTATATTAGCTTCCAACCAGCAGATGATTTTCTGTTTGTCTTCTGTCTGTCTTCTGTCGCTTTATATGCTCGAACTCGTTGAAGCACAATGAATTGCTGTCAAAAAGATTTTAGAAAATAATCGCTCTGGGGGGCATTTACTGTACAACTACAAAACCCGCTGTTACAAGTTACACAACAAACCCTGTGTCTAAGTCAGGTCCCTAGGTCGTGAATCAGTATCTAAATGAATATGGCTGATTCCCTGATCAGTGCCCTGACTACTGAACTAGGGAGCTGATTGAGAAGTACCTAAAGTTTTGAAAAAATCAGCTAGATAGTCATGTCCATAGGCATAATGATATAGGCTACATAGACACCCTATTTCCCGCTGGATCACACGTCAATGGCGCCGCCATATTGTGCAGGGCAACATGTCCTAACTCTCATAAGTGTACTGAAGAAAAGATGCCTTACTATTTTGAGATTTTACAAACCGTCGTACAATCCAAACCACATATTGGGAATTACATTTCACATGCAAGTCCGAACAATTGTTTCTGGTTTTATTTGATCATTAGGCTATAACATAATTTTGACAGCTAGTTGACCAGCAAAGTTGGACTATAGAGGGTATGCACGTGACGTCCAAATTCCAAAATGTTGGATTTTGGGGTAAAATCAAGACCTACCTAAAGCGTTCACATGCAGATTTGCTTTATGTATTTCCCCCGGTGTCGAAATCAGGCACATATAAATATCAGGAAACACGATTCCTAGCTGCATGCCAATATCCATGGATTAGGTTTCTTTGACATGTGAAGGAATACTTTCAAGCCCAGCCTTTAGTGTAATCGTTTGTCTTACTCGCGTTTTCACAGTTTCTCCTATTAAATCCAGTCATGCAGCAGGTTATTTTGCCACTCAGTCCAGCCGAGGGAGCGCGTTCCGGCGGGAAGGTGACGTCTATGCATACCCTCTATTAAAAGCTAGACAACGCTAGTTATCTATGAAAACTGAGATTTTATCACAAAAAAAAGTTTACATGATTTTTATGAAGTCTGCCTATTATTATGATATTATTATACGACTTGTATTATGGTTGTACTATTTTCTACTCACTGTTTTATTTGCTAATTTTATTTTATTGACTATATTATTTTACAATTTATGATAGGCCTATACTATCTGCTATTTTATTCAGTTATTATTACTACTAATAAAGTTGCCAGACCAATTTAAAATGGAGACAATTTTGTATTTTTTTTTACTATAGGCTATAAAATGTCTAAAGATGTTTATTGTTTGTTTATGAATAATAAAGCAAACATTTGTGTGTTAAACTGCAAGCATAACGTTCGTAGGGAACACATATAGAAATAAATTATACAAATTAAAAGCGCCTTAAGAATGCTTCAGATTAATAAGGTTTTGAGATTCGAATTATCTTTATAGATTTGAAATTGTCCTGTGACGTCCTGTGATGTGATTCAACAGAAAAAAGATAAAATGCGGTTGTTGAAGGCAGAAAAAAAAAAAAAAAAAAGAAACATTTCCATGTGCACATTTCATGTAGCCTACTTTAAATGAATTTACATTAGGAACGACTCCTCAATTATTAACCTTGAAAAATAAACCAAATCGATGCTTGAGAAGCGTGAGTTTTCACAATTCCTTATGACAATTAATATCTTTCAAGTTCAAACCTGCGAGATTCTGAGTAATTGGGAGACAAAACCTTTTTCGTACTTCACGCAGATCATAAACCATTGAAAACGGTTGAGAAATGTAAATGTTATTGCACTTTTTGTCCAGAAAAGCCGCAGCTCCACGTTTACTTGCATTTGTTTAAAGAGGAGTCTTGCCCCGCACAATGGCGGACTGGTTGACGTATCGCAGTGGCTACAGTCCAAATGGGCGTCTATGTATTTGTGATGTCTATGGTCACGACTATTTACCTTATTGGCGCAAACCTGTCGTTCAAACACCTTGGTGAATGATGTCACGCAGGTAGGCTAGTGGAGTAATAACTTTAAATGAATCCGTTTGAGATCGAATTAATGCTATATTTTTGCTATAAATTATGTAGGCCTACATGGCATGTGAGCTCTAATTTTTCTCAGTTATTTGCTTTATTTCCAGATTCAGGCTCGTTACCAGAACACTACGCACTCTTAAAAAACGGTGCTTAAAATGATTTTGACAAACTAAAATATTTAAATGACATTTGTATATATTCGAAATAAAATATATAAATTGTACTTAACTTTCATTTTGCTTATTTTAGATAAAGATAACGATTTATTAAGTCCACATGTCATAAAAACAAGAAACTCTTATTCTAACCAAACCTCGAGAGCTGTCCTTCCATCCACTAAGTTTGCGATGCAATCTGCGAATGTTTGTTTGAAAATGTTTTTTCGGGAAACACCAAATCGTTGAACTATGTTAACGACGAATCTTGCGATACTACTTGGCGTGTGGATTAGTTATCTTTATAGTTATCGTTCTTGGTGTGAACAGGCCTTTAGCCTTATTATTTTACCATTAACTTGGTTTAAAAGCGATATAGACAAGTATTAACAAGTAGTCTACACATTGTGTAAGACATAGAAACTTGTATAGCAACATTTGTGGCCTTATTTTTCTCGATTTGTACACGCAGGAGCACTTTAAAAGTTCTCTGCAACATCTGAAACTGGAAGATGAAAAGGCACAGTGACATACAGTAGGAAGCCATTTGTACCTTTTTATCTTTAAAGTGACTGCGCTAAATGTCAGCTGCCGTCATTTATAGAATCAGTCATGGGAAAGTCACATCAACATTTTTCTGCCTGGAAATGTATAGGCCTATTATTAATTCTAAGACACAAAATAATTATTTTAGGGCTATTCAAAATGCATTCAGATCCTCCCTTTGGTTTAACGCTTGTAAACTTTCTATGTACTTACTGTATTTCATAATGAGGAAACTTTTTCTTCACTACATTGTTATGTTATGTTGTTTATATTGTTATATATACTCTTAAGATGGCATGTTCACCTGAACAATTAAATTTAATGTGAGAATTTAACTGATGTGATTTCATATGTGAAGTTTGGCATGTGAAATGAGAAGCGTGTGATGCCATCTGAAACGACTAATCAGAGATTTCAGATAACTTTGAGGTTAAGACCTCCTACATAAACAGGAACTTCTCTGTATATAAAACCATCTTGATGCCCTTCACTGCTACAGACTAAACTAATATTTCTCTAATGCTTCAGAATGAATTTGGTGAGTTGAGATAATTGTGTCTGTTCTAATGTCTTTGAGCCTAATGTGTGATACATGTGTATTTGGTGATTTTTAAGCATCATGTTTTGACTTTTAATGTTTATTTTTTATTAAATACATGTTCAGAATAAACACCTAATTTGTAAATCTCTGCCTAGAATTTAAGTCAGTGAAATCTGAGGGACTTTTATTTAAAGTTGGCCTATTTCTATATCAGTTTAATAATTGTTCCATTTATGGCTAACTTTTCAGGGTCTTTTAAGTTGCTGAATTATGCATTGAAATCTGGAAGTGTGTACATACAGTCCTGTACAAGAATGATGATCCGCACTGGAATGATCTGCATTTTCTTGGCTTTTTCAGTGGAACTTAACGCCAGTTCACAGGGTAAAACGTGCTTCTCAAATCTGCACTTTCAGTCACAATGGATTTTACATGTACAGTACTTCCAAAAATATGTGACCATTTTCCTGTTTTATGTTTCAGCTCTGAAAGAAGGGCTCATCTGTGAGACAGATTACTGCAAAACTGTCAGCTGCTCTTTAAAGCTACCAGTCACCTCCACTAGAAACATTTCGCACTGGCTGGAATTTCAATGGAACAATCACATGTAAGCCGTTATTCGTTACCATTGTCTGTTTAGAAATTCATATACTATTTTTCAGTTGAATTTGTATGCCAATTTAAGTGTGCATTAATAGTTCAGATGAATATGGCTTCAAACACGGGCCGTATAGATGCCCACTCCAGAGAGCGAGCGAAGATCACACCTGCACCTTCACTGTGAATGGAACAATGGCTGATTTTGATAAAGTTGCTGTGATTCTTCATTATTTGGAAAACGGCAATAAGAATTCGTCTCAGTTGAACGATTGTTGGGTGCCAGCAGAAAACAGTGAGTAGATCTTTATGTAATCAAAGAAATATTTTTTATTATTAGTATTATATTTACATGAAGCTTCTCTCTTTTCCCAGTTAAGCCAAAAGCTCCATTTAATCTAACATTACAATATACAAATGGGACGTATAATTTCTCTTGGACTAATGGATATGAAGATGAACGTTATGGACGTGATCTACCCATTGAGTACAACTTCCTGTACTACAAAGATGGAGATAATGACAGCGTAAGAGTAATTACAGTGATGATTCATCTGTAAATGTCCACCATTCATAGTGCATGTTCTCAGAGCACATCCTCTGAAACCCACATCAAAACGCCATCTATATGTGTGTTCTAGCTTTGAAAAAATGTATGTTTTCTATAATGGTTTCACATTGTTACTTTTTAAAGGAGGTCATTGTTCATCCAGAAAATAAATGGATTCAGATTGATGAAATGAATCTTGATCCGGTCACTACATACACTGCTATGGTGAGGTCTGGGATACGTGAAGAAAAAGAATACAGAGGAACGTGGAGCGAGTGGAGCAGCGCAGTAAAATGGAAAACAACATACAGAGGTGAATACCGTGGTACTGATTTACATTTACACTCTCATGCACTTGATTTCTAATCTATCTGTTGCTGATGTGAGATTAAAGGTGCAGTAAGCTTTTTCTGAGAAGTGTTGTTCAAAGTTGGTCAGACCGAGCAGCACAACAAACTCAACACACCCAATCAGCAGTAGGGGGAGTGTCCACTCATGATGGGGGAGGAGACAGAGTGAGCCAATCAGTAGTAGGGGGCGTGCCCATTCATGATGGGGGAGGATACAGAGTGAGCCAATCAGCAGTAGGGGGAGTGTCCACTCATGATGAGGGAGGAGACAGAGTGAGCCAATCAGAAGTAGGGGGCGTGTCCACTCATGATGGGGGAGGAGACATAGTGAGCCAATCAGCAGTAGGTGGAGTGTCCATTCATGATGGGGGAGGAGACAGAGTGAGCAAGAATGAGATTTGAAGAAAGACTGTAGAAAGAGAGTTGGCTGAGATAAAACATCATAGGAATTTCCTTGGGAAAAGAATAGTTATGATCAGGCAGGAGCTTTAAGACCCACGTTAATAATATAAAAGCGTTCCAGCACTGGGGAGACTAAGCAGGAAGTCCTGAAAAAGGTGCTGAGGTTGCATCGTTTTTCCATACGTGAGCAACATTTGCTTTGCTGTGTCACAGAGCTAAGATATGATGTTGTTGTTGTAAAATTAGCTTTAGTAACAGGACAGTTTTGAGTGTCGTTGAAACATTATTTAGCTTCAGCAATGATAAAGAGACATCTACTCTTGCATTGCATGTTAGTGCATTTTGGGGGTGGAGCAATGAAGGGAGGACTGTGTTTGTTTGGGTTGATTTCAAATATGGACAGTGTTTCTCAGAAATCACTTACTGCAACTTAAAGTCAATCCATTCCATGTTTGCTTTGATTCTTTTTTCTGTTTTTATTCATTTATTTAGAAGATGACTCCAATCAAGTTGGCAAAATTGTCATTGGAACGTTTTTAACGGTTGGACTTTTAATTCTGCTCATATTTGTTCCTGCTGCAAGGTAATTGTTTATCATACACGTGCTATTGCCATATATTTACTGCAAAATGATGCACCAACACCAACAGGTGACAAAGTTATCTGTTATATTTATATAAATTGTAATATTTATGCATTACAGATTTAAGATGAAAGACATTTCATGGGTGCCGACACCAGCAACATATTTCCAGCCCCTTTATCAAAATTACCAGGGCAATTTTCAGGTACGATTTCAGACTTCAAATAGACAAGGAGAGAGTTTTGAACCCTTTTGTGGTTCATGAAATGACTTACAAGGGTCTTGTGAGCAAAACTGCAAAGATACTTTCAAAATGCTTTCAAGTTCAAACCCTTCCATGTGTTTATCATTGTATCCAATCACAGACATATCTGATGAGGGTAGGAACACAATTGCCAGAGGTGTTTATGAATCCGCTCAAAGCGTCACATTTTAAAAATGTCAGTACCAACTTGATATCGCAGTAGGTACTTCTGACAACACTAATTTAAACTCACCAGCCACTTTATTAGGTACACCTTGCTAGTACCGCGTTGGACGCCCTTTTGCCTTCAGAACTACCTTAATTCTTTTTGGCATTGATTCAACAAAGTGCTGGAAAAATTCCTCAGAGATTTTGGTCCATATTGACACGCAGCTGCTGCAGATTTGTCAAGCTGCTCATCCCGTTCCACCACATCCCAAAGGTGCTCTACTGGACTGAGATCTGGTGATTGTGGAGGACATTTAAGTATAGTAAACTTATTATCCTGATCAAGAAACCAGTTTGAGATGATTTGGGCTTTGTGACATGGTGCATTATCCTGCTGGAAGCCATGAGAAGATGAGTACACTGTGGTCATAAAGAGCTGGACATGGTCAGCAACAATACTTAGGTATTGCACAATTACACAACATTTTAAGATGTGCTCTTTGGTTTTCAACTATGGTAATTAAAGGTGCTCTAAGTGATCCTGGGTGGAGTAACTTCCTGTTGACGTTCGAAGTGTTGTCAAACAAAACAGAGGCTAGCTAGACCCTCCCTCCTCGTTCGTTTGAAAGCGTACCGAGACCTCCTTGAAGAGGCTTGATTGGTCCACTTCTGGTCCGCACCCAAGTGCAATTACTGCATTCACACCTGCCCAAACGAACTGCACCAAGGTGGACAAAGAACTCCAGTGCGATTCAACTGAACTAAATGAGGCAGGTGTGAAAGCACCCTTAAATCACCTTTCTTCCCCATTCTGATGCTCAGTTTGAACAGCGGATCGTCTTGACCATGTCTCTACATGCCTAAATGCATTGAATTGCTGCCATGTGATTGGCTGATTAGATATTTGCATTAACGAGCAGTTGAACAGGTGTACCTACTAAAGTGTCCGGTGAGTGTATACTTATAATATGATACTTATAACATAATATAATGTAATATTATATCTTAATATGTATTTGTTTACACAACACCATTTCGGTGAAAACTTTTAATGTGTGTTGTTCATTAACACAACAACAGCATTTTGGGGGCCTGAAAAGTTTTTGAAAACGGGTTTCAAAGTGCAAGTTTTTGAAAAGATACTGTTATCGTCGCTGTGTAAACTACAGAAATGTGAACTTGTGAAAACAGTGACGTAATGCTCATGCATTTGTGTTTAGTCTATTGGTGCATAGTGTTTCTTTACGCCAACTACTGGCAGAATAATACAGTGTTTTTAGTCATTTTCGTTGATCCATGTGGAGGAGAATCGTTTGGACAATGTTGTCATCTGTAGTCAAAAAATGTAAATTAACATAAACAATGTGTAAAATAAAAAATGGGAAAAAAACTTCTGAAATATAATATACATTAATGATTGTTATATATATATATATATATATATATATATATATATATATATATATATATATATATATATATATATATATAATATTAATATTAATTAACAGTATACTTCTATTTACAGTATAATACTGTATAAATTTATACTGTATTTTTAACACACACACACACAAACATTAATATACATATAATTATGTAAGATATATCCTCATATTCATATCAGATTAATATATGTCCTCTTTTTTTTCTTAAGTGTTGGGTTTTGGCAAAAAGTCCTTTACAAAACGTTCATATCATGGAAGACTTTTCAACAATCGACAAGATTTCCGAGGTCATGATGACAACACTACAGGATGAGGTAGAGAAAACGGGCATGTATCCCGCAGCACAATACCATCAACCCTATGTGGGCCCCACAGCTGAGGTCTGGGCCCCACGCCAAATGCCCGATACGTGCAGTGAGACGAGTATCCCGTGTGAGGAATTTTCTTTGTTCTGTGAAGAGTTGCCAGTTAAAGTGGACGACATCATGCAGTCTCTCACTGTGGCGTGTCTGAGTGGGGATGTTCTGTCTCTAAAGGACTCTGCTCTTAGTCTTGAGAGTCTTGAGGACTGTGAGGAATCTGAAGCACCAGTTATCATTAACCCAGTGCCTGTGTGTTTCAAACAAGACTACTGCACTCTCACCAACACTCCCACAGGCCCTGTCCCCACCTTCACCAGAGATATAGAGCTGGACGAAAACACCTTTTAGTGATTAAATGTAAGATATCTGCAGTAGACATGTGGACATTATGAACTGACATATATCATTTATTCACATTTTGATGTATGATTGTATATAATTTACAACAAAATGCGAATAATGTTAACAAGGAATCCTATTCTTCATTGAAACAAGTTGTCTAGGCTACACGGTGTTAAAGTAGCCATTAATGCTGACAGTTTGTGTGCAGTGAACTGATTCTCCAGATTCTGTTTTTCATCAAGTAACATCATTATATTTCTATTTTTACTGAGAAGAAAATTAAAATAGTGTGTATTTCATGTGGAAAAGCTTGTTAAAGCCACACTCAAATTGAAAATATTTTCACCTAGAAGAATAGCAGATGTTATTTAGCTATTCACACAGGAATCCAGTCTAATTCAAGAAATTGTAAATAGCCACCTGTTTTTACTTTTTGCATATCAACGAATCGCAATATGTAAAGAGTGAATGAATTTTGTATGATTTATCATTGAATCTGCATTATGAATTCAGAATCAGAAAGAGCTTTATTGCCAGGTATTTTTACATGAACGAGGAATTTGTTTTAGTGAAAGAAGCTTCCACAGGCAAAGACTGACAGTGACAAGACACAGATAATATAAAGAATAAAAATAGAATAAGTAAATAGGAAATAACATTATACAAAAAAAAAAAAAAATGCAATATACAAAACAGTAGATGGTACATGTGTACAGGTATGTTATGTACAAACGCAAGGAAATGTAAATAAGAAGTGTGGTGCGTTAAATAAATGTATTATAATAAATGTATAAATAAGTTGTGTATTGCACATGTTTATTGGGTCATTCCGTCAACTCAACCAGGTCCTCAGCTCAAATTTTTGATTTTGTTAATATTTTTTTTTCTGTAGAAAGACTAACATAAATAGTGATGAAAGCAAAATATTAAATGTGACAGATGTATATTTACTGAGTAATCCACTATTTTGTAGAAGGAGGTCAAAATGACAATTTTCACATGAGATTTGGAGCCAGTTTACAGGGGTGTAAAAAATGTGCAGGTCTAAATTTATAATAATATAGATTTGTGGGTCTATTAGCAAAATCTGTTGACTTTAGCAATCTTTGTTTCATTAAATGCCAACAGTGACAGTTCAAAAAGGATGGGAAAAAAGCACTTCTTGTGTTTTTAGCCTCAAGTTTGCATGCCTGTAACTCAAGAAGTATTAAAGATATCTTAATATCCTTTTAGATTCTGGTTCTTAACAAACTTTCCTTTTGGCATCTTCATTTTAAAAGCCCTCAATCCCAGAGATATGGACATGTTAATGCGGCTCCATGAGTAAATTGCTAAATTGTACACATTTTCATGGTCAAAAGCCAAATGTGGGTCACTTTGCATTCAGATATTCCTCTTTTATTTTAAAGAGGAATATCTGAAGAACAAATAATGTTGAAACTAGAAATGTATCTCATTTTTTCCCCTATCAGCTCAATTGCATAGAACATACCTGTCTGAGCGCCATAAATATTCCTTTTCTAAAACAATGCCTGTTCCTCTAAAAGTACTGAAGATATCTTAATATCCTTCAAGACTCTCATTCTTACTATACTTTTGGCATCTTCATTTTTAAGGCCCTAGATTGAACCATCGAGGGCCTTTAAAATGAAGATGCCAAAAGGAAAGTTTGTTAAGAACCAGAATCTAAAAGGATATTACGATTTCTTTAATACTTCTTGAGTTACAGGCATGCAAACTTGAGACAAAAAACAAAAAAAAGTGCTTTTTGCCATTTTTGAACTGTCATCGTTGGCATATAATTAAACACAGATTGCGAAAGTCAACAGATTTTACGGTAACACTTTAGAATACTGATCCTTCATTAATGAATAACTCTACAGGAACAAATGAGTAATGCATTATTAACACTCTAGTAACTAGTAACAATAACTAGTAACTACTATTAACTAAGAAGAAACTCTGATTAATGAATTAATAAGTAATAGTGCTCAGTTAAGTTCACTATTAACTAATCAGTAACTACTGTTTTTTCATACCTCCCAGAGAACTACTAAGAACTACTAGGTTCATAATTAACATGAATGATGCATAATGTATAATTAATTCTAGAGTAAAGGTCATGGTAACCCATTAGTAATGGGTATCATTAGTCATTAGTAATGACTGAAGTATTTAATACTTAAGAAGGAATTACTAATTATTTGGATCAGTTTTCGAAAGTGAAAAGCATGAAAACTCTCTAGTAACTACTGAAGTCATTGTAAACTTTTGAGGTTTTTGTAAAGTATTGGATAGTAATAACTCAAGAGTTACTATATAACTCTAAAGTAACTACTTCTTATTTGGATCAGTATTCTAAAGTGAAGATCATAGTAACCCACTAGTAATTAAGTGTTACTACATCCTTCTAAAGGAACTACTAATTATTAGGATCAGTATTCTATGAAGATCATGGTAACCCACACTAGTAATTATTTAAGTGTTACCAAATACTTTACAAAAACCTCAAAAGTTTACAATGACTTCAGTAGTTACTAGAGAGTTTTCATGCTTTTCACTTTCGAATACTGATCCAAATAATTAGTAATTCCTTCTTATGTATTTAGTAATACTTCAGTCATTACTAATGGGTTACCATGACCTTTACTCTAGAATTAATTATACATTATTCATTATTCATGTTAATTATGAACCTGTATATATAGTAGTTCTTAGTAGTTCTCTTAGAGGTATGAAAAAACAGTAGTTACTGATTAGTTAATAGTGAACTATACCTTTAACTGAGCACTATTACTTACTAATTCAGTCATTCAGTTACTTGTTAGTGTCACAATCACCAGTGAGAGTGCCCTATCAGCCACTAGAGGGCACTCCATCCCGGACTCATTTCCACCCATTGCATTCACTACATTACCCATAAGACACTTCCCTGGACTCATTAACCTCGTTCATTGCACTCAGCTGTTTTGTGTTTGTTCATTAGTGTCTGTCTATTTAATCTCAGTGGTTTCTGTCCTCAGTTGTGGTTTGTTGTATTTTGTTACGTGCACTTTTGTTTTCTCTGGCTTTCTGTTTTGGACTGTTTTTGTGGAGTTTAACCTTTGCCTGTGCTCTGGATTACATGCTTGGAGTTTCCTGTAATAAACATCGCTGCACTTGGATCTTACCATCTTGTTCTTGTGTGCACCGTGACAGTTAGTTAATAGTAGTTACTAGAGTGTTAATAATGCATTACTCATTTGTTCAGTTATTCATTAATGAAGGATCAGTATTCTAAAGTGTTACCGATTTTACTAATAAACCAATCTCTGTGCAGAAATACAAAGTTCAGTCATGAAACTCTATCTATCGCTGATTGGTTCTTTTAGTACTGCGACACCAACCAATCGGAGGTACTTCCTCATTTAGTGGCTTCATTTATACCGTATCCTAGCTGCGATCAGCACGCCGCACAATATGAGAACTCTTAATCCCACCTCCTCCCCAGCACCACCTGTAGAGATCTATCATTCTGCAGCAGCTTTTCCTTTCTTGTATATTTGACTAAGCTGAACAATTATGTATTTGCTCAGCAGCAGCAGCGTAAGCAGATCTTGTCCGCCAAAATCAAGCCTATGTACATTCCATGCTCCATGCTAATAAAATGCTGGTTAAATCTATTCACTCCGAGAGTTGTCATGATTGAAATACAATAATGATGCTGCCATCTTTGCAGTCATTTTTTACACCCCTGTCACTGCCTCCAAATCTCAGGTGAAAATTGTCATTTTGGCCCCCCTCTACAAAATAGTGGATTACTCAATAAATATACATCTGTGACATTTAATATATTGGCTTTCATCACTATTTATGTTCGTCTTTCTACAGAAAAAAAATATTGACAAAGTCAAAAATGTAACTGTTCATGAGATGGATTGTCTGATGGAAGAAACTGTTCCTATGCCTGGCTGTTCTGGTGTCCAGTGCTTAGCACTGACGGCAAAGTATAAAGAGGAAGTTGCCTGGGTGTGCAGAATGATATTGCCAGACCTTTACTCACTCTGGATGAATACAGTTTTTTGTACCAGTTGTACCAGTTGTACCAGTGATACCAGTTCCTGGAGGGCCACATATACCTGAAGTTTTCAAATAAGCCTAGAGGACTTGATTAGCTGGATCAGGTGTGTTTATTTAGGGTTAGAGCTAAACTCTGCAGGGCTGTGGCCCTCCAGGAACTGAGTTTGACACCCCTTATGTAGAGGGAGAAGAGCAGTGGGGAAAGAACGTACCTCTGGGGGGCGCCACTGGGTGCGGGAACTGTTTGTGAATTTTCCCAGCCTCACTAGCTGCTGCCCGTCTGTCTGTCAGGAAGTTGGTGATCCACTGACAGATGAAGGTGGGCACAGAGAGCTGGGTTAATTTGGACAGGAGGAGGTTAGGGATGATGGTGTTGAAGGAAGAGCTGAAGTCCACAAATAGGATCCTCACATAAGTCCCAGGTTTGTCCCATGTTGACTGCATCACCCACAGATCTGTTTGCTTGATAACCAAACTGCAGGGGGTCCAGCAGGGGTCCAGTAATGTCTTTCAGGTAGGCCAGCACAAGTCTTTCAAATGACTTCACGGCCCAGATCAGATGTTATTCAAGGCCAAGGGTTTTCCAGCAGGACAATGTCCTTTCTGTGTGAGTTTGCATGTTCTCTCCGTGTCAACGTGGGTTTTCTCCGAGCGCGCCCGTTTCCCCCACACAGGCCAAAGACATGCAGGTCAGGTGGATTGGATAGCCAGATTGGTCATAGGTGTAGGTTTCAGTCGGATATGACTGAAATTATAATATTTCACACCAAGCCATTTAGGTACAGCTGTTCAACTGCTTGTTAATGCAAATATCTAATCAGCCAATCACATGACACCAACTCAATGCATTTTAGCATGTAGATGTGGTCAAGACGATCTGCTGAAGTTCAAACTGAGCATCAGAATAGGTGATTTTGAATGAGACATGGCTATTGGTGCCTGATAGCCTGAGTAGT
Organism: Chanodichthys erythropterus; assembly: GCF_024489055.1. Classification (NCBI taxonomy): domain Eukaryota; kingdom Metazoa; phylum Chordata; class Actinopteri; order Cypriniformes; family Xenocyprididae; genus Chanodichthys; species Chanodichthys erythropterus. Next base: position 45,876,608 of record NC_090223.1, on the reverse strand, counting down.
TCAGAAACTGCTGATCTACTGATATTTTCACGCACAACCATCTCTAGGGTTTACCGAGAACGGTATGAAAAAGAGAAACAAATGCATGCACACACTTAAATTGTATAGACACCACTGTTTTTACATTTTGCATGGCTCAACAATCCCAATCAGTGTCAATAAGTTGTAATCAGTTAAGAGTGTGAAAGAAATTTGTATAATTTATTATTGAATTTGCATCAGGAATTCACGGTCAATATTTGTTTTTTTTTCAGCAGGACAATGACCAAAAAAAAAAAAAAAAAGGAACTATAAGTAAACTTTACCAGAGAGAGAGAGAGAGAGAGAGAGAGACGTTGACATTTACACACACTTAATTTTACCATCATATTATAACAACATTTCTCAATAACAATTAATAATAAATACAATATACAACTTCTAGCCAATATTGATTTCATCAAATTTTCAACAATATCAATGAAACACTAATTTATCATCATCATTCACATAAATAAAATTTACATTTATGCACCACTTCCTTTTGAGAGAGAAAGAATGAAAGAAAGAAAGAAAGAACGAGCGAATGAAAGAAAGAACGAGCGAATGAAAGAAAGAACGAGCGAATGAAAGAAAGAACGAGCGAATGAAAGAAAGAACGAGCGAACAAAAGAAAGAAAGAATTAAAGAATGAGGGAACGAAAGAAAGAAAGAAAGAAAGAAAGGATGAGTGAATGAAAGAAAGAAAGAACGGGCGAACTAAAGAAAGAAGAGAAAGAAAGAAAGAATGAGCAAATGAAAGAAAGAACGAGCGAATGAAAGAAAGAAAGAATTAAAGAAAGAATGAGCGAACGAAAGAAAGAAAGAAAGAAAGAAAGAAAGAAAGAAAGAAAGAAAGAAAGAAAGAAAGAATGTGCAAACAAAAGAAAGAAAGAGAAAGAAAGAAAAAGAATTAAAGAATTAAAGAATGAGCAAACGAAAGAGATCGAAACATAGAAGGAAAGAGAAAGAAAGAAAGAAAGAAAGAAAGAAAGAAAGAAAGAAAGAATGAGCGAATGAAAGAAAGAAAGAAAGAAAGAAAGAAAGAAAGAATGAGCGAATGAAAGAAAGAAAGAAAGAAAGAAAGAAAGAAAGAAAGAAAGAAAGAAAAAGAAAGAATTAAAGAAAGAAAGAGCGAACGAAAGAAAGAAAGAAAGAAAGAAAGAAAGAATGAGCGAATGAAAAAAAGAAAGAACGAGCAAACAAAAGAAAGAAAGAGAAAGAAAGAAAGAAAAAGAATTAAAGAATTAAAGAATGAGCGAACGAAAGAGATCGAAACATAGAAGGAAAGAGAAAGAAAGAAAGAAAGAAAGAAAGAAAGAAAGAAAGAAAGAAAGAAAGAAAGAAAGAAAGAGCGAATGAAAGAAAGAAAGAGAAAGAAAGAAAGAAAAAGAATTAAAGAATTAAAGAATGAGCGAACGAAAGAGATCGAAACATAGAAGGAAAGAGAAAGAAAGAAAGAAAGAAAGAAAGAAAGAAAGAATGAAAGAAAGAAAGAATGAGCGAATGAAAGAAAGAAAGAAAGAAAGAAAGAAAGAGCGAACGAAAGAAAGAAAGAAAGAAAGAAAGAAAGAAAGAATGAGCGAATGAAAAAAAGAAAGAACGAGCGAACAAAAGAAAGAAAGAGAAAGAAAGAAAGAAAAAGAATTAAAGAATTAAAGAATGAGCGAACGAAAGAGATCGAAACATAGAAGGAAAGAGAAAGAAAGAAAGAAAGAAAGAAAGAAAGAAAGAATGAGCGAATGAAAGAAAGAAAGAAAGAAAGAAAGAAAGAAAGAAAGAAAGAAAGAAAGAAAGAAAGAATGAGCGAATGAAAGAAAGAAAGAAAGAAAGAAAGAAAGAAAGAAAGAAAGAATGAGCGAATGAAAGAAAGAAAGAAAGAAAGAAAGAAAGAAAGAAAGAAAGAAAGAAAGAAAAAGAAAGAATTAAAGAAAGAAAGAGCGAAAGAAAGAAAGAAAGAAAGAAAGAATGAGCGAATGAAAAAAAGAAAGAACGAGCGAACAAAAGAAAGAAAGAGAAAGAAAGAAAGAAAAAGAATTAAAGAATTAAAGAATGAGCGAACGAAAGAGATCGAAACATAGAAGGAAAGAGAAAGAAAGAAAGAAAGAAAGAAAGAAAGAAAGAAAGAAAGAAAGAAAGAATGAAAGAAAGAAAGAATGAGCGAATGAAAGAAAGAAAGAAAGAAAGAAAGAAAGAAAGAATGAGCGAATGAAAGAAAGAAAGAAAAAGAAAGAATTAAAGAAAGAAAGAGCGAACAAAAGAAAGAAAGAGAAAGAATTAAAGAAAGAAAGAAAGAGTGAATAAAAGAAAGAAAGAAAGAAAGAAAGAATAAAAGAAAGAAAGAAAGAAAGAAAGAAAGAAAGAGTGAATAAAAGAAAGAAAGAAAGAAAGAAAGAAAGAAAGAAAGAAAGAAAGAAAGAAAGAAAGAAAGAAAGAAAGAAAGAAAGAAAGAAAGAAGACTCCACTAACAGATGCAGTCAGTCATTCATCGCGCGTGCTCTGCTGCCCTCTGCTGGTGCTGCAGTTCTCTCGGCGCTGCGCTGCGTGAGACGTTGTTGTGGTGTGACGTCAGAGCTGGCAGGAGAGAGGCAGCCGCGGCCATCCACTACAGCTCTGTAATGACAACATTACTGACACATCTGCCTGTTCACGTCCATGGCCAAGACCAAGAGCCACACAGTGAGTATATGATGAGAGATACGACACAGGTCCCGAGCGACAGTCAGTGACACGGTGCTTGTTTATTTACGGTCTTCAAATTAGCCACTTGCTATCTTCTTCTAGCTAAGCCAGCTTAGTGTTTGGGCAGAGGGATTTCACTTTAGCAAGTTTTATTCTCTAAATGTAATTCAAACCATTTAAGTCATTTGTTTGGTTGTTTTGAAAGGCGAACATCACGGGTTTGTTTGTTTCAGCATTTCTTTTTCTTTCCTTTTTTTTAATAATAATAATAATAAAAACCCTCTTTCCATGCTTTAACGTAGTTTATTGTTCTTGTATGTAGTAAAGTCATTAATTATATCTCATTTTATTTTAATTACCGCGGTTGTTTTGACATGTAGTCTGTCAGCTGACAGGCTAAAAACAAACAGCAGCGCTCGTGAACATGCCAGAGGAAGTGACGCAGCAGCAGCGCAGAGTCGGTTAATGATGGATTTGTTTAATTTGTTTAAGGTGTCCGTAAATCCACCTCACGACACTGCTCTCACGAGAGACGTGTTCACCTGATAAAACAAAACTGTGACATTAAACGAGCGTTACACAGGTTAATTCAACTTTAAAGACGCGCATCTGACGGAGAATTTAAATATAAAACGAACGATGTTGAACATTTTCTCGACATGGTTATTTCCACAGACACAGGCCTACAGATCCTCCAGCAGAGGATGAACCCCAACTGTGAGATGTGTGAGAGAAACACAGTACTGTAGGTGCAGGATGCGACACTCGGGAGTGCTGGGACAAAAGCAAAACAGGCTAATAAATAAAACAAAAATCAAGGATTTATTTAGCGTTTATTTGGTGTTTAACATAATGTTACCATTATTTTTTTTATATAAAGGTTTTCCCCTTTAGGCTGGTGGTCATGGAAAAACTTGAAGTCGAATGAATAGAATTAATTAATAATAATTAAAAATATCATATTTGCTGTGTCTTATTACGGAAGCCCATTTCTGCCAAATAATAAAATAAAAAAAAACATAATTATATAAGTACTAAGTCTTAATTATTTTAATATACATTAATTGATATATTAAGATAAAAACTTTATGCCATTATGACATACTTTTTATCTCAAAATTTCAACTTTTTATTTTCTTATGATTATGGGTTAGTATCTCATAATTTCGACTTTGTCATAATTCTGAATTTCCAAAGTGTGTCATTTTCATGTGTCAGAACTGGGATTTTATAAGAGATTTTTATTATTTGACAGTAAAAGGTTTAATAATTTAACTATATTAGTTCTAAGAATGAATGATTTAAAGGTGCAATATGTAAGATTTGTGCAGTAAATATCCAAAAACCACTGGCACAGTGTTATATATTTTGTTCACCTGAGTACTTACAATATCTCAAATGTTTTCAACTATTTGTAAATCGTGAGAAAATTGCAGTTTTAACTAAGGCTCCGGGACGTGTGAGGAGTCGCCTTTCAATTGCGTCATTCCCGCGTTATCCTCGGTTTCCGGTTTTATTTTGTAGAAACTATGGAAACACAAAAGACGCTTTAATATATTACATCTTTTAATAGACAAGGGAACAACTGTTTTTATATATTTATAGACAGAAAACAAATTGTTGTTATACAGCTCAACACGTTTAGTCTTATTGTTTAAATCTAATGTTCTTGATTTTTTTTTTTTTTTTGCAATGATTTTACCATGCTTTACCATGCCTCAGAGAAAAACACTATTTTGTGAAGAAGATAATATAGCATAATCAAATGCAGCTTTATTTTTAGTAACAGTAATACAGAATTTTCTCCATCATACAATATGTTTTAAAATTAATTACATGCCATTTATCAACACAAGCCATCCAGCATTTAATATGATACTCTAAAATCGATCTTAAAATCTAAAATCTTACTGCAGTGTGTCTCAAACAAGTGTCTCACAGCAGCCGCCGAGCGAACACACAGAGTAACGTTATAACATCATTTTCAACACTCTCAAATGTAACTAAATATGATAAACAGAGCTGCGTTAGGTCATACTCATGATCGGAAAAGCGGAAGCGGCGCCGGTGACTGTGTCATAATAAAAGTCCCGCTGCTCGTGAGGCGTGTGTTGCTCAATCGCTCCAGCTCCTCGTTCAGCTCCACAACACTCGCTCCTGCTCTGCTTCATACTACAGTAACATTAATAATCGCATCCATGAACATGATTTCTTCCTGAGTCCTATCCCGATTGTTTCCACTGGCTGTGAGGTAAAGATCAAATGTCCCAAGATTCCGCACTCAAACTTGGTGTCATCAAGCTACGCCTTTGTTTTGAATAGACCTCTAGCGACGTCTAGTGGACAGGAAATATTACATATTGCACCTTTAACAATGGAAACTCACTGAAAGGGGCCAAAAGAAAAGACCCTGTAAATATTTCCTCATATCTGAGGTTTTCAAAAGATTATATGAGGTTGAAAAAATTCTATGAGCTTTTCAAAAGATTGAATAGCCTACTAATAAATACTAAATTTAATTGCACAAATCCAGCAGTACTCTAAAAAGTGTGTTGTGACATCTGCATCAGGATGTTGTTTATGTGGCTACAGATTTGATAATGAGCCACAGCACATGCAGGAAATTAATGCTGCATCTCTAACCTACAAATCAACTGAATGAAACAGTTACTTCTTGAAGTCAATGTGCTAAATGTGTTTACAGACTAAAAGATATGATCTGACATTTGCAGCTTGTATGCCTTGACACACATCAGGCATCTACAGAGACAAAGTTGAAGAGTAAAATGTAGACATGACTGTGTTTGTTTATCTTTATTCTTTAGCTGTGTTTAAGATTACGATTTAAAAAAAAAATTTAAAAGCATTTTGTCTAGACCTTTATGAATGTATTTTCCTTGTGATGGCACTTTTTATGACCCAGCTTGCAACTTGTTTGTATTCGCACTTACTTTGGCATCCTGTCAACCTTTACTATACTGTTCTCTCATGCGTACAGTGCCACTATTTGCTTTTTAAGTCACCCAATGCTGGCTGTCAGAGATGCAAGGGTATTGATTTTAGTAACTCGATCAAAAACTTCCTAATCTAGTTCTAAATACGACTTCCAGGAAAACTGGCCATTGCTTTCAGATTACAACGTGGCACACTATTTTGATGCCATTGATCCTGAGGGAGACGGAGGTAGTATTGCGCAGTAATCGTTATTGTTGTTTTAGCCATTGTGTTTATGCCACTCCCATTTATATCATTAATGAGTCATAAAGAAAGTGATGTTACCTGTGACTGCTTCAATTTCTTAAACTGTTCAGATGGCTGATCCTTTTACAAACTTACACTAGAAGGCAAAAGTTTGGGCTTGACTGAATTTACAGAATCTAATGATTTTAAGTTTGGACAAAAACAAACAGCTTACAGTCAAACCGAAAATTATTCAGACACTAGATATAATTTTACTAGTGGGTGCAGTTTATTTATGTAAGTGAGGATAGCAAAATAAAGTAAACTGACATGTTATACCCAAAAATTGTTCATACAGAGAAAATTGATACAAATTTGGAACCAAAAATTATTCAGACACTTTGACCTGACCGTGTTTTGCTTAAGTGTTATCTGACATAATTACATTTTTTTCTGATATCTTTCTGAGTCATATTTTATTACCATTTTTTTTAATAAACTGTATTAATGAATGAAATGTTCAAGGTTTCTGAATAATTTTTGGTTTGACTGTATGTGTGTATTTCTTTACAAACCCAACATTTTACTTAGTTTAATTTTAATTAATTTAAAAGACATGATTTGGACTGGATAGTGAACAAAAAAGCCAAAAAGCATCCCAGGATTCACTTTTTTTTCATACAATTGATGACGTCAAAGATGTAGGTTATATTATTCAAAAATACTGTACAAAATAAATAAATAAAATAAAAATAGTAATAATAAAGAACTAGAAGAACTTTTGTCTGGTACTGCATGTGTCAGATTTCTTTGCATCTTTTTAGTGCATTTCTCTCAGTGTTGTTTGCACAGTTTCTATTATTTATACCTTTCAAAATGTCAGTAAGCTGCGTGCATATGGCCTGATTTCTATTTTTCTCTTCACGTCAAGCTTCTGTAGCATCCATGCAATTTTTATTTTTGTCATTTACAGGCAAGGGGACAGTCCTCTTTAGTTTCTGTGGTTGTGTGTGTTTGGCAAAGTTGTATTGGAGAAGTGCTTTATGCAGCAGGTGTCTGGAAAGTACCAGGTTTTACACTAATAACAGAACCTTTTAGAATTTGTTTTTTTTCTCTCTCCACATTTCTCATAGTAAACAAATGAGGAGTGATCAACCTGCTGTGGGGAAGCAGATCTTGTTTTATTTGCATGGCTTTGGGTATTATTTCAGACTTGAGGCTAAAACTGCCCCAGGTTGAAATAGACATGTCCTTTATGTATATAAGATATATATATATATATATATATATATATATATATATATATATATATATATATATATATATATATATATATATATATATATATATGTCCCTAAAGTAGGCTTTTCTTCCCTATTGTGATGTATATCCGAGTGAAACAACTTCTCGAGTAGAAAAGTCTTTTTTTTTTTTGTTCATGGGGAATTGATTGGATGGTTGTGGTTTGCTATTGGTGGATCTGATGTGAGTGACAGGTTGTCCCGCCCTCACGCCAGTAAACACGCCAACAGAGAAGAGGGAGGTCAAGTTTTGATTAAAGATTATGAAGGCACATGAATTAAAAAAAAATAAAATAAATAATGATTTGCATGGATAAATAATTTATAATAAATACTGCAATATTCCATAAAAAGAACATGCTCTTAATTGGATGGTTGAATTATAATTAGTCTTGTGTCTCAGGTTACTCTTGCTAAAGCACATCTAAATGCCCTATTGTCCCATATAAACATAACATGGCATTTATAAGTAAATAAATGGGATAAATTTGCCTTCTGTACTTAGATGTTACTTAAAGAGATTATAAAATGGCTAAATGAGTGAGTTTTTCTTTCCTGTGTCCCTTTTTTAAATAGCCAGTTGGCTTTAGGTTACATTGTTCACAGGTATGAACCACAATTTGCCATAAGTTGCAAATCAGTGGCAGGTGGTATTAGGGCAATGTTCTTAAATGAAAGATCATTGGATTTGTCAAAGCTGTAAGTGCATGTTTAGTCAACAGTATTTTTGTTGTTGTTGCTCATTTTTACAGAAGAAAATGACTAAATTTTAACTGTGTATAGATTTTAAAAGTTTATTTTGTCACCTTTGTTTTTGAAGTTGGCATAAAATGAAAATTTACACTATCTTTTTTTTTTAAAAATGTATGTTATATATTTATTATTGAGAATGATTCATCTGTGCATTCTCAAGCTCACGTTTTTCTGCCTTCACTTTTGAGTGCAACGCCCCACATCTCAAAATAAATTTAAAGGGAACCCCTGCTGTTAAGACTTGTATGGCTTAATATAACGTAAATTATGTCTCTTACTGAAGTGAGTAGTAGAAAACCCATGAAAAATTTAAGTTAATTAAAAAATCCATGACATATTTGGACCGATTTGGACAATGGCCACCGCCATTTTGTTTAGGTGCAAAGTGCGTTTGATGACGTCAAATGGTTGCACTCACTGAGCTACTGACACTGTCCTATTGCTATTTTTACCACAATACAACTCGGAATATAATACACGATGCCACATTGTGCAGCTTTTGGTTGTAATTTTCATTCGATGAGCCACAAGAGAAGCGATATAAGTCTTCACTGCTTTATAGCGATAAGAGGAGACAAGAATGGGAAGTTGTGCAGAATGTGGACTTCCTAACTGCATCTTTGTTCTCTTCACTTTAGCCCTGATTACTTTAAAGCTTTTTATCTGTATGTTTTGGTGCAACGCTAATTTAGTAACGCATACAAGTCTTAATATCTGCGGGTTCCTTTTAAAACACAGTCAGCCTTTTCAATTTGAGCCAGAGCGCAAAATTAGTGAGGATGAAAACATCGAAGACCTGCAATGTCTCTGTGGCTATTCGAACTACTGTTCGAATATTTGATTGACGTGTAAAATTCGTCTGATCACCTGAATGCATTACACACAGTTAAACATGCTGAGAAGATGCTACTGTTTTATGCCATCACAGATATCTTGTGCATCACAGCGATCACACAAGCTTTGAGGCAGTCTGTCTCAATCGAGATGTGTTATAGGCTTCGTCAGGCTCCACGACAGGCTCGGCATTTGGTTAAAGGTGCCCTAGAATGCTTTTTCACAAGATGTAATATAAGTCTAAGGTGTCTCCTGAATGTGTCTGTGAAGTTTCAGCTCAAAATACCCCATGGATTGTTTTTTATTCATTTTTTTAACTGCCTATTTTGGGGCATAATTATAAATGCGCCGTTTCAGCGTGCTTCCCCTTTAAATGCTCGCGTTCCCCGCCTCCAAGCTCGTGACTCTATAATACATAGCATAAACAAAGTTCACACAGCTAATATAACACTCAAAATGGATCTTTACAAAGTGTTCGTCATGCAGCATGTCTAATCGCGTAAGTATGGTATTTATTTAGATGTTTTCATTTGATTCTGAATGAGTTTGAGGCTGTGCTCTGTGGCTAACGGCTAATGCTACACTGTTGGAGAGATTTATAAAGAATGAAGTTGTGTTTATGAATTATACAGACTGCAAGTGTTTAAAAATGAAAATAGCGACAGTCTTTTCTCCGTGAATACAGTAAGAAACGGTGGTAACTTTAACCACATTTAACAGTACATTTGCAACATGCTAACGAAACATTTAGAAAGACAATTCACAAATATCACTAAAAATATCATGTTATCATGGATCATGTCAGTTATTATTGCTCCATCTGCCATTTTTCGCTATTGTTCTTGCTTGCTTACCTAGTCTGATGATTCAGCTGTGCACAGATCCAGACGTTAATACTGGCTGCCCTTGTCTAATGCCTTGAACATGAGCTGGCATATGCAAATATTGGGGGCGTACATATTAATGATCCCCAGCTGTGTTCTACTAAAAGCCTCAAAGTCATCAGGGCTAAAGTGAAGAGAACAAAGACGCGGATCTTTAGGAAGTTTTATTCGTCCACATTCTGCACAACTTCCCATTCTTGTCTCCTCTTTTCGCTAGGAAAGCAGTAAAGACTTACATCACTTCTCTTGTGGCTCATCGACTGAAAATTACAACCAAAAGCTGCACAATGTGGCATCGTGTATTATATTCCAAGTTGTGTTGTGGTAAAAATAGCAATAGGACAGTGTCAGTAGCTCAGTGAGTGCAACCATTTGACGTCATCGAACGCACTTTGCACTTAAACAAAATGGCGGCACCCATTGTCAAAATCGGTTATTTTTTAAGTAACGTAAATCTTTCATGGGTTTTCTACTACACATTTCAGTAAGAGACATCTTTACGTTATATTAAGCCATACAAGTCTTAACAGCAGGGGTTTCCTTTAAGAAATGATGCATAGAATCAAGGCATTTTGAACATTTTTTTTTTCTTTTCCGATAATTTGTATACTCAGATGTACAATATGAATCTGATATAGCAGTGGTCTTGGTCTTATACTGCCTCTTAGAGGCATGGATGTAGCATCATGTCGAAGCAAAAGTTTACCAATTCCATAGAAAGGTGCTATTACAGTCAGTCAGTTAATTCCTCAATGTTAGGGTTCAATAGCAGGGGTGCTTGCTGAGATAAAATGAGTAGTATTCAGCTGGTCATGTGATGTCAACATGTCTGCCCCCATGAGGCAACCCACTCCATGTAAAATAAAAACTGGTTTTATTAGGCTACTAATCATCTTTATCTCATTTGAGTGAACATGACTTTTGAAATGATTTCACCTCTTTATATTTTTATTTAACTTTTCAATAAGTAAAAAAAAACCGTCCCTTTTAAATGATCAGTTACCTCAATATTTGCATTCAGGTACTATACATGTGGTTAGCATGAAAAGTGCGGTTAGACTTAACCAAAAACAATGTTTTTGTAGCTTCGGCAGGGTAAATATTTTGCGTTCTCTGCAGCGTAAACAAAGGCAGGTCTGAGTGAATGAATTTGAGTACTCGTAATCCTGGGTGAAAACAAACACAGCCCTCCCCTCTGCGGAAGCTCTACTGTACTTTATCAGCTGCTGGTTTACTGCCTCCAAGGTGGTTTTGTTCCTCATTGCACATGCACCCGCATGTCTGAGTCAGTGTCATGTTTGCTCTGTGTGTGTGTTTTGCTCGTTCAGTACGATGCTGCTCCCATCCAGCCTAGCGTGGTGTTGCGTTCCTGTGCTTCTTCATCAATGGTAAGGACTCAGCTGAACTCCAACCTTCCTCACTGTCTCAGTATGGAGGTCCGTGGGGGTGAGGCAAGCGCCCAGCCAAAGACATCTACCCTCAAGCCTCCACAATCACGCAAGAAGGAGGATTTCAGCTTTGGCAAAATTTTAGGAGAGGGTTCCTTCTCGACGGTGGGTGCAATTTTGTTTCAGATTTTGCAATAAAAGATTTAATATTTTGCAATTTAATAATTACATTTGGGGTCCAAATAGCCAGTATAGTGACAGATATTTTTGTTAGCTGGACAAATATTTTTGGTAGTTTTGGCAGTTTGACAGGTAGTTTTGGTAGGTTCCATTTATTTGTTGTAATAGCTGCACATATTTGAATTGCAGGTTGTGCTTGCAAAAGAACTTGCCACAGGAAAGGAATATGCAAGTAATGGGCAATGTATTATATATAAATATATATATATATATATATATAAATTATATTAATATAGTAGTATATTAAATAAACTAAATTGATGTCTTTTTGAAATTTGTTTTTCAGTGAAGATTCTAGAGAAGAATCACATCAGGAAAGAGAATAAAGCACATTATGTGTTCAGAGAGAAGGATATATTGTCAAGCATTGATCATCCCTTTTTCGTGAAGCTCTACTTCACGTTTCAAGATTCGCATAAACTTTGTATCCTTTTCAGAATAAAACCGTGGTGTTGAGTTGTGGAACTGTGAAATCAAGTCTGTTTGTTAAACTCATTATTACGTCGTTAAAATGTTCTTAACTTCTAATCCATCAGATTTCGCCCTCAGTTATGCAAAGAATGGAGAACTACTTAGATACATTCGCAAAATAGGCTCATTTGATGAGACTTGCACAAGATTCTACACTGCTGAGATAGTTTGTGCACTCGACTATTTGCACTCAATGGGAATTATTCACAGGTATTTTGACTAACAATATGTCTTTGATCGAAATAATTTGTAATACATTTTTGAATGTATTTATTTGTTTTTATCTAGGGACCTTAAGCCAGAGAACATCTTACTGAGCGAAGACATGCACATTCATATTACGGATTTCGGGACAGCAAAACAGCTGTCGTCGGACAGCACTCAAAGTAACGCACAGTTAATGAATATTTTGTAGAAATATTGCCCTGCTCTGGTTGTTGTTTTTTTCAAAACGACTGTCGTTAACTTCCTTCAACCCCCTTTTAGGTCAGACATGAAGTGTTTGTTATCTATAGATACACTCACAACAGTGCTCAAGTAGCATAAATATGGGACAGTCTGTAATTTTTTGCTTCATGCACATTGTCAGCAGGGTTATGGACCCTGAAGGTGTTGTGATGCTATTTGTGTGATTTGTTTTTACAGCAAGAGCCAATTCTTTTGTTGGCACTGCACAGTATGTTTCTCCAGAGCTACTGACGGAAAAATCAGCCTGCAAAAGGTTTTGGCATTTAAAGTGCAATAGCGCAATATTACCAGATTTAGATGTTAATAATTGCATCAAATTTGTTTTTATATTCTGTGATTTTTCTCTTTTAGTTCGGACCTCTGGGCACTGGGTTGCATAATCTATCAGCTGGTGGCTGGATTACCTCCGTTTAGAGCTGGGTGAGTTACTGATCATTTCAGATTTAGTTCAATTAAACGTTCATAATAATGAGGTGATGATGCTTTGCACTTGAGCTGAAGTGCTGGTGGTTGATCACTGTTGTAATTGCAGTTAAAAACATGGTGTGAAATAACAGGAAGTGTTGGCTTTGGTGTTTATGACTTGTTTGTGTAGACAGTATAGAGGGCTTCTGAGGAAACCCCAACCACTGGGTCACATGACTCGCTTGCCGTTTTGGTTACATTACAACCAATAAATGGCTTGGAGAGCCGTTGAAAACAAAACACTGAGCCATGTGATTGTAAATTAACCCTTTCCTTCTCTCAGCTGATTAAGAGCTCTTCAGTTGTGAGACAAACTGTTCAGTTGATATTGATTTAGTGGAGTTAGTCATTTACTTTTGTCTTTTAATAGGAACGAGTACTTGATTTTCCAAAAGATTATAAAGCTGGAATATGAATTTCCTGAGAAGTTCTTCCCCAAAGCTAAAGATCTGGTGCAACGACTGTTGGTAATTATAGTTTGTTTCCTTTACATACCATCACTTTCAGTTGCACGACTATGTTGAAGCAAATTCATTGTTTATCTACTGGTTTCAGTCTTTGGACCCTAGAAAGCGGCTAGGATGTGAGGAAATGGGTGGGTTCAATCCACTGAAAGGCCACATGTTCTTTGAGACAATCTCATGGGAGAACTTGCCGGTTCAGACCCCACCCAAGCTGACCCCTTACCTACCAGCCATGGCTGAAGATGATGAAGACTACTATGGCAATGTTAGTTTGACTTATCATGCAAATTATCCATAGTACTGTGCATAATTATCTGAGGAGTGTTTTTTTTTTGTTTTTTTTGTTATTCCCCCTCCCCCCTTTTTGCTTTTGTTTTGTTGTTGTGTTTTTGTTTGTTGAGCTTTTTCTTTTGTTTTAAATTTTATTTATATATATATATATATATATATATATATATATATATATATTTATATATATATATATATATATATATATATATATATTATTATTATTATTATTATTATTATTATTATTATTATTATTTTTTTTTTTTTTTTTTTTTTTTTTTTTTTGCTTGGTCTTTTTTTTTTTTTTTTTTTTTTTGTTGTAGTTCAAGTTCAAGATCAATTAATAGACCAATTAATTGTTGTATTGTTGTGTTGTTTTTGTTTGGTATTTTTGTTTTGTTATTTTTTTGTTTGAGCTTTTTGTTTTGTTGTGTTGTTTTTTGTTTGGTCTTTTTGTGTGTTTTTTTAAGCTTTTTGTTATATTGTGTGTTATTTTGTTTGGTCTTTTTTAACGTTTTGTTTTGTTTTTTGTGCTTTTTGTTTTGTTGTGTTTTTGTTTGGTCTTTTTGTTTTGTGTTTTGTTTGAGCTTTTTTAATTTTTTTGTTTGAGTTATTTGTTTTGTTTTTTGTTTGGACTTTTTGTTTGAGCTTTTTGTTATTTTGTGTTTTTTTGTTTGGTCTTTTTGTTTTGTTGTTTTTTTGTTTGAACATTTTTTTTAGCTTTTTGTTTTGTTGTGTTGTGTTTGGTCTTTTTGTTTTGTGTTTTGTTTGAGCTTTTTTATTTTATTTTTTTGCTTTGTTTTATTGTTTGGTCTTTTGTTTTTTTTGTTTTTTGTTTGAACTTTTTTTTTGTTTTTTTTTTGTTTGAGCTTTTTGTTTAGTTTTTTTATTGTATTGTTCTGTTGTTTTTTGTTTGGGCCTTTTTTTTTTTTTTTTTTTTTTTTTAAATGGCTGCATATAATTTTTTTTTTAGAAATGAGAACTGAACTGAAGGATTAGTTCACATTCAAAAAAAAATGTCCTGATAATTTACTCACCCCCATGTCATCCAAGATGTTCATGTCTTTCTTTCGTCAGTTGAAAAGAAATTAAGTTTTTTGATGAAAACATTCCAGGATTATTCTCCTTATAGTGGATTTCAATGGAGCCCAAATGGTTGAAGGTCAAAATTACAGTTTCAGAGCAGCTTCAAAGGGCTTTAAATGATACCAGACGAGGAATAAGAGGAATACACCTTCCCTATTCAAATTACAGAATGGACGCTGCGCCAGTTCCATTTTTTCTGTAATTTTAATAGGGAAGGTGTAGGACATACAGCGTAAGCTTTTTGAAGAATACGGAAGGTGGTCTGGCGGAAGCACTTGCGAGGCGATCATTTGTGTTTATAAAGCATATACATTTTTTTTTTTTTTTTTTTTAGACGGATTGTTTCTCTAGATAAGACCCTTATTCCTCATCTGGTATCGTTTAAAGCCCTTTGAAGCTGCACTGAAACTATAATTTTGACCTTCAACTGTTTGGGCTCCATTGAAGTCAACTATAAGGAGAAAAATCCTGGAATGTTTTCATCAAAAACCTTAATTTCTTTCCGACTGAAGAAAGAAGGACATGAACATCTTGGATGACATGGGGGTGAGTAAATTATCAGGAAATTTAAAGGATTAGTTCACTTTCAAATTAAAAGTCCAACATTAGTCAGACCTACCAACCTGTATGCATTTTGTGTAGCAGGTACGCATTTTGACCTCAAAGTAAACAAATCAAAACAAGAATTGAACTTATTAAAAGTCCAACATTATGGATACCATTTCATTTTTTCTTTAAAATCCGCATTAAATAAAATTTCACCATATTTACTTTGTAAGCGCACATTACAAGTATTGTGGTAAACAATTCATCTGTGCAAGTTAATCCACAGAAAAAAGTTTGTTTTCATCGTTTCATCTGTATTATGTCAAAATATTGTAGTAAAATCAGCCACAACTTTCAGTTAAACAAAGTTAAATATTTAAATTTGTATGGTACAAATTGTGAGGTCTTAAGTATAGGCTTGCTGGATCTTGTCACTGAGTACTGATTTGATGTTTGTTTTTTGGATCCCACAGTATGAAGACCTCCTCAGTCATTTCAGCAGCATGCAGGTGGCTCCATCCAGCTCATCTCAGATCGTCCCACTGAGATCCTGCAGCAACATTGAGCAGTACATCCATGACCTGGACAGCAACTCCTTTGA
This sequence comes from Chanodichthys erythropterus, assembly GCF_024489055.1. Taxonomy (NCBI): domain Eukaryota; kingdom Metazoa; phylum Chordata; class Actinopteri; order Cypriniformes; family Xenocyprididae; genus Chanodichthys; species Chanodichthys erythropterus. Next base: position 45,860,939 of record NC_090223.1, on the reverse strand, counting down.
GCTGGACCTGCAGTTCTCCAGTGAGGAGAAACGACTTCTGCTGCTGAAGCAAACAAGTGGCAACCCTTGGTATGTTATATCCTCCATTCACAAATGTGTTTTCCTGCTCATAAACGTTGAAACGTGAAACAGAACATTCTGGTTAAACATTAAATTTATGATCCTGTAATGACAGCACAGTTAAACATACATTCATTTTGCTATTATACAATAGGGATTGTGTGGGTGTATGTACTAATAATGATTAGTTTTTATCTCATGCATTTCCTGTTGGGTTTTTATAGCATGTTGTAAAAGGAACTCTTGATCATTATAGTTCTGTTTTCAATCGGTCAACAACATGGGTAGCACTGCCAGCTTGTTATTCATTAACATCTGTTTTTTTCTGTCTTAAAGGCACCAGTTTGTTGAAAATAACTTAATATATAAAATGGGACCAGTTGACAAAAGAAAGGTAACATTTTCATTCCTATTTCTTATCTTGTATGGTATCTAGAGTGAAAAACAGGTGCATGTTTTTCTTTTTTTTTTAAGCGTCAAATGAGAAAACAAATAGCGCCCTCTTTTGGCTTCCTTTGGTAAGTGTTTTTGACTCTTTCTTGTTTGTCATTTTCACAGGGACTGTTTGCTCGACGCCGTCAGCTGTTACTGACCGAAGGACCACATCTATATTACGTGGATCCTGTGAATAAAGTGCTGAAGGGGGAAATTCCATGGTCTCCAGAGCTGCGTCCCGAGGCCAAGAATTTCAAGACATTTTTTGTCCACACGGTAAAAATTATAGTTGTTATAGATATATAGGTAGTTAAATATATAGCTATTTCTGTAGTTGTTTTATAGGTTATTCTTTTATAGGCATTTTCCTAATAGGCAGTGCTTCTCTAGAAGCTCTAGATGTAGAAACACATCATCATACTGAATGATTACTAAATATAATTTATAAGCCATAGTACACATCATGCTCTAAGGTTATGCATCCAAAAAACAAGGTACTTCTTGGGACTTTGAGAAATGCTGCTAAATCTTTTCAATGTTTTTCTCATATGCAGCCAAACAGGACATATTATCTAATGGATCCCAGTGGAAATGCAGACAAATGGTGTAAGAAGATTCAAGAGGTCTGGGGAACAGTTTATCACTAACATCAGACTACTGGCATGACGGGGCATCAGAGGACTACTGAAGTCAAGGCAAGTCTAAGAGGTCTGAGCCCTGCAACTACCAAACAGGACATTCTGTTCATTTATGGGACTAGTGCATCAATATTCCTTCATGAAGAGAAAATATGTTTTGCTTGCAGTGTTTTTGTCATGTTCAGCAGATGTAACATAAAATCAAAGATAGGTAAAACTCAGCAAATCTGCAACTTGTACACTATACATGTGTATATACATAGGAAAATATCCTCGGAAGCTTGGGGGGAAAAAAACACTCATAATCTGTTGCTTTTTAAAATAATAAGAGTTTTAGGATAGCTATAGAGGACACTTAAATGATCCTACAGGTCAAGTAAATATTAAAGTGATACACAAATCGTTAATATATTTATATTTATTCTCTCAGTCATCTTGTTCACATGTGTATCATATTACATGAAATTATTATCATCAGAAGAAGAATCACTGTTGAGCCGTTATATATTTAGTATGAAATGGCAATGGATTTTTGTGGGTTCATGTGTGAAACTTGCACCTGGTTCCTTAAATCTGCTGTTTATATTTGTTTTTATATTAGATTTTATTTATAAACATTGGTTGAGATTGAAAATAAGTACTTGATAAGGTACGCTACACAGTATACACTGCAAGTGAGTGGCACAATGTGTTGCAACAAAAGTGGATGGCTGTCGACAGTCACGTTGTGTCGTACCATGTCCGTCTCTTGCAATGTAGATATGGTGTAAAAACTACGGGAATTGAGCTGTGCAAATGTAAATAAGGGCCGTGTTTGGAGATGCAGTTTTTGACCACTTTATTGTACATTGAATAGGATGGTGGTCCGGCACAGGCTAACGAAAATGCTGTAACCAAGTGAGATTCAAGCTCAGAAGTGTGTTTTTCCTCTTCTGTTGCGTTTCCTCCTTGCATTTTTTATGAGGATTTGTTCAACTGTGTATTTATAATTCGACTGGGTTTGTCACCGAATATAACTGTGATGTACAGATGATGTATTATTCAGAAAGTAACACAGTGTTACTGGATTTGCACCTTGTATAATTTTATTCTTATATAAGATTATTTGCTGGCAATGGCGCAGCCTGTAGTACCTTGTATTATTTAAATTCTAATATTCAGGGGCCATGTGTTGTAAATATTGAATATTGCCTTTGAATGTGAATGATTGCTGTAATACTTTGCAAGATTTTTATGTGTCCTAATCAGGTCACTTAAATTATATAAGATCCAATGTTGATGCCCTTTGGTTTCTGCATACATTTATGGAAGCTTGATTCCGGCAGGGAATAATAAAATAAAAAAGGTAATTGCAACTTTTTATCTCACAATTTTGACTTGTTTTTCTCACAATTGTGAGATAGAAACTCATAACTAAGAGTTCTAAAGTCTGAATTGCAGGATATTAACTTGAGTTATATCTCGCAATTCTGACAAAAAACTCGTAATTGGTTGTTATGAAGTTGTAAGTTCCAAGTTCCTCAAAAACTCGCAATTCTGACTTTATATCTTCTATTCTGACTTAACTCGTAATTGTGAGAGAAAAAATGACTTAAATCGCAATTGCAAGTTTATATCTTGCAATTCTGACTTTATAACTGACAGTTTGAGTTTATATCTTGCTGTTCTGATTTAACTCGTAATTGTGAGAAAAAATTAGTACTTATCGCAATTGCGAGTTTATCTTGCAATTCCGACTTTATAACTTACAATTGAACATTTATAGCACTTAAATTGTAATTGTGAGAAAAATTACTTAAATCGCAATTGCGAGTTTATATCTCACAATTCTGACTTGATAACCTACAATTGAATGTTTATATCGCAATTCTGACTTAACTTGTAAATGTGAGAAAAAATTTACTTAAATGCAATTGCAAGTTCATATCTGTCAATTCTGACTTTATAACTCACAGTTTGAGTTTATATCTTGCTATTCTGACTTAACTCGTAATTGTGAGAAAAAAAATTTGTACTTATCTTGCAATTCTGACTTTATAACTTACATTTGAACATTTATATCTCACAATTCTGACTTTATAACTCACAGTTTGAGTTATATCTTGCTATTCTGACTTAACTCGTAATTGTGAGAAAAATTACTTAAATCACAATTGCGAGTTTATCTTGCAATTTTGACGTTATAACTTACAATTGAACATTTATAGCGCAGTTCTGACTTCACTTGTAATTGCGAGGTTATTTCTTGCTATTCTGACTTAACTCGTAATTGTGAGAAAAAAATGACTTAAATTGCAATTGCGAGTTTATATCTCACAATTCTGACCTTATAAACTGCAGTTGCAAGTTTATCCCCCGGTTTCACAGACAAGGCTTAAGCTAGTCCCAGGCTAAAATGCTTGTTGGAGCTGTTATAACTGAAAGCAACTTGTACTGACATTTCTTAAAATATGTCAGTGTCATTGTTTTGACTCAAGATGCACACCAGTAATGTTTTTTTTTCTAGTGTACGTTTATAAAAGCTACTTGGATATCCTAATTTAACTAAATCCTAATCCTGGCTTAGGCTAAGCCCTGTCTGTGAAACCGGGCCTATATCTTGCTATTCTGACTTGTGAGAAGAATGACTTAAATTACAATTTTGAGTTTATATCTTGCAATTCTTACTTTATAACTCACAATTGCAGGTTTATATAGCAATTCTGACTTAACTTGTAATTGCGAATTTATATCACACAATTGCGAGAAAAAATGACAACTCGCAAATGCAAGTTTATATCTTGCAATTCGGAGAAAAAAGTCAGAATTGTGAAATAAAAAGTCGCAATTCCCCTTTTATTTATTTTTTATCCCCTCGACGGAAACAAGCTTCCATTAACCTTTAATGATACTGAAGAATGTTGAGGAGAAAATTGTTAAGTCTCATAATAAAAGCATATATGAAGAGTAACATCTATCTGCTTCTGTTTCTGACAGACTGTTGGTAGCATGTGCAAGACAGCAGTGCTAAGACAACAGCTCCCAGTAGACTTTCCCTGTCTTTTACAGTTGGGTCTCTCATGCATGCTGGCTGTTTACATTTCTCAACATCTTGCAGAGCTGAAATGAGGTCACACTGAATGAACTCGGTATTCTGCTTTCCAGGTCTTAGGTAAACATATACAGTAAGAGAATGCCCACAAGGCTTGAAAAACATCAGCTATGAGAAACACATCTCATTTAGCAATAGAAGGACCATCAAGTGATGATAAATGCCTGCTGTTCACTGTACTGTCTTTCTGTGTTATCAATCTTCACATGGCTCTCTCAAATAATCTTCATTCTATACTCGTTGCACATGAGAACACAATCGCACTCACTCTCATACCACTGAAGTAGATAAATGTTTGTCTGATTAAACCATAGAAATATGAACTGAATCACTACTTAACTAAGCCATTGAAATATGAACTTTATTTGTGTTTGTCTGACTGCACCATTCAAATATGAACTGTTTTACTTGTTTATCTGATTAAACTATGGAAATATTATCTGTTTTACTTGTGTTTATCAAACTAAACTCTGGAAATATTATCCGATTAGACCGTATGAATACTACCCATATCACCGTGGAAGACCATTTCCATCACATAAGAAAAAAAAATCATGTTTTTGTAAATCATAATTACCTGAAAACCATACTTGAGTAAAAGTATTGATACCTTACATCGAAAATGACTCCACTACAAGTTACAAGTAACCAATTCCAATACGACATGCTGAATGTAGGCTCAGTCTCAGAGATGCACTAGTCCTGAGAGACATGCCAGTGAAAAAAAGAAACAATTGATTTGTAAGATGAGAAATCAAGTTTATTTTCTAAAATAAAAATAAAACTGAACACCTCAATGTTGCAATAAATCAAGGTCAACGCAACAACCTTTTAAACGTTTACAAACTCTCAAGTCTCAGTTGAGCTCAAGTGCACAGAAAGGCCATAAGTAAACCAGTATCCGTCACAACGGTCTTGTCAATATAGCGGATAACTAAAACAATGTTAAGTAAAATGAAATAGTCAAAGTCTATACTGTATGTGCTGGTTTGAGCCTCATCACCAGCATTTCCTCATCCAATAAATCAAACACCTGCCATCAGAAACTACCTGCTAATGCACTCACATTCACGTAAAGTATTCTTGTTGACAAGTTTTTGGAGGAGTGAAGGCCAAGCGCACAAGATATAGTGCCTTCAAAGCCCTTAGATGGTGATATCGCTTCTTTATAGCAGAAACTGCTGCAGAAAAAGTTAGGTGCCATGAAAAATGTACTGTAATTTGTAATTGCATTACTCATCACAAATGTAGTGGAGTAAAAAGTACATTTACTTGCTCAAAAACGTAGACAAGTAGAGAGTAAAAGTTGCCAATATCTTTGATACTCAGTACAATTACAAAGTAGCCAAAAAGATACTTAAGTACAGTAACTAATTACATTTACTTAAATACACTTGGGTAAAGTTGGTTTTATATTTGCACATTCGGACATCAGTATTCAATAGCCTTGTTAATCACACTACATTGGACATTCAGTGGACATTCACAAGTAAATATGCCATTGTAAGTTGACAATCGTTGGTTGTCAATATCATGTCGCTGCTTAAAATTCGCAAACATTAAAGGTACTAAAGAGGATGTTTTGTTTTATACATTTCTGCAATATTACTTGAAACTGTCTTTACTAACTGATAAAAGACTATTTATTAGGTGCACTGAAAGGAATAATATTAATATACATCATCTGTGCACGAGGTAGGGCCTTAAAAACATCAGCCAATCGTTTACGCGATCATCGCGTAAACGATTGGCCCTCTGGCTTGTCAATCACTGCCGTGACGTTCCTTGTGAGAGACGTGCGCGGCTGCACACTCCAGTAACTTTCCACACTCCACAGGCGCCGCATGCAATGTTTTTGTCAGGAGACAGGAGTAACAACTGCAGATTATGAGTCCGACATATTGTATCCACTAACACTACACAGCGAATGCCGGTGGTAAACACTCGTGTTCCAATACTCGTGCAGGAGTTTTGGGAGGCGTTCCCTCGAAATGAGCTGTGAAGGAGGGGGGCTCTTACGCATGCGCTCATTTAAAAAACTCAGTCTTTGGATTCTCAGTCGACGAAAAGATCCTCTTTAGCACCTTTAATTTATTGCACATTTATTGGAAAGTCTGAATTTATCAGAAGTCAGAATGTGCGAATATAAAACCAACTTTACCCAAGTCTTAAATACACCTCTGCATGACTTAAAAAAGTAAGCTTTCTAAGAAGAAATGCAATAAATATGACATAAAGTCATAATTATGAGGCGAAAAGTCAAAATTATGGGAACAGAATTTTCAGAATTTCATAATGATACCAGAATTTTGACTCAGTTTATCATAATTTCAGTGTTTTATCACATAATTATGACTATTTCATAATTTTGATGTTTTGTCATAACTGACTTTTTATCTCACAATTTTGACTTTTTATTTGACTTATATAGTATATCATGATTGACTTTTTAATTACATCATTAGTTATTGTTATCTTAATGTTGACATTGATTTAGTAATTCATAATTTCAGCTTTTTATCTGATAATTATTACTTTGTTGGCTTTGCATTCAACTTTTTGACATAATTCTGATTTACCAAAGCATGATTATTTTCATGTAACAGAAATTGACTTCCATACTCATCTTCTAAATCAATGTATTATTAACTAATTTGACAAAAAAGTGTTTATGTGACTAAACAAACAACTGAATACTAATGTAAACACACGCTTTGACAGACATAATATTACATCAGTAATCATGTGGCTGTTTTAAACGCCTAAACAACAATGACATCATTGTCCGTCCACTTCTGCTTTTTTTTTATTATAGCCTAATTTCGCAGAAGGAGAAAGAAAGAAAAATTCCTGTAGGCTATAAAAGTCTTAACAGTTTCAGTAAAAAAAAAAAAAAAAAAAAACTGGCTGTGTGTCAACCCGTATTGAGCAGCCTAGCTAGGTGTAATAACAGAGCATCACGGCTCGTGTAGTAAAGGAGCGGTCTAGATGTGCATCATCTGTGTGTGTTTGCAGACACAGCCTGCGCAGGGAGGGCTCAGGGCTCACAGTCAGCAGCTCTCAAACTCTCACACTTCCTGCTCTCGCTCAGTTCCACCATCAGTCAGGCAGGCAGCGGGAGCGCAGAGGAGGGATGGCGGAGAAGAGCCCTGACCCGAGCGGCTCGAATGGTCGGAGGTGTCCCGCTCTTTCTCCCGGGGAGAGACTGCAGCCGTCCGGAAGCGGCTCGTCCAAATGGGTTCGTCTGAACGTCGGCGGCACGTACTTCCTCACGACGAGACAAACGCTGTGCAGAGACCCGAAATCGTTCCTGTACCGCTTGTGCCAGGCCGACCCCGACCTCGACTCTGACAAGGTATTTATACCGCGAGCATGACCGTGGACACTAACCGAGACTTCGCGTGTCTGGGCTTTACGCGATTCAGTTACACTGGAAAAACGCGAGATGATGTAATATTTCGCTATATTGATGTGTCTGAATGTTTTAGCTTGACGGCTAGCTGGTGAAGTTAACGTTACAGTCAATGGAGCTCCGCTTACTAGCTTAGCTTAACTGATAACACTTGATGTAGCTTGTTCACCAATTAAAGTTAGCAGTCTAGACTGTCAGATATGGTTATGTTTGTAGTAACGTTATATTTTGAGTAGCATCAGCTCGTTTAAGCGGTTAATATTGAAGTGCGAAAACATCTTGCCTTTAGTTTTTATATCCGTACAAACTTGAATGCTACGTGTCAAGTGCTAACTGAAGAACTTTAATTAGTGTTCATCTCACTAGACGCTTTAAATAGAAATTATAATAAAAATCTTACTAAGATTACTAGCTTTTGTTTGATTAAGCGTTTCACTTTTTTATCTGACTGGATACCTTCTTGCTATGAACTATTGAAATGTTGGTAACAGTTTAGAATAAGACTTTACTAATAATTAAAAGCATTGAAGTAACGATGTACAATACTCTTGGACTCATGTCTACATATGGTTAGATGGTTATTAAATGCTGATTATTTTTTGGAAAGCTTGCTAATTGTTAGTTCATAATGTCCAATTCATCAATATCAATCAAATGCAAAATATTTAATGTTAACTAAGCAATCTTATGCTATAAAATATTTTACTAGTGCTTATTATCTAATTTGTTAAACTAGTGTTTATCCAGTTAAACCATTTCAATAATGTTTAACTGGTTAAACTAAAAATATGAGTTGAATTAATATTGTTTATATGGTTTAGTAAAATAATTGGTTTTAGAAAAGTGATTATTTGGAGTAAATAATGAGAACTGTTGGTCAGTTTACTTTGTAAATAAGAATTTAACATTGGATAAATCAAAGGTTTTTTATTTAGTAATAAATTTATCATTTTTAACCTTTTGAGGTATTGGTTGTCAATATATACCTATTTTTTTAAGCTGTCAGCAAAATGATTAATAACTACAACTCTTTTAATACTCATTATAATTGATCAGGAATTGATCCTGAGTAGAATTAGCAACCAGTTAAACTGGTTTATTTAGTGAATGTTTATATATGTTAATGCACTAAGTTGAATATTTATCATGTCATATACTGGTCCTCTAGTTTCTTCTATTTGACACAAGATAGGGTTGTCGCATGCTTTTAAACTTTTAAAGGTCAGTATGCATCATTGCGGGATATAAATTTGAAATTCTATAAAAAATAGTCAGAATTGGGGATATAAATGTGAAATTCTTGAAAATAAGAATTGCGGGATATAAAGTTGTAGTTCTGAAAAAAAAAATAGTCAGAACTGTGGGATATAAAGTCAAAATGGTAAATAACTACAACTCTTTTAATACTCCCAACACATTATAATTGATCAGGAATTGATCCTGAGTAGAATTAGCAACTAATTAAACTGGTTTAATTAGTGAATGCTTATATATGTTATGCGCCAAGTTGAATATTTATCACGTCATATACTGGTCTTTTAATAAATCTTCTAGTTTCTTCTATGTGACACAAGAAGAAATAGGGTTGCCTGCATGCTTTTAAACTTTTAAAGGTCAGTATGCATCATTTATTAGGGAAACGACAGTTGAAAGCTGCTAAGAATTTCTTATGTCCCTCGGCTTAGTCAAAAATATCTTTTATAAATAAAGATGTTTTCATTACAAAATAAGAAATTTCATGATTTAACCGTGAAGTCGCTCTTGCCAATTGCTGTCATTTAAGTGTAAATGTTGTGAAATAAAGCTCACTTTTCTGACCTCGATATTGATCCGTGGTAATGATGTTGTGCTGGAGATGGATCGGCATCCCTATGGGCTCAGCAGCATGTATGTTAAATGTCAGCCACACCTTGTCTTAACAGATACCCTTGAGTACTGATAAAACACTGTTTATTATTTCTTTTTAAATTTTCTTTAATTTGAACAAACTATCTGATAAGGTGGTGAGTTGTTTTTAATAATAATCTGCATTATGTTTATTATGCTGAAAGCCCTTTGGAGACAAGCATCATGGTACTGACAACACTCTTTCCTCATCCAGGATGAAACGGGTGCTTATTTGATAGACCGTGATCCCACTTATTTTGGTCCAGTGCTCAACTATCTGAGACATGGGAAGCTGGTGCTGAACCGAGGCCTAGCAGAGGAAGGTATGATGGGAATGTGATTAAGAACTTTTAAGATATGTCTGGACATGCCGTTAGATTTTTTTTCTCACTGACGGCTAAATTCAGTTGTAACTTGTTTTTAAGCTCTACATGTTCTTGACATCAAGCTGTTTTGTCTATATGTGGTTTTTAATTAAACATTTCATCTGTAACATATTTTTCAGGTGTGCTGGAAGAGGCTGAATTCTACAATATCACTTCTTTGATTAAACTGGTCAAAGACAAAATCAGGGAGAGGGATTGTAAGACGGCTCAGGTAAGTCAAGCTGAGATTGTGCTACTTCACATATTTAACAAAACTAATCAAAGTGTTATCAATTTTATATCCTGCAATTCGCAATTGCGAGTTTATATCTCAATTCTGAGAAAAAGTGGTCAGAATTGTGTATAGCCAGTCAGAATTGACTATAATCTGACTATATTAAACTATATATTGACCATATAATTGACTCAATTCTGACAATTGACTATATTAATAGTCAGAATTGTAGAATATAAACTTTGCAGGTCTTAAAAAATAGTAAAAATTGTGGGATATAAATTTGCAATTCTGAAAAATAGTCACAATTGCTGGATATAAAGTAGCAGTTCTGGAAAAAAAATAGAACTGGGATATAAAGTCGCATTGCAGAAAAAATAGAATTGCGGGATATAAACTTACAGTTTGGAAAATGATCAGAATTGCAGGATATAAAATCTCAGTTCTGGAAAAATAGTCAGAATTGCGGTATATAGATTTGAAATTCTGAAAAAATAGTCAACAGTGGGATATAAAGTCGCAGTTCTGAAAAAAAAAATAGAATTGCAGGATATAAATTCAGTTCGAAAAAATAGAATTGCAGGATAGAAACCCTCAGTTCTGAAAAATAGTAAGAATTGCAGGATATAAACTTGCAGTTCTGAAAAATAGACTTGCGGGATATAAAGTCGCAGTTTGGAAAATAGTCAGAATTGCAGGATAGAAACCCTCAGTTCTGAAAAATAGTAAGAATTGCAGGATATAAAGTTGCAGTTCTGAAAAAAATCGAATTGCGGGATATAAATTCAGTTTGAAAAATAGAATTGCAGGATAGAAACCCTCAGTTATGAAAAACAGTTAGAATTGGTGGATATAAAGTCGCAGTTCTGAAAAAAATAGAACTGTGGGATATAAAGTCGCAGTGCAGAAAAAATTGAATTGCGGGATATAAAGTCGCAGTTTGGAAAATAATCAGAATTGCAGGATAGAAACCCTCAGTTCTGAAAAACAGTTAGAATTGCAGGATATAAAATCTCAGTTCTGGAAAAATAGTTAGAATTGCGGTATACAAATTTGAAATTCTGAAAAATAGTCAGAATTGCGGGATATAAATTCAGTTCGAAAAATAGAATTGCAGGATAGAAACCCTCAGTTCTGAAAAATAGTCAGAATTGCGGGATATAAAGTCACATTTCTGAAAAAAATAGAATTGTGGGATATAAATTCAGTCTGAAATATAGAATTGCAGGATAGAAACCCTCAGTTATGAAAAATAGTCAGAATTGGAAAAAAAGTCAATTGCGGGATATAAATTTGCAATTCTGAAAAAATTGTCAAAATTGTAAGATTTAAATTAGAAATTGCCAGAAATATGAAAGAAAAATGGCAGAAATAAAGTTTTTTTTTTTTTTTTTTTTAATTCCCTGTCAGAAACATGCTTCCATATTGGCCCTTTATGAAACATGAGCAGAACAAATTTCTGTGTAAATCATTCATAAAACCATTCTTGCGTAAAATGTTTTATTTTGACAAATTATTTACACCCTTCTTGTGTTCGTGTTACATGAACGAGGCCCGTTGATTCAAAACAAACACATGAACCAGTCAAAAACGCTGTAATCTGGGAGATTCTGCCAACCTGTATTCTGCATGGTTTCATCTTGCACAGCTTTTCAGATCCTTTCACAATGCTCCTGCTGTATACCATGACAAAGGTGTCCTCTGAAATCTGCCTTCTCAGCACCTTCGTCTGGTGACACGTGTGGGTTTGCAGGAATGATCAGAGCACAGACAAAAAGAAAGTTTGCCTTGACTTTTCATAATGTGGCAGTGTTTTTGTATTCACATAGTCTTTCCTCTGCCCTCAGCTCCCTGTGAAGCACGTCTACAGAGTCCTACAGTGTCAGGAGGAGGAACTGACACAGATGGTCTCCACCATGTCAGATGGCTGGAAGTTTGAACAGGTGATTAGAAACACAATAGAGCAGTGGGATTAAAATTCTAGCATACTGGAGAATTTTAATTGGGGATGCTTAGAATATCTGTACCATATTGGTTAATGGCCGATATTAAAGATTTTTTTTTTAAATGTAAATGTACTCTACCATTCAAAGGTTTGGGGGTCATTAAGATATCTATTTTTTTTAGAAAAGGGACACATTAAATGTCTCACATTTTTGAGAAAAGAGACATGTTCTATTCAGAGTTCTGAAAAAAATGTATCGCGTTTTCCACAAAAATATCAAGCAGCACGGCTGTTTTCAATATTGATGATAATAATAAATGTTTCTTGAGCAGCAAATCATAATATTAGAATGATTTCTGAAGAATCGGCTGACGCTGAAGACTGGAGTAATGGCTTTGGATTAAATACGTTTATTTTAAATTTACTGAATGTTTTATCCAATAAATACATGAGCACAAGAGACTTCGTTCACCTCAAAATAAAAAAAAATCTTACTGACCCCAAACTTTTGAAGGATAGTGTGTATTGGCAGATATTGTTTATTTAAGTGTTCATGCTCATTTCCTTTATTTATTTATTTTTTTTTTTCTGGACAAAATTGTGTCATTTTAATACCAGCCATTTACTGGTTGTCGGCCATAGCATTGTTGGATATAAAGTTAACAGCAGAGTATTGCACAATGGCATGCAACTTCCAGTGTGGACCAACTAAAGCCGTTGTGGTCATCAGTCGTGTCCGTTGTAGACCGGGTGTAACAACCTGTTCTTTAAAGTGATGGTTTGGACATCTGTGATCAAAAACCAGCGGTTAGATGTTACTTACTGATTCAAATTGTGGGATGCTAATTTCACTATGCTTACCACAGTTGGAAAAAACACTTAATTTTTACCTGTCGTTTGAATCAATATGCTTTTTCTTTCTCATAAAACCTATGAACCAACTCAGCTCAGGTTTGTATGAATGAACTGAAGTCCATCCGCTGAAAATTCAAAGCCAAACCTCTAGTGAATGGGGATGTTTTTCTGACAATATGTGGTGTAGAGGTGGTGTTGCCCAGTGAATGAACCATGTGGTATAGGAGGGTTTTCCCCAGAGCAGTGAGTGAGGTGTGTGGGCTCTCCTGACCTGCTTTTGGCTCGTCCTGAAGTGTTTCCTTATATGGGCAGCAGTAAGGTGACAGAATGCCAGGCATTCCCTGTAATGCAACGTTGAAAATGCACCAATAGACCCTTTTCACAGACTGTGATGATGACGTGTTTTAACGGTCATCAATATCGGAAATCCTGCAAAGTTTTTTATATTTTCATTTTTAAAAAAAGTATGTACATTTATAACACTGTACTTAGTATTTTATCACCATTGCATCAAATTACAAAAAACTAGTTAACGCTGCTGTGAGAGTGTTTCTAATACAGCAGTTATGGGAGTGACAGTAAAAATGATATCTTTCTCACTTCTGACTGCCGTTATCAATCGCTCTATTTTTTTTCCACTTTTTTTGAAAATTATGAAAACACTATTGTGGAGTTTTTCTTTTGCTATTTGAGCAAATGGAAACGCAAAAAAATATATATAATGAAGTCTCTCATTCACCGCTATAATATTTCACCCAACTATGATGCTTCTGAGAAACTGTGAAAGGGGTCTTGATCGAATGTTGGATTGTTGTTTCTGTCAGTGTCAGATGTCATCGGTACTGCCATAACAGGTGTTTATTTTTAAATATTTAGATTTAGGAAAATACTTTCATTAATGTTGTTGAAATTCTTTCTTACTAAGCAACATATAATAGTGTGTGTGCTATACGTGTTTTAATATTTTAGGTGCTTATTTATTTAATAAAAAATTTATTATATTCATATAAATGTTAGGGCCGGGTGGGTGTGGTATGTTTATATGTAATGATAGATATGTGTTAGAGAGTACATAATCAGCTTCACTATTTATACAGAGGAACATCCAGCTATTTAAATAATAATAATAACAACAATAATAATTATTATTAATGTATTTTATTTATATAAATATACAAAATAGAACATTTTGATTGAATTTCCATTTTCCAGCAAAATTAATTTCCTTCAGTAGAAATGAATAGGGGTGTAACGATACAGTTATGTCACGATTCGATACAAATCAGGATACTGAACTCATGATACAAATATTCCCCATTGCATTATTATACAGTATATTCAATATTTTTATAGTAGTTTACTGTAGTAATGTCACCGAAACTCCGTAAACTTTAACTTTTATTCGCAATTTCAATGCAGGCATTCGTTGGATCTCTACATAGACAAGCCACACACGCGGTGCTCGTCCCGCCTCTCCTGCTATTAATGCACTATACATATAAGAATAAACCATCGAAAATGCTTTGAATAATCATACTAATAAAGCTAAATGTGATATGATGTTTGCGCTTTCACTTTGAGTGTCGTTCCCGCAGCGCATATGCGCTTTAGATGATCAGTGCAATCAGTTGAGTTAGTTCGCAAGAAAGCATGTCAAAATGGCTATACCCAAACTGTAAATCGTTAGTTCATCCAAAAATGTAAGTTCTGCATTTACTCACTCCCATGTTATTTTTTTTGTGCATCACAAGCATGTAATCATCCCTGTTTACTCCAGTATGCTTATTGTGTCTCTTCAGAAGACTTGGATTTGGATTAGACCACTCGACTGATTATTTTTCTGATGGCTTTATGACATTTTTGGATTTTTTTAAGTTTTAGAGGAATGGACTTTAAATGGAAGGATAGAAATATCTTGTGTTTGGAAGTTGAACAAAAATCTTAAAGGTTTGGAATGACATAAGGGTGAGTAAATGATGACAAAATTTACATTTTTGGGTGAATTGTACTTTATACAGTCTTGAATAAAAATAACTATATTGCGCATCATAGCTATTGCTTACATCAACAATACGTATCGTCACATCATTATATCATGATATCTCGATATAATGAAGTACCTGTAATTTATGTCAAAGTATAGAACATATTTAATTCACAATTTATTTATTTTTATTTTCGGTTGAATTTGTTTTTCAGCAATAATTAATATCCTCCTGGGACCCAACATTTTTTTTTTTTTTTGAATTTAGCATTTTTTTCACGTCATTATATTGTTTAGAGCATAAGAAACAAATGAAAAAATAATTTTTTTTAAAAATTATATTTTATTCATATGTTATGATATGTCCTCTGTAGTGGACACCAGGACTAAGTTGTTTAAAAAATAAAATGACATGAAATGACATTTATAGGCAAAAACAATGGATTTTTTTTTTAATCACCAATCAATTTTTAGGCTTCAATATTGTTTTTAACCAAACTATGTATAAAGATGATTCTCAACTATGTTATGAAACATATAATGGAATTAATTGATATACCATTTTACTTTATGCAATATGAGGGTAAAATGGCCATACATCGGTTTTCCCATTCAATACAATGTATCTATACACTGTATCTAATTTGCATAGTAATGTATTCTTGGAGCAACATGCAATGAAAAAAGAAGTGTAATAATGTGAGCAATAATTGGTAACATTTTCATAATAATATCTAATAATTAATAGGAATACTGACATATAATTTCTTTCCCTATTCACTTGTTGTGTCTCCTAAAATGCCTGATAAACATGATTTAAGTCCTGGTGTCCTCTACAGTGGACATGTATGAAATCAATGTTCTGTTTCATAACAGAAAGTCATATTTTGATTTGAAACCCCATATCATTTTCCTGAGATGTTGATTTATAATAAACAATTTGAAAAGTAATCCGATTTAAATAAATTTTAAATTTAATCACAAAATATTATCATATTTCCATAAGAGTGCTAATTTTCATTTTCAGTCATAATTAAAGACCAAGAAGTTGTTGTTGTCATGGGGAAACCTCTAAAAATCTGGTATCTCTGCAAAGCCCTGAATGTGCTCTTTACAGGACATCCAGACTTAAAACTGTGACATGTATGATGTCAGAGAAAATCACTCAAATATAATGTCCACTACAGAGGACAGAAGTCTATTCCTGGGTCCCAGGAGGATATACACTTGTTATGCTATCCACCCCTTGTGTACATTTTTTAGAGATACATGTGGTGTTTGCTTTGAGGGCAGCTTAGAATATTTAGTGTTGAGATCAATATCATGCGTCTAGTAAGAGCAGTGGAAAATGTTTTTGGAAGGTTGCTTTTATTTGACTAGCATGCTAAACACTGTTTGCTTTTATTTTTGCATATGCATGCTCTTGTGGTGGAAAGGTAACACAAAAACGATGCAAAGGCTTTTTGCTTGGGGTGTTTGAGGGACGAGATGTCATTTGTGGTGTGAAATACGAATGGGGGAGTTTGGTACTCGAGTGTGTTCATCTCTAGCCAGTAGCAGGAAGTGTCTGTGGTTCGACAACCTGTGGTGAGTGAAGCATCCAAGGCAGTTGGTCTTATTATGCTCCAGGTTCATAACTTTTATTTATTTATTTTTTTTTACTATATTTTTTACTACTAAAACACATTTACATCATTTAATGTTCAAAAAACACATTTTTTAGATATCCGTTTTCACCCTCTGTCTGAACAGTCTCTTTTAGTTTCAGTTTGCTGAAAATGAAACGAGCATGAAAATAGGCTAAAACAACTAAAAAGTCAGATATTTCTTATTATTTGGTTTTCATAACAAATATACCTCTTTGTAGTTATGGCAAGCTCTAAAATGTTGAAATTAAGTGGAGGGAGGGCCTTAAAAATATTTTTTGGCCTTAAAGTTAAAAAGGTTGAGATCCACTGATCTAAGGGAGCTTCTGGTGGTTCAGACTAATCAACAAAAAAAAACAATGATCACCTTCCTGCCACGTTGATGCTCCTATTCAACGTCTAAACAAAACATTGATTGTAAGTCATCTATGATGGGTTTGTTGATTTTCTACATCTTGCTTGCCCACTTGACTTGTTCTGTAATGCTACTCAGCGTGACTCAGAAGTTGACACATACCCCCCTCCCCAAGCAAACACTTATGTTGTGAGTGTTTGAGTTTTGTTTCTTTACATCTAGGGCCAGTTGTTCAAAAGTAATCTGATCGTATTCCGGCTTTCGGATTGGATCAAATCTTGAAAATGGGTTGTTCAAAAGGAAAAAAGGATTCTGAAATTAGATTAGATCACAAAATCCAATCCTAGTTTTAATCTGGATCAAACCTTCAGTTTGTGTTGTTCAAAGCTTGTCAGTAGGATTTGGATAACTTTGATCCAAGAAAACAGGATTATCATGATCCGGATTCCAGGAGGAAAATGTAGTAAAACTTTAAAACTGGTCAAAAAATACAACATTTATATCATGTAATATACATACACATTTTTTTTGTTTTGCTCTTGATTAGTTTAACTGTTAAATAAATTAGAAGTAGACATTAATCTACATATTTAGCCTTTCGGTAACCTACTGTAAAGTAAAAAAAAATATTTTGGTGCCATAAAACAATCCCCAAACAGCTGTAAATATCCAACAAAAATATTATATTTAATTCAAAACCCATATTCTTTCTATCATCTTGTCCCTTTAGGGGCTCCGTAGAGCACTGGCAATCCAGATTTGGTAATCTGAAAAAGTGTGTATCTGGATCATGGTGATCCAATCCAATTTTTCTTTGAAAAACCAGCACAAAAGTAAGATGGATTACCTGATCCTGGATAGCAAAACATGGGATTTCCAAATCCAGATCATTCTGATAAAAAAAATAAATAAATAAAAAGATTTTCAAATTACAATTTTTGCAGTGGTACAGTCTAAAACAAGTCCTAATTGCTGTAATTCAGCATAAATTATAATTAACATTACTAAATTCCGTAAATACTACCAATACTTTCAATGCAGTTTAATGAAATATTTTTGGTCCATTACTGTTATGTGAATTTGGAGTGAATTTAAATTTTCTTTTGATTTTGTGGTTTTACACATTATTACCTGCAGCAAAAGAATGCATCGCAAGTTGGAGTGTTTGTGGATTTGTTTACATTTTATTAACATTGTAGTCAAATCAGTTTAGTATGGAAATACTGTCGTCATGTGTTTTCCTTTCCTCTCTCTCCTGACAGTTGGTTAGTATCGGCTCTTCGTACAACTACGGAAATGAGGATCAAGCAGAGTTCCTCTGCGTGGTTTCTAAGGAGCTGCACAATCAGTCGTACGGCACAAACAGCGAGCCCAGTGAAAAGGCCAAGGTGAGGATGACAGAACCCTTTTACAGTCTCCCATGCGCTCTTCCCTCGTGCACACACAGAAATAGTCACTTATGCACAGATCGTAAGAAAATATCCCACAGCTCTGCTCTTCAGATGATCACATGACACAACAGTACTCAAAGAGTTGATTAACCAGATCAAATGTGTTCATGCATGAGTGTTTTGTTTCCTTGCATGCTGTGCACACTAAGGATGTGGAAATACTTTTTTTTTTTTTTTTTTTTTTCTCTCAGTATTTCTTGGTGAGGCATCATTTACATATCACTTAAGCTGATAATTAGGTCTCTGCTGAATGCTGAAGGCAGTGGCGCCCGCTCGCTCTCTCCCTCCCTCTAAATCTCTGTTACTAATGCTCAGTTTGATGCATGCTGTCTGGCTATACTCGTGCCTATTAGAAAGCCCTAGAATTATATCCTCAGCTCATCCAGTCGGCTTTCCTTTCCCAGATAATGATGGAAAACCTGCTCAATATTTAATGCTCCTCCTCCCCATCAGCTGCTGCAGCAGCCACAAGTTTCCTCCTGAAAATCTTCTTTTATGGTTTCATTCGAGTTTAGTGGCAGGGTAATGCAGGATCAAGGCAACACAGGTCATGCACTGTAATAAACAAGTTGGAGTGAGATCACCAAGGCATTGTTGTACATTTCCTGTGAGGTCCACACAATGGGTCTCATTCATGAAACACGAGCAGAACGAATTTTTGTGTAAATCATGTGTAAAGTGGTTCTGGCGTAAATTTTCGGATTCATTAAAATGTTCGTATTTTCCAAATCTTAGTTGGTACGAAAGAAATCTACACTTGCTCCCAGCCACGCGTAAATAGTGCGTTTAACATCCGAACGTTTTGCTCATTAATAAGGCTGCATTTTAATTCACCTTAATAAGGTACATATTTACAGCATTTTGAAAAAATATTATATATAGTAATTACATACGTTTTTTTCTTTTTACTTTTGTTGTGCGAGCCAGTAATAAGCTGCGTTCACGTTACCTTGTATTTACCGCTATCTTGAAATGACGTTATATTCGGAGCTGTTCGCGTCCTTTTGGTCCTTGGACTGGAAATTATGCGTTTCCATGGCACCACTATCAACGCCTAATAAATCAATCTACAGCGGTCAGGTGGTATAGTGGCCACATGTTACATGTGGGAGCTTTCAGAAAACTCCCAGCTTACAAACTGTAATTACGAGCTCTACGATTCAATTCAATTCAATTCAATTCAAATTTATTTGTATAGCGCTTTTCACGATACATATCATTTCAAAGCAGCTTTACAGAAAATGGATGTCAACATTACAATTTAAAGAATGTAGTTAGCAAATAATATACTTTAGGTAATTACAATCACTGTTAGCAGTTTAACTGAAGGTAGAAGTAATGAGCTCCTGGAAAATGAATTACATTAACAATAAATTAGGATATAGAGATTGTGCAATGTGAATGTTGATCTAGATGATTGCGTCTCCTGAAGTCCTCGCAGGAGCTGGCGCCGTCTCTTCACAGGTGATGGTCATCTGAGGTCTTCTTAAGAGGCTGGATACAAACTGAAGCTGATGTACTCTCTAGTCACCTCAGGGCGGGTGTCCCGAGGTAAAACAGAAAAGCAAAAGGAGAACAATTAGCGTAGCTGCTGTTCATAACTTTAAGCAAAGATAGTCATGTGCAGTTGATCTGGTATGAGATGTGTTATGTGAATGCTTGGCTAAAGAGATGCGTCTTTAATCTAGATTTAAACTGGGTGAGCGAGTCTGAGCCCCGAACATTATCAGGAAGGCTATTCCAGAGTTTAGGAGCCAAATGTGAAAACGCTCTAGCTCCTTTAGTGGACTTAGATATCCTAGGTACAACCAGAAGTCCAGAATTTTGTGATCTTAAAGAGCGTGAAGGATTGTAGGGCGACAGAAGATTGGTTAAGTATACAGGAGCTAAACCATTTAGAGCCTTATAGGTCATTAGCAATACTTTATAATCGATACGGAACTTAATGGGTAACCAGTGTAGAGATGATAAGATTGGTGTTATATGATCATATTTTCTTGACCTGGTAAGAACTCTAGCAGCTGCATTTTGTACTAATTGTAGCTTGTTTATTGAGGAAGCAGGACAACCAGCTAATAATGCATTACAGTAATCTATTCGAGACGTCATGAAAGCATGAACTAACTTTTCTGCATCAGAAATAGATAACATATTCCGTATTTTAGCAATGTTTCTGAGGTGAAAGAAGGCTGTTTTTGTAACATATGAAATATGATTTTCAAAGGACAAGTTGCTGTCTAATATAACACCTAGGTCTTTAACTGTCGAGGATGGAGTAACAGTACATCCTTCTAAATGCAGATTGTAGTCTGAGAGATTCTGTGTACAGGTTTTTGGCCCAATAAGTAATACTTCAGTCTTATCTGAATTTAATAGAAGAAAATTACTAGTCATCCAATGTTTTACTTCTTTAACACACTCTGTCAGATTGGATAATTTAGAGATTTCATCTGGTCGTGATGATATATATAGCTGAGTATCATCGGCATAGCAGTGGAAACTAATCCCATGTTTTCTTATAATATTGCCGAGTGGCAGCATGTAGATTGAAAATAGCAGAGGTCCTAACACAGATCCTTGCGGCACTCCATAGTTTACTATCGTTATCTTAGATTTTTCCCCATTTATATAAACAAAATTGTGACGGTCTGATAGGTATGACTTAAACCACCATAATGCCTGTCCCTGAATACCAGTGTAATTTTGTGGTCGATCTAGGAGTATTTTATGATCTCTACGAGGACGTGAACGCTTTTTACAAGCTAGAATCTTGTAACTACAGGAATTACGAGGCCGCGTGAACGCACCGATAGCATCTGCAAACGGAGCACTTTAATCAAATAATGAATTGATTTCAATAGGGCTGGGCAAACTATGGAACTTGTTTCCTATAAAATGGCCAAAATCCTTCATTTGGTGTCATAAAATTATGCCCATATATAGTTGTCAGTCGGATTTAATGGGCGGGATTTATGGTAATTGAGAATGAGCGTGCACGCGTGTCCCATTTACGACTGATTGGAATCCATTAACACACACATTTCACTATCACTTCTGATGTTTACGAAGTATTTGTGAATCAGGAGAAGAGTTTTCGGGAAAGTATGTTTACGTGCAAATCACTCACATATTTACTCGTATATTTATGAATGTTTCATGAATGAGACCCATTCACTTTAACAAATACGCAAAGGCCTCACGTTTAGGGCCGGGTGATATAGCAACATATTTTAAAGAGATTCAGTATACATCTTTATTTATTTGACGCACCGATCAGGCATAACATTATGACCATGGACAGCTGAAGTTCTGCAGTGGTCAGTGTCTATCAAAAGTGGCCCAAGGAAGGAACAGTGGTGAAGCGATGACAGGGTCATGGGTGGCCAGGGCTCAATGATGCACATGGGGAGCGAAGGCTGGCCCGTGTGGTCCGATCCTACTGTAGCTCAAATTGCTCAATAAGTTAATGCTGGTTCTGAAAGAAAGGTGTCAGAATACACAGTGCTTCACGGTTTGTTGTTGATGCGGCTGCATAGCCACAGATCAGTCAGGATGCCCATGCTGACTCCTGATGAAAGCATCATGTTAGCATCAGAACTGGACCACGGAGCAATGGAAGAAGGTGGCCTGGTCTGATCAATCACGTTTTCTTTTACATCACGTGGATGGCTGGGTGCATGTGCGTCGCTTACCTGGGAACACACGGCACCAGGATACTCTATGGGAAGAAGGCAAGCCGGCGGAGGCAGAGTGATGCTTTGGGCAATGTTCTGCTGGGAAACCTTGGGTCCTGCCATCCATCTGGATGTTACTTTGACACGTACCACCTACCTAGCATTGTTTCAGACCATGTACACTCTTTCATGGAAACGGTATTCCCTGGTGGCCTCTTTCAGCAGGATAATGCGCCCTGCCACAAAGCAAAAATAGTTCAGGAACAGTTTGAGGAGCACAACAATGGCAACAACTCACTGTGAGATTAGGCCTATAGAATGTAGTCAGAAAGTCCCTAAAATTTAAAGATATGAGTTTTTGTCTCATATTTAGATCATATGAGTTAAGTGTTTCTCAACCAGGGGTCCATGGACCCCTAGTGGTCCTTGACATAATGCTAGGGGGTCCTTATAAAATATCTGAATATGATTTTTTTTTTGTATATTTTGACATGTTCCCATAAAAGAAGATAATATATGTATAATATAACTGACAGTATGACTAAATATAGGAAAAGTCAACTAACGTAGTAGTAAATTTTACTATAATAATCATTAATGTCTTTGATTTAAGTTTTGCTAATGAAAATTTAATGTTACTGTTCATCTCTGCGTAATGCACAGCAGTGTTTCATTTCTGAATCCGCGTTTTGAACGACCTGAGTGAAACCAATGATCGGTGTATGACATCAAAGTATAGCCTGAGTGATTCAAAAGCATAAGGAGCCATCTGCTCTCAAATCGCTCTAGCACTTTGATGTCATACATGTGTGTGTGTGTGTATATATATATATAACAGTATTACTTAGATTAATTCAAGTATACAGCCATATTTTTATTTACATATTTAAAAATGTTTCATAACTTATGCACTACGCAAGTGGCCCTTTGGACATTTGAGAGTTATGCAAGCCAATTTAGTGTTGAAGTGATTCACAGAAATGACCCAAACTGAATTTCTTTTTATTTTGCGATGAATTTTAAATCTTATTTTGATATTTAATTTGTCTTCCCCTGTTTTATCTAGACATGCTGACGTTCATCTTCCATTCCATCCATTGACAGTTGTTCCTCTTTTACAGATTCTTCAAGAACAAGGCTCTCGAATGTGAAACAACTGTTTTATTTCCTCCAGTCCTGCAGTTGCTGGGCAAAACAACATGCACCATATCACATCGAGAGAGAAATTTGTCAAGCGGAATGACAACCTATTTAAAGTGGATGTTATGTTTTGATTTAGAATAATTGACACTTGTTTGTGCCTGCACAGTTATACCGGTCTGTTGGTTCTTGACATCAACGGATTCATCCGAATCCTTTTGTTTGAAAGGTAGGAATATGCATGTCATTAGTAAGCTGAGCAAAAAGGGCCTCAATCACGTCTGGTCCAATCATATTTACTCAGGGTCTCTAATCGACTTTCACAAAATATGTTTATCGTGTCATTTGTTGTCCAGTGAGCAATTATTTCAAAAAAGGAAAAAAAAATATATATATATATATATATACATATATATTTAAAACTGTATATTATTCCAGGAAGTTAAACCTCATCATTTTTTGAAATTATAATTAAGAGAGTGGAAAAAGGTTTTTTTTTTTTTTTTTGATTGAGATTACAATATTCAGGTGGCTTGTCTGTATCATTGGCTGGTAAAGGGATGATGGATTTTTATTGAAAGGATTTTTGTTTTAGCACTGATGAGATTATGATTTTATTGAATTTTTTTGACTTACATAGTGTTAGTTTTTATACCAGAAGGGTGAAAGAACATCCATAACAGTTTGCCTCAAAGTTTCCTCACGTTTTGTGAGGTTTCACTGTTGCTGCCTTGAGTTGGTTAAAAACAGAACAGAAAAATGTTTGTCTTCCATCCCCACATTCATTCCACGTGGATTTTGGTTAAACTGGAACTTTTTTAAATGTTTTTTGGGGGGGGGGTGAAAAAAACACCTGACACTGTTAACAAATGAAACGCGTTGACTTTGTGACAGAGATGTTGATAGATTTGGTTTAATTGGAGAATTAAGGCAAGGCTACAAAGACATTGAGTTTGATTTGTTTTGGCAATACCGTTTCGAACAACGCTTTACTTACATGACAGTGACTGTTAATTAGTGGTGTTGTAGGGCTTCTTTTATTCACACTTTGGTAAGTGATGGAGACAGAAAGGGCACTTCTAGAAGAGTGAAAAATTATTATCCATATAGTTTAACACTGCTGTTTTGAATTTGCTTCGTTTCAACTTGTTCAAGTTGAATTTAGATTCCAAATATACATAATCCTGTAGTTTATTTAAAAAAACAAAACAAAAAAAAAAAACATATTTTGACAATGTTGCCTTTACTGAACCTACACAAGATCTGAATTTCATTTGGAATTGTGGTCAGGGAAATAACACATCACTTTTGCTAGGCTACAAGCATATCTATTTGTGTACATAGACTAAAGAGCATAATATTCAGTGCATGCTATTTTTCCTAATCCTCTCTTGCACACACATATACACACCAACACACACACACACACAAAGGGCTTTTACTAGTGGAATACAAGCTATAATGTTTTGCAGAGATTCATTTGATCTCTTAATATTGCCTGATCAAGGCGAAGTTTACATGGCTAGTGTTTTATAAACAATAATGCTACACGTTTACTTACCTTGACTTATGTGACACCACATTCTAGTTTGGTTTTAAGACCTGTATGTTTACATATCCTCTCAATTACCTAGTTAGTTACTGTCAACCTTGTGTCTTAGCAGCTAGAGAGGAGGTTTGGGTCCTTATCAGTGGAGTGTTACGTTGCTTGCTCACTGAGTCAGTGTCTCGTGGTGAAATGTGCCTCTGTTATAGCCTCCGAGGCTCCACAGTGCATGGCATCCAGACAACGCACTGAAAACGCCCATCGCTCACCGCTGACATCCTGGCCGAGACACTGGAGAGTGATGGTTATCATCACTGTGTAGGGCGCTGCAGCCCTTAAACTCGTTTCTTTACGTCCTGCCTCCTAGATCTTGATGGAGAAAGTGCACACTGATGCACCGTTCACACGTCTCCATTATGTCTGTTGGACCTTGTCAGTCACGGTCGACATTTCGGTTGCCTGTTTACATAAACTCGTTTCTGATGGGCACCATTTTGTTTCACCTAAGGCGGGTGTGGGCGTCTGATGTCCTGCCTCGTTTTTTTTTTTTTTTTTTTTTCTTCATTTAAAGCGTGCAATCTGCAAAATGTATTTTTGAAAATGGGCAGAAGCAGACTGAAATGACTTTTGCTCCACTTTGTCACTGCTGTTCCTATACTTATTATCCTATAACATGTTTTTGTATTTGTATTTTTTTTATGCTTACAATTTGTGTATTCACATAGTATATTATATATGTAATTGCAAGTTACGACTGGGGAAAATGTATATGATGGTAATGCTAGAACCTGGTCAAACTAAATAAACACTTTTGAATTCTGAAGTTTTTTTTTTCCTTATAGTTGAAATACTGATACACATCCTTCTGCGTTTTTCTCAATGGGTCAATGACTTGATGGGTCTTTTTTTTTTTTTGTCCAAAGGCCTTAATAATAAACAAAGATATGACATCCAAAGTATGTAAGATAGTACAACTAAATCTCTCCAAAAAGTTTTAATTATATTTTGCTACATATAAAGGTATTTTAAAATGTGAAAAGGTCATTCGGTTTAAACACCCAAAGGCCAATACAGCCATTTCATTTGTGATTAAAATATCTTAAAATTATTTATATATATATATATATAATATTACACACACATTATTTTGGCATGATTTTATAACATCATATATTAACATAGTGCAAAATGGTATTAAAATTGTGTAGAAGTCGTTGCTTTGTTATAAAGAATGTCCAAAATGGAGTAATCAATATAAAGGGACCATTTTGGATCAAGTCATGCGGTCAATATCATGTGACAGGATGTGACATCATTCAGACAACTGCAAAGGACCACGTCATGACCAAAGGACCACGTGGTCATGAAGCAAAGTAACTAACTCTCTTTTAACTATATGAAAAAAAAAATCATGTTTTCACTTGCTCATAAACAGAGAAAATGTAATATTTTAAAAACGTTTACTGTTCTTTTGTTAGCTAGATAGCAAGCTAACTAGCTAGATATCAGCCTTTTGACATTTTTTCAAAATATAATTCGGTAAAACCTCAATTTTGGTTAAACCGAATGACTTTTTTTTTAGTGACAAATTTTATCCTTCTGTAAAAAATGACAAAAGCAGTGTTAATTGATTATAAAAAATCTCATTGTTAACACTTAATAAAATTTCTAAATGAATTATATCTTTTTTTTTCTTCTTTTTTTTTTTACTTTTAAAAACCTTATTTGTCAATGACCCATATATATGTATGTGTGTGATATATATATATATATATATATATATATATATATATATATATATATATATATATATATAATGGGTTATTAAAGTCATATATACTTCAAAGTTCTGAGCAGAGAACTAAATTGCAGGATACATTTTTAAAGTATTACATTTATGAATTTATGATCTATGACTACAGGACATTGGTGGGAAGGGTATGAATTGAGCCCGTTTACTGGGGTCTAAAAATACTGCTGTAGTGACACAACTGGCACAGCAGAGGGCATTTTTAATGTATTTTAGGGTTGGAACATGTGAGATAACAGATCCTAAACCAGGTGTTTTCTGACTCAAAAGGATGAACTGACTCCAAAAATGAAAATATAAGGGCAGCCATATATTTTAATGTATAGAGTATAAATACATTTTTAAAAAATTGTTATTGTACTAAAGCATTATATGCTTCAATATTTGTAGATTATTTTATCACGTTTTTATGGTGTACTGAAAAACTAAGCATTTCATAAATTTGAATGGCTTTTATTGCCAAAAACATTTAATATATGCAAAGAGTTAATATTTTACAATGTTGACCCTTCTTCATAACTTCTGCAATTTGTTCTGGCATGCTGGATATCACCTTCTGGGCCAAACCCTGACTGATGGTGATCCATTTTTACCTTTTTAGTGCTCGGAGTTGATGACAATTTGTGTGCCTTTTGAGGATTGACCACAGGTTCTCTGGGATTAAGATTTGAGGAGTGGCCTCAGCCACGGATCCAAAATTTCAGTGTAATGATCTCCGAGCCACTTCATTATCACTCTTGTGACATTGTGCTCCATCATGCACGTATCATCATCAAATTGCACCCATATTGTTGGAAGAAGTTGCTCTTGCAGGATGTTTTGATACCATTCTTTATTGCTGGCAGTGTTTTGGGGCAGAATTGGAGAGAGCCGATGCATCTCGAACAAGCTTGGTGTGTTTGGAGCTGCCATGTTAGCTTTGCTGTGCAATATGAGACGTATACAGTGACGTAAGGCCTGGCTCTGTGCTTGCTCTCTAGCCCATGGAAAGGCAAACCAGTTCTTAGAAGGCTCGTCAGTTGAGTCAATTCCGAACTGGCACTAGCTCTGAACTAGCACCCGGTTTGTTCTGGTGGAAAAGGGTATAAAAACAAACCGAATGAGCCGGTTCAACCAACTGTCGAAGTTTGGTGAGGATTACCGAGGACTCAAAAAGTACCGAATGAGTCGGTCCAACTGACTGTTGAAGTTTGGCGAGTATTACCATACGAGTCTGATGAGTGAGTTGATGATACAATGCAAGATGAAGGCTACTCAATACTGGTCAGTCATATTCGACATAAAGGATCCGCAAATTAAACTGTGACCACAAACTCCATTACCTTAAGTGAATGAAAGGCAATAATCAGCAATATGCATTGACACAGACTTTATTTGAATGTTTCATTGATAAAACACTAATTATGGTAGATAATCTATCATAGAGTTTCCTAGGTAAAAATTGCACATGAACGCCCTCCCATTTTAAAACTTGAATGTGATGAACTTGTAATCAAGACTTCAGAAGCGAGAGTTGTCAAATTTTCGATAGCACATGAAGGTAGCATTATTAGAAAATAAATGCACAGTGACTTCATTGCATGATGACATCACAAACCTATGAATATTTTATGCGCATTTTGGGATATCGCATCAACGGCTCGAAAAGGCAATATGTGCATAAATTCTTAAAATGCGCATAAACTTATGTGCTTGTTTGAGTCGGGTAAATTTTCTATCCGATAGGAAAACATGCGCACAAACTACGACGGAAACACATTTACCTCAGTGCACATAAAAAAAAAAAAAAAAAAAATCATGTGACTTTGTGCAATGGGACCTAATGGGACGGCCTACTGTACTAACCAGCGGAAAAATCTTGTTGCAAAGCATTGGTCATTCAGAAATCTGTCGTCAATGTGGTTCCGTATAATTCCTCCCAGAACTGTCTTACATGACTGCATTCCCAATCAACTGTATTTGATTTAGATTTTTATTCAGTTTATTTTGTATAAATAAAATAAACACATTCTTGTAGTTTATAACCAGTCTTGATAAAACAGAATAAAACAACAACAATGCTAAATAGAGCTTTTTCCACTATTTATTCTTTTCTCTAAAAGTTTCTGCTGACCTCCTTGCACCCCCTTGTGGTCCTTTGGGGGTCCCAGAAACTATTTTGAAAAATAATAACTGGACCTCCCACTACAAAGTCCTGAGTTAAATCATAAATACTGCACAAAAATAATGCACAAAACATTGTGGTGCATTCACTCAAGCATATCCAGGGAGCTTGGTACAGGTGCACTTGTGCAATTTCCCATGATATTTCAACAAGCTGCGACACGCTTTTCTGCCTTGTGTATCTCTCTCTGCTTAACGGGGTGCGTGCTCTATTCAGCAGTGTGGGAATGCCCTGTCCCTCAGATGAGTTACTGCACTTTGACTCTTAGCAACAAGCCAGCCAATCCCTCCATACAACTTGCACCAAGCTCAGATTTCTATTGGCCAAAATGTCAGATGTCATAGATTTGTTGGGGAGCAACACAAGAGGTAAGCATTAATAAAAATAATTTGCCCAAACAGGTATGTGGCATTGAAACAGTGTTTTTGTTGCCAAAGAAAGCTTACAGAAAGATTGTTTTCCCTCACGCTGATATAACATGTATGTCTTTTTTTATGAAGAATGTATTCAGTTATCTTGTCATTTACATCAAAAGGTGATAAATGACTTACCTTTGAAATAAATGAGTCATTTTCTGCTTCGGATCTTGGATGACATACATCATGCAGTGCTTTGAGATTCTACAGAATTATCAGAATCCTCAGGGAAAAAAAGCAATAAAGATATAAATGAAGAGTCATTAAAGGTCATACATTTTTAATACGTGTCCTATATTGAGCATGCCAGCTATCTTTATTGGCATGCACAAGAGAAGAGTTTTGTGTGTCGATTATGTGTTATGCAGTGTTATACAGAATGGATGGGCTCCGGGGGAGAGTAGAGAGGCACAGTGAGGTTTCTGCTGGATAGAGATGCAATTATCTCATGTTACACAAGACCTCAGTCAAACGACCTTGAATATGTAACAACTGGATCATCTATGGCAGCAGGCCAAAACCGATCTCAGTTCTCTTGTACACGTATTTATACTTTGTACTATAAATATCATATTTACATGAATCTAAATATCAACATCAACTTGTTAAAAAAAATACCTTAATTTTTAACAAATATACATGTATTTGTACTTTGTACCATACAGATAGATAGATTAGATAGAACAACATAGAATGAATGACAGATAGATAGAATCAACAACAGAATGAAGATAGATGGATGAACAGAATGATCAAGATAGATAAATAGAATGAGATGTAGATAGAACGAACTAGATAGAATGAACAACAGAATGAATGACAGATAAACAGAATGATTGAGATAGTATCAACAATAGAATGAACAAAAGATGATAGACAGACAGATGGATAGATAGATCGAATTAACAACATATGGATAAACAGAATGATCAGGAAAGATAGAATCAATGACAGAATGAACGATAGATGTAGATAGAACGAATGACTAAACAGATAGTTAGAATGAAGAAAGATAAACAGAATGATTGAGATAGAATGACAGATATGTAGATAGATAGATAGAAACCCGATTACAAAAAAGTTGGGACACTGTACAAATTGTGAATAAAAAAGGAATGCAATAATTTACAAATATCATAAACTTTATTTTATTATTTTAATATAGATAACATAACAAATGTTGAAAATGAGACATTTTGAAATGTCATGCCAAATATTGGCTCATTTTGGATTTCATGAGAGCTACACATTCAAAAAAAGTTGGGACAGGTAGCAATAAGAGGCCGGAAAAGTTAAATGTACATCTGGAAAGGCACCATCAATGCTGAAAGGTATATCCAAGTTCTAGAACAACATATGCTCCCATTCAGACGTCGTCTCTTTCAGGGAAGACCTTGCATTTTCCAACATGACAATGCCTGACCACATACTGCATCAATTACAACATCATGGCTGTGTAGGAGGAGGATCTGGGTACTGAAATGGCCAGCCTGCAGTCCAGATCTTTCACCCATAGAAAACATTTGGTGCATCATAAAGAGGAAGATGCGACAAAGAAGACCTAAGACAGTTGAGCAACTAGAAGCCTGTATTAGACAAGAATGGGACAACATTCCTATTCCTAAACTTGAGCAACTTGTCTCCTCAGTCCCCAGACGTTTGCAGACTGTTATAAAAAGAAGAGGGGATGCCACACAGTGGTAAACATGGCCTTGTCCCAACTTTTTTGAGATGTGTTGATGCCATGAAATTTAAAATCAACTTATTTTTCCCTTAAAATGATACATTTTCTCAGTTTAAACCTTTGATATGTCATCTATGTTGTATTCTGAATAAAATATTGAAATTTGACATTTTTATTCACAATTTGTACAGTGTCCCAACTTTTTTGGAATCAGGTTTGTAGATTGATAGATAGTGGCAAAGCAAGAGCATAATGTTTCAGTATAAATAGCATCCAGTTTTTATAAACAAATAAATTGTGAAGATTTTTCTACAAATACTCCATTTACTGTCAATGCAAAACAACTAAGTAGGCTGCTTCACAAAGCATGAAATTCAGTTGGGCTGAAATCCTGTTTGACAAGATTTTCAAATTAATCTACAACAGGTTTCTGTGCCGTCATTGTGACTCCTGTAACTGACAGAGGCTCAGAAACACATATTCATCTCACATTCTGGATACATACTGTGTAGCGCTGGTCAAGACAAGTCCACACGCTCAGTGTCCTCTGTCCTTTCACTGTCTTCTGCTCCAAGCTTTGCTGTTGACAAAGCAAAAATAGTCTTTGAAAGAAACTGTGTTAATCTTAAATCTTCCTCTCAAAGTTTCTTTATAATGGCCCTCTGAATGGGTGAACGTTGTGGTGTTAGCCTAACAGGGCCGGATTATCCATCGACGCGATTGGGTGAGTGCCCTGGGTCAAAAATCCTTCACCAGAGGATATGCTGCAAATTCTACCCAAAAAATAGGCTACAGACTACTTTCCCAAGTGTATTCGTTGCACTCAGACTGTTCTTTACCCTGCCCGTTGCCAACTACGAGAGCGAGAGATCCTTCTTGCAACTTAAAAGAGTGAAGAATGAACTCAGGACAACCAAGAGACAGAAGCGGCTGTCTGCACTCTCGCTGGCTATTGAATCCAAACTAGTCAGGGGACTTTGAGGATTGATGCTGCCTTTACGTGCTATCGGAAATTTCATAATTCCCACTTAAGAAGTCGTGATAACACAATTGTTGCATTCAAGTACTTTGTTGTTGGAATGAACAGGACTCATGGAGGACACCAGGTTTATTCTTACCGATTTTTTGGGAAAATCTCATTAAAACCAAAATTATAGGCCTATGTAGTGTCCCATGTACTGACAACCATAAACATTCACAGTGCTATCTAGATAGTCTGGTTGCTGATGATTTTCGCTGTGTAATACGCTTCAAATAATTAAACATATATGTAAATGTTCATGTGTAATTTTTACCTAGGAAGCTTGTATTTAGGATAATTCCGATAGAACGTGAAGGCAGCATTAATTAAAGGATTAGTCCACTTTTCCTGATAATTTACTCACCCCCATGTCATCCAAGATGTTCATGTCTTTCTTTCGTCAGTCAAAAAGAAATTAAGGTTTTTGATGAAAACATTCCAGGATTATTCTCCATATAGTGGACTTCAATGGGCACCAAACGGTTAACGGAAAATTACAGTTTCAGTGCAGCTTCAAAGGGCTTTAAATGATACCAGACGAGGAATAAGGGTCTTATCTAGTGAAACGACTGGTCATTTTTCGAAAAAAATACAACTGTATATGCTTTATAAACACAAAATATCGCCTTGAACATACTACTTGAACATCATTCTTCAAAATGCTTAGGCTGTATGTCTTACGCCCTCCCTATTCAACTTAAGGAACGAACACGGCGCCAGTTTTTTTTTTTTTTTTTTTCCATAAGTAGAATAGGGAAGGTGTAGGACATAAACGTATGTCCACTATAAGGAGAATAATCCTGGAATGTTTTCATCAAAAACCTTAATTTCTGGCCTAAAGACCATGTTTTAAATAGTCAAAATCATAATCACGATTTTCTATTTGCTACTCAGCTGAAGCTTGTTTTCCGCTGTTTTCAAGTCAATTTTTAATATTATTTAAGATAATGCAACATAATATCTAGTAAACGAGTAAGAGGTTTGATGACGGGATCTGGTTTCAAATCTGGTTTGATGACGGTTTTTTTTGAGCCTGTGGGGGTACATAAAATGGTATCCGTGATTTAAAACATTGTTAATTTATTGCCGTGCAGCACCCAGGACGCTAGAGAAGTCTAATAGTGCAAAATTAAAGTACTATGACTCCAGGTCGAGGACACCCCTAATCCATTAACACCATAACAGAAACTACCTGACCGAGAGACTGCTCCTGCTGCTGCTGCTGGGTTGTGACGTCACGGCGCACCGCCGCCCTGCAGTGTCAGTGATTTTAGAAAAGCTCTCGAGGGCGAGACGTCCCCCCACCAACACAGTACACCACTATCACTATCGGAATCCACCGGACATCTTCACAAGTACAGAAAACCACCGACGTCAACGAGGACACGCGAAAACGTAACGGATTTGTTTTTAGTGCACGCCGAACTCTGGCTGGGTCGCGCGCATCTGCTCGCGTGCTGTTGCGTCGGGCTCGGTCGCTGCGACTGTTGGATTTCAAATCAAAATAGACAAACAAGCTAACGTATCTCGCCTTGGCGAATTTAGCGATCGGAACAGAGCGTCGTTGCCTGGGTGGAGTTGCGGCGCATCGTTCAATTATGCATGAAGAAGCGGCTAGCGCACTAGCAGCGCGAGCTAACCGCTGTCCCGTATTATGACAGTGATCTGCATGCCTACAGCGTTTGATCACGCGCGGCAGCCAAGCGCGTTTGACTTCGATGCTGACGCTGGACAGGATCTCCGGTAGAAATTAACTTTTGCCCGTCATTTCATTGACATGGCAAACGGTTAGCCTTGGGTAGGCCTAGCTAGCCGTTGTGTTAGCTAGTGGAAATCACTTCACTGGATTACAGGCAGCATGCAAACCCAAACGGTTTGTTTGTAGCGAGGGAGCCAGTGGACGTGTAACACAGTATGTTATAGATGCGGAGCGAGTAGATGGCTGACAGCCAGCTGCTAGGTTACTGCCAACTTGACATAACAGGGTTTTAATATCTGAAAAAGTGGCAGGTTTCACAATGCATCTTCTCAATGCAATTTCGGGTTGTGTCACTGAAGCGAATACTTGGATAATAGAGGCATTGCCTCCAGCTAGCTAGCTCTTTGAGGAGTAACATGTCAGATCTTGAGTCGATTTTATGCTCTAATTAAGAAAGCCACTCGTTCAGCCTCAGCTGGCAATTGTAGCTCGAATATCACTGAGAGAGGGGATGCCCTAAACGCTTCAAGCATGTCTAGCAAAGCTTCGGTTAAAGAGAAGAAGTCCGGCTTCAGCAAGAAGCTCTTCCGCCGGGGCTCGGTGCGCTCCGTGGGGAGTTTCATGAGCAGAGTCCTGAAGACCCTGTCCACGCTCTCCCACTTCAGCTCGGAGCTGCACGCGCCCGAGGGCGACAAGGACGATGGGGGGTTCACCGCCTTCAAGAACGAGGGCAAGGGGTCCGTCGCGTCGGACGAGAGCGACTGCGGGGGGTTTCTGTCCGGGGACAAAATCCCCGGAGTGGCCGGTTTGAAAAACCACGGCAATACGTGTTTCATGAACGCTATTCTGCAGTGCCTGAGCAACACGGAGCTGTTCGCCGAGTATTTGGCTCTGGAGCAGTATCGAGGTGACGGGACGGATGACGAGAAACCCAAGACGAACGGGGTCGTGCAGAGGAAGGGCGGTCAGGACAAAGGAGAGGTGACCGAGCAGCTGTCGGGATTGGTCCGAGCCCTGTGGACTTTTGAGTACACGCCGCAGCACAGTCGAGACTTCAAAGTGAGTTTATTCACACATGGGACTATTATCTGCCTTAACCACTTATACAATTATCTAACTGAAATGGGCCCTGAAAAATTTGCAATGAATCATTTTAGCTTAAAGTCACCATGAAATCAAAATAGGGGTTGGTTCACCCAAAAATGAAACTTATGTCATTAATTACTCACCCTCATGTTGTTCCACACCCGTAAGACCTTTGTTAATCTTCAGAACACTAATTAAAGGGTTAGTTCACCCAAAAATGAAACTTATGTCATTTATTACTCACCCTCATGTCGTTCCACACCCGTAAGACCTTTGTTAATCTTCAGAATACAAATTAAGATATTTTAGTTGAAATCCGATGGCTCAGTGAGGCCTGCATAGGGAGCAATGACACTTCCTCTCTCAAGATCCATTAATGTACTAAAAACATATTTAAATCAGTCGATGTGAGTACAGTGGTTCAATATTAATATTATAAAGCGACGAGAATATTTTTGGAGCACCAAAAAAACAAAAGAACGACTTGTATAGGGATGGCTGATTTCAAAACACTGCTTCATGAAGCTTCGGAGCACAATGAATCAGTGTATCGAATCATGATTCAGATCGCGTGTCAAACCGCCAAACTTTGGCGCTCCGAACCGCTGATTCGACACGCTGATTCATTGTGCTCCGAAGCTTCCTGAAGCAGTGTTTTGAAATCAGCCATCCCTATACAAGTCGTTCTTTTGTTTTTTTGGCACACCAAAAATATTCTTGTCGCTTTATAATATTAATATTGAACCAATGTACTCACATGAACTGATTTAAATATTTAGTACATTAATGGATCTTGAGAGAGGAATTGTCATTGCTCCCTATGGAGGCCTCACGGAGCCATCGGATTTCAACTAAAATATCTTAATTTGTGTTCTGAAGATTAATGAAGGTCTTACGGGTGTGGAACGACATGAGGGTGAATAATAAATGACATTATTTTCATTTTTGGGTGAACTAACCCTTTAAGATATTTTTTGATAAAATCCGAGAGGTGTATGACTCATCCATAGACAGAAATATAATCAATACTTTCAAGGTCCAGAAAGGTACTAAAAACATCATTAAAACAGTCTACATGACTGCAGTGTTTCAACCTTAATGTTATGAAGCGATAAGAATACTTTTTGAGCACAAAAACAAAAATAACGACTTTATTCAACAATATCTTCTCTTCTGTGTCATTCTCATACGTTGTTTACATTCAGCGCTTCCAGGTTCTACATCGGAACGCCGACTCATTATTGGCCAGCTCCCTCGTCGTCATCACACTCATGCCAGAGATTGTATATTATAGAGATGAGAGGGTCTGTATCTCTTACCATTGGAGAAAGCATAACAGCTAACTTAATCACATGCAGCACCTCTCAGCCTATCGTGTAATGGCAGTGACATCAGTGCCCGCCGTTCAAAACTCCTTCGCCGGAGCCTTAACATTAGCATTAGCTGCTTTTTTGGCTAAAGGTTGCAGGCCTGCCTTCCAGTGGCTTTTACACAACATCTGTTGTTCTATCTGTTAAACAGTAATGCGGCACATTTGCTGTTGGTAATGCCGTAAATGAGTCCTACCTGTCGCAACATTCCCTAGTGTGTTTTTAAACTTGGGCTTTATTCCTTTCAAACATAAATTGTCATTATTTCTATCACTGCAACTTCCTGAACACACACATGAAATTAAATGCATTCATCCTAAGAAAAGGCTGGATCGGCTTTACAGCGCTTCACAGCCGTTACATATCATGTACAAATTGCTTGATTTGTCCTGGTTAACTATTTCAGCAAAACGCTCCCACATGGTACATTCCTTGCATTTTTGTTTTTAATTCTCCTTTTCAAAATTTCTCTCAGATATGTTTTGACTCTGTTGCCGTTTAAACAAGTGGACCCCGCAACTATGTAGCTTAATGAGAGTCTGCAAATTAGTGCCAGATGAAAAATTAAGCTTTAAACACATTCATATTTCCATCATTATGCTGGAAAACATTACTTTCAGAATAATTTCTGTTAAGCTGGTGTATATTTAGAAATCTATTAAGGGATTAGTTCACCCAAAAAGGAAATTTCTTTCATTAATTACTTGTTCATCTTCGGAACACAAATTAAGATTTTTTTTTTTATGAAATCTGAGAGCTTTCTGACCTCCCTATAGACATCAATGTCATAACCAATTTCAAGGTCCAGAAAGGTAGTACAGACATCGTTAAAATATTCCACGTGACTACAGTGGTTCAACCTTAATCTTATGAAGCAATGAGAATAGTTTTTTTGAGAAAAAACAAAACAAAAAAACCTAGTAATAATAATGGCTTTATTCAACAATTTTTAGTATCTGTTGTATCCTTATTACGTAACGCTGTTACATGTATTCCATTGCTCCCAATTCCTGCACACACACACACATATATATATATATATATATATATATATATATTTATTTATTTTTTAATTCATGTGCACTAGTAATCTTTAATCAAAATATATATCTTCCCCTCACTACTATTGCACGTCCGCTTCATGCCAACTTAAAAAAAACAAACAAAACACAGTCTAGACAAATCATTCATAAATTGGCCTGAATCCGTTTGAGCGGTTCTCAAGTCAATAACTTGCTAAATCAATAAATCGAGAACTGAAAGTTTGTTTGG
The DNA here is from genome assembly GCF_024489055.1 of Chanodichthys erythropterus. Taxonomy (NCBI): domain Eukaryota; kingdom Metazoa; phylum Chordata; class Actinopteri; order Cypriniformes; family Xenocyprididae; genus Chanodichthys; species Chanodichthys erythropterus. Next base: position 45,823,698 of record NC_090223.1, on the reverse strand, counting down.
TAATTCACAGAGAACCGATGATGTGAAGAGGGAGTTAGTTTTGAACTCTTCTTAGAAATGAACCGTTCAAAAGAAGTGATTCATGGAAATGTTGAACTTCTCATTACTAAAGTCTGTAAACCACAAAAAAGAATCTGGCTGCAACCCACTTGACATGCTGCACTTGTTTTCTACTAATTTGTTTCATTAGTTTTTTTTTTATATATACTCGATCTTGTTTGATAAGTGAGATTTCCGATTGTAGTCCTTGAAAACAGAACAAAAAAGTAGTGCTTTTAAGTCCTTGAAAGTCCTAGAATTTAATTTTACAATACCTGTATGAACCATGAATATGTCTTCGTAAGATAATATACTGTTTAGGCTAAATGCTCTGTTTTATGACCAAAACTCTGTAGTTTTCATTGAAGAACAAAACACAACACAATGCAATATAATGATGATTGAGAGATGTACAAATAAATGTGCCTCAACAGACTGATGTATCATATTTGTTGCACATGATATGATTTTTCTTATATATATATATATATATATAATCACAAGTAAACCTAAGTTGATTTTGTTCATCTTTAAATATTAACAATATAAAAGTTATTATAACGTTTATAAACACCATGAAAGATTTTACAGCAAAAAGATGCATTACAGCATTTTGCTGGACATTTTTACGATTGTACTAAAAGGTGTTTTGCTTGCAAGAAAAGTATAAACTATCAATCAGACGACAGAAGGCATGTAGTAGAAGTTTTGATCATGTTGAGACCTTAGAAATTCATGCATCAATATATGATACACTAAAGGCTCTATAAGGTTAAAAGCACAAAGTAAACCCCTAAAAGCTCAATTGTCAACACTGACTGTAAGTTTTCCATATCTGATCTTGCTTCTAGAGATTAGAAACATTCATGTCTTCTTGATCCAAACTTGACTAACGCTCTGTGTGTTTTGGTAGAATGCTGTGGCCAAGAGTGCCATGCAGTACAGAGGAAATGCACAGCACGACGCCCAGGAGTTCCTTCTCTGGCTACTGGACCGTGTCCATGAAGACCTCAACCATTTAGTACACCCTACCATTAGAGGCTCTATAAAGGTATGGCTGATATCATAGTGAAATGACTGAATGTTTTGCTGGTGCATAGCTACCTAGTCTAAGGATGTTGTACTTTCTCTTCTTAAGCCGTGTGTCCATCAAAGCGTTTTTAGCCAGCTGAAAACTGTTTTAGCTGTGGGCGCTTGAGAGCGCTTTGGCAGCGCAGTGTTTTTTTCTTTTTTCTCTCTGTTGAGACACTTTGCTTGTTATGATACAGAATATCCACAGGAGTGTTACTAGCATCTCATTTCACAGATAGCTTATTTCTGCAAAGTGTTTGCTCTGGCTCGTGTTTTAAATTATTTTGTTCCGTTCAGTGCTGCACGATTAATTGAAAATAAACCCCATGCGATTTGGCAATTGGCTGCGCTTTGCTTTTTTTTTTTTTTAAATAAATGCACAGCTTGTCAGAGAAGTATGGCTAAATGCTGTTCCATCTGAAAGCCAAAGGGCGCTTTCAACTTCAAATATGCCCCGCAGAAGAAAGATAACGCACGTCATTCCAGAAAAATCCTTATGGGCTTTACACTATCACTGTAGCTGAATAAACAAAAGATTGAAGCACTTTGATTAAACATGACTAATAAACACACGACTACGACAATATATGGTTTATCTGACGACTTCAAGCCTTCTTGGGTATTTCATGATAATAAAGTATATTTATAATGCAATGCTAATCGACATAGCCTTTATCAAAGTATAGGATATTATGAAATATGTTGTGTGTCTTATTCTTATTAGTAAAAAACATGTTATTAAATGTTGTCTTTTGTTGGACAAGAGGTTCATAAATGCTTCTCACGTTTGGAAAGATGGTTGTCGCGTGTTGCTTTTTCAAATGCACATTATAAGCGGCTCAAACTTGCAGTGCTTTCAGAGGGAGCAGCATTTATTACTGATCACAGAGCTGTGATTCACTGACAAGCTGTGCATAAAAAAAAAAAATCACGATTTCATAATCGCACTAATTCAAACGGTTTAAGCATGATTTTGGGTTAATTGCAATTAATCGTGCAGCCCTAGTTCCATTATTATGCTTGTTGTCGTCTGTTAACATTGTACAAGCGGGATGTGGTGGTTGGGCGGTGTGGCATTTGTCCCATCCTTCCTCCATTGTGATTAGACAGCCAGGTAAAAGTTGAACATTCTTCAACTTTCGGTGACCGGTAAAAAAAAAACATACAGTGCTCAGAACTCAGTGTGAAATAGACGCTAAGCGCCTCGTCATGCTGCTGGACTTTTAAAAACGCGGCGCTCCCATTGAAAACAATTGGAAAAATAGACTAGCCTCAGGAAAAAACACTTTCGTGGACACAGCCTTAAGCTCAGCTTAATTTGGAGACTGTTAACCATTCTTGTTGTTTACAAAGTTTGCACAGGATGGGGTTTGTGTAGACAGGTCAATAAAATCTTGAGATTTCAATCGTTTAAATAGCAGAACAGGATAAGAGCCAAACGTGACTGGATTTATAGAGCCATTCTCCCCTGGAATGGCAGCTAGGAGTCTCAAATCAGACATCAGTCTGACAGAGATCAGGGCAAAAGAGTTTAGGGGATTTAAAATCTGCTCTATATCAAATACATCGGACATTAAGTCACATCCTATGGCCTGTTTGGAGGAGGGCGCGTTTGGTTTCTTTTTACAGCCTGCGGTGTCCTGGTCAGGGTCAGCCACTTGCATCCTCACATGAGGTCATTCAGCTTGTCCGATTGATTTAGATGTACGTTGTGGTTTCCTAGAGTTTGTGCCAAGGAGCATGAGGCTGACAGTTTCCTGGCCGACTGACTGCACTGCCCTGGAGAGCCAGATGCTTAGCTGGAATCTTGAATCTTAAACTTATAAAAGATTGTCAGCCTGTCAGATAATCATTTACACTGTCTTGGGGGTTTATTTATTTACTCAAGCTCTTCCTTTATGGTGCAGCATAATCATATGAAACTTTATCCTGATGTTTGACAGCAGTTCTTCTGTGCGCTTTGATTGTGTAGATATTAAGTTACCGATGTTTTCTGGTCTAACATGTTAATTCTGAATTTTTAAGGAATGTTCTTGGGTCAATACAAGTCAAGCTCAGCTGACAGCATTTTTTGGCATTATGTTGATTTAGCATAGAAAATTATTTTAACCCATCCATTATCCCTCAGGGGGATAAGGGATTATCTTTTCAAAGTTTCAGTAACATACAGTAGAAATAAATCATTTTGGATGGTTTAGAGGCAGATACACTACCATACAAAAGTTTGGGGTTGGTAAGACTTTAATGTTTTTGAAAGAAGTCTACATGTATTTGATCAAAATACAATAAAAACAGTAATAAAATGAAATATTTATTTAAAATAACTGTTTTCTATTTGAATATATTAAAAAATGTAGGCTAATGTATTTCTGTGATCAAAGCTGAATTTTCAGTATCATTACTCCAGTCTTCAGTGTCACATGATCCTTCAGTAATCATTCTAATATGATTTGATGCTCAAGAAACATTTATTATTATGATCATCATCAGTGCTGAAAACAGTTGTGCTGCGTAATATTTTTGTGTAAACCATGATAAATTTTTTTCAGGATTCTTTGATGAATAGGAAGTTCTAAAGAACAGCATTTATATGAAATAGAAATCTTTTGTAACATTATATCATACTTTTAACTGTCATTTTTGATTAATTTAATGTGTCCTTGCTGAATAATAGTATTTTTTTTTTTCTTTAAAAAAAATCTTACTGACCCCAAACTTTTGAACGTATGTGCAACGTGCAAAAAGCACATGAACTCTCCTGTAAAAATTAGTTTTGTTCAGGAATATTTGGAGAATTTAGTTTGACACATTATTCCTTGTGATGAGTGTGTTCACAAGTTTTATCTGAATTTTTATAGGCCACGCTCACAGTGCTGCAGAAAACGGTTGTCAGTAGGGGTGGGAATCGGAGGGTACCTCACGATACGATCACGATAAATGGCTCACGACAACGATAATATCACAATTCTGCGATAATCGTTATATTGTTAGACAATCCTATAATGGTACATCGCGATATCTGTCTTAATATGTAAACAAAATGCAAGTGAAAAGTTTAAGTGCCGATCTGCAGTTCCCGCAATATATGTAGATTTAATGGAGTTCACGCCACTGAAAGCAAGATATATGAGGTGCATTTTATTGACCATCAGCTAATTTCAAAATCAAAGAACACAATAGGAGAGAGCGACAACAGCACTAGTAAGGTCTTATTACTTTTAATTTAGATAATTGTGTTACGCGTCTGCGACTTACTTTCAGTTACATATGCGTCAGTTTGCTCATCAGCATGCTGAACAGATCTGCAGCGATGCGTGATGCAGTAGCATTGTCATATCTGACTCTCACATGTTTCAGTTTTAGTGTTTTTGGGAGGAGTAAAATTTACATAGTTTCAGCAACAGATGCATTTAAACTGATACATAGACAGCTTTGACTGGAATGCGTCCCAGAAGATCTCCTGAAGTGGTTTGAGCAGTCTGATTTAAATCTGTCTCAAATGCGTTTTGGAGGGCTATTCGAGAAAATGCATGAAGTGTCCAGGTGCAGACAGACCCTTTTGACGTTCTTCACCAAGGGCTTACACGGATATACATGGGCGTTTGAAAGCAGGCGTCTATCAGCGGATCCCTAATATATGCTTTCAAACGCTCCCGTGTATATTGTTTGAAGAACGCCAAAGATGTCTACGTTTGTCACATCAATGGTATAAAATTGCATCAAGACTTTGAACTTAAACGTGGCTGGGGCATCTATTTTACTCACACTGCTGTCCGCCATCCTGTTAATAACCTCTTTTTCTTAGGCTGCTTAACTTATGTTCATGTTTCCCTTATTCATGTGTTGAGCGCCGCCTTGAAGTAGTGACGCTTTGAGCACAGAAATCTATTAGTGTTTTATTTTTTTAAATTAAAATATCGATATTTGGCACATCGATTCTCGTATCGCACAGAGAAGGACAACGATATATCACCATATGGATATTTTGCCCCACCCCTAGTTGTCAGTCCTGTATTTTAGTCCTTAACTCACCTGAGGTCTGAAAACACGCCGGGGCGTTTTGCAGTTTTTTTTTTTTTTTGCAGCAAAACAGACTTAAAATACTCCGTCATTTTTTGTCATAGAGACATAAGTGTAACACAGTTCGTAAATGTGGGATGAAGGAGGCGGGAACCGGCGAACATTCCACAAAACTTTAATATAGAATAAACAAAGAACAAAATGAAAGTAATGCCGGCAGACCCTCGCGGACGTCTGCCGGCCACACAAACATAATAAAACATAAAACAATATCCAGGCCTGGTCCTCTCTCGTCCTTCATTATAGTCGCTCCTCCTTTTATGCCTCCGGAGCTCCTCCGTGAGAGACTCAAGGCCGGCACGCCTCGCAGGTGAAGCTCATTAACACTCGAGCCACCGGCCTCGCGCCGTTCCCTCACGGCTCTCGCCCGCCCTGCTCGTCACAATAAGTAATATAATATATCAATCGAATTGAAACTATATAATATCTACTTTTATTTTTATACACTCAGAGTAAAAACAAAATGTTGTGCTTTTTGTAAAATAAAGAAAACTAAAATTATGCATGATCTGTCCTCTCCCTCTGAATGAAGTCCAATCTGATAGTTCTCAGAAAATTAACTGTAACTTAGTGAATACTAATCACCAAAAATTACATTTATGTCTAAAGAAACGTTGAAATGTCAGGTTTTAAATCGTGTAAGTCATATCAAAAACAAAAATTCTGTGTTTATGTAATCTGTATGAAAAGAGACACATGTCAGAAGTCCGTGATTCAGCTCATTATCTGCTAATGCGGCCACGCCCACGGAGCCAGCACTATTGAGGCAAATTCAGGCATTCATCGTCTCAATCATGTATTTATTGTCTTGAAAAGTGTTTATCTGTTTGTAAAAGCCATGGTTAATGACCTTTGGAAGGCATGCCGTTAGTTCCTGATATGTCCTCTTCTTCTGTAGAATAATTTGTGGACTAAATGTATACAGAGAGCACCCTCCGGCTGCAAGTATCACCTGAAAGCACCAGCGCTCATAGTTATGACAATGAATATAGAATAAATATAACTCCTCTGTATAGAAAATTGACATAAACATATGAGAATCCATCAGTATTTCTCCAAATGTGCATGCTTTTAAACTAAAAGCCTATATTCAGACTCTTTGCATCACAGAAATCTATTATATTCTTTAAAATATAATGTAATACCATTATTTTAAATTGAGCGGAGACATGATTACAGAGGTTTTTTTCACAGCCTACCTGACTGAAAGACCTCATTAATATGCAAGTCATTTCAGGTCATTATGTAATTCTTTTGTCTTCTCAAGTGTAAATGAGCCATTATTCATGATGATTCACGCATACTGTGTTTCTTGACAAAAAGTGTCTTGCAAAAACTAAATCTATATTGTTTTATATGAACAAGTAGGCATTATATTTTTTACATAATTTTGAAGCAAAAACTCTAGCCTACAAAATCCAATACCCAGAATTCACAGATTTAATATATATTTTTGGCCTTATTTCAGTGACTTAATTTTTTAGTTTTTTCAATAACCACGCATAAACGTTATTCCTTCAAAAACACAAACATGTGCATACATGTTCCTCACATATTATTGTAGCCTAGTTTGTGCTGAATACAGTGTAATGACACTTTTGTCATTAATATGTTTATGAACAACTGAAAAAAGCACAAATGTCAGGGCATGTCAAAATTTCTCCAGGCCCCAAATCAGCCTCAGACTCCAGAGAGTTAATACATATGTTCGCCGTATGGTTATTTACGGGAGTGACAACTGCATTCTATAACACACTTACATGTTCAGGACTCATAACCATATTCCCGGAAAACCCGTGCTGTGTGGACCGTGTTATTGTTGCTTCCTGCTCTGTACACAACACATTTTATATGCATTTCAGTTATTAGTGTGGTAAATGTTTGTTGCATCATATGCAAATCTAATATGCATATTCAATATTTGACCTTCTTTCCTCCTGTTTGTCTTGAGTTACTGGTATTAGTATTGTGAATATTCTCATGTTTGTCACCATAGCCACCTATTGAGGAAGATGATGGAGCGTTAGAGGGACCTTCACCTCCTCTTTCAGCCGGCTCATTTGTCCAAGAGCTGTTTCAAGCTCAGTACAGGTATGATCATTCATGTCTGTCTGTCAGCTGTACTTAATTTTATATATTTGCCTTAAATGAAATCACTCACTGTGACCTCTGTTGATTCCAGATCTTCGCTTACCTGTCCCCACTGTCAAAAACAGAGCAACACTTTTGATCCTTTTCTTTGCATCTCCCTCCCGATTCCATTACCTCACACACGGTAAGCACTCATGTCAGAGAGACTCTGATTTAAATTCCTCGCTCTGTGTTTTGATGACAGCAACATGCTTCATCTGTAGTGAGGACATAAAGACAGATTGACCTACGTTGTGTCTTTATTAATGATGTGACTGATCATCAGGGGTAGGATGAATATGAAGAAATATTTCCTGACGCGTCTGCAGAGTTTAGATGAAGCATTCGATTTCCTGCTTTGTTCGATTTCATGACTGTTGTAATGATGTTGTCAATTTAGTCTGCTTTGGACTTTCAGATTACATTTAGATACAACTAATGGCTTCATTTAACTCTGGAAACTTTGGGGTGTATGTGTATCACAGCCCACAATATATCCTCACCAACCATGAAACATGTTGCTGCTCTGTGGTATCTATATAAATGGATAAACAACTGATTAAAATATTATTTTGAAAGAATTCTCTTATGCTCACCAAAGCTGTAACATTACAATTTAAAAAAAAATTTTTTTCTGTTAATATATTTTAAAATGTAATTTATTCCTGTGGTGGCAAACCTGAATTTTCAGCATCATTACTCCAGTCTTCAGTGTCACATGATCCTTCAGATATCATTCTAATATGGTGATTTGATGCTCAAGAAACATTTATTATTGTCATCAATGCTGAAATCAGTTGTGCTGCTTAATATTTATTTGTTAGAAGCATCTCATCTTTTTTTTCAATCTCATCTCATATTTTTGTTAAAGGACTTCTAGAAAAGTTACTTATAAGCTAATATTCAAAACGTCAAAAGGCATGCAAACTTGAGGCAAAAACACAAGAAATGCTTTTTTCCCATCATTTTTAAACTGTCACTGTAGGCATATACTGAAACAAAGATTGCCAAAGTAAACAGATTTTACTAATAGACCTACCTATCTAAAAAAAATAATACCATCTAATCTAATAGAATAGACCTACCAATCTAAAAAAAATACCATCTTTTTACAGTCATTTTTTAGGGGTGTAACGATGCGCTCAGGTCACGATACGATACGTATCTCGATACGGAGTTCACGATACGATACGTATCACGATATTTTGAACAAAATGAAACTGAAATTCAAACAAGATTTATAAAAAAAAACATTAACAAATTTCAATAATTGTCCTTGTTGTACACACAAGATCACATTTCAATAAAATAAATATAAAATTTTTATAAAAACCTTCTGTATTCAAATTAACAGTTGAATAGGGCTGTCTGTCACTAAAATTTTTTTTTAAATTTAACATGAACTTAGAATTATGAATAGGGGCCGTTCACATATCGCGTCTAAAAACGCGTGGAAGGCGTGGCCGCACCGCTTCTCCTTTCCAAAGCGCTTGTGCTCCCGTGGCGTCGGTCGTTGCTATGCAACCTTGAACTGGGCTCTCCAAGAGGATCAGAGGAACAAGAGGATGTTTCTGCAAAGGATAAATGATTTCTAGCCCTTGCATTAGTTTTACTACGAGATATAGGCCTATTGATGGAGATAAGATATAAAAACCACCATGTACAGCTATGATCAGCTGTTCGGCTGAGCTTTTGATGTTTTGTTACGGAAAGGCCATAACTGATCGGTTGATTCTTGTCACATGACCTGCGGTGCGCTTGCGGCATTCTGAGAAGTTGAGAATTGCATGCGCGTCGCGACCGCGTTGATCCCATTATGAGCGCGCCTGCCGAGCAGGTTAAATTTGAAAATAATAACTGACTTGCACGCGGAAAAGACGCAATATGTGAACGGCCCCACAGAACTTAAAGCAAAGCATCGCAAGCGTCTTTTGCTTTTCTGTGAGCACAGCTGTTGCTGTGCACTGCGGTGAAAGAAAGCCACGACTTTTCTCACGCGACCATGCAAGAGACTGACATGAGAAACGTTTAAACCTGCTTGCAAGATTCAATGTGTGCCCGAAACACTTACTGAACTAGAGAGCTGATTGAGACACACCATCTACGATAAATCGTTACACCCCTAATACTTATAGTAATTTAAAAATGTGGTAGCATTGGATCTGGACAGGAAGGATAACTCTGGGAGTTGGAAGGGGTGTGTCGCGATTCTGCCTTCTCAAATCGCGATACAGGTTCGTGGACCTGCGTATCGCGATTTCGATTTCATATCGCATATCGTTACAGCCCTATCATTTTTACATCTCCTTAAATTGGCTCCAAATCTCATGTGAAAATTGTCAATTTAGCCCCCCCTCTACAAAATAGTGGATTAATCAGTAAATATACATCTGTGACATTTAATATTTTGGCTTTTATCACTATTTAGATTTGTCTTTTGTACAGAAAAAAATATTAACAAAATCAAAAATTTGAGCGGGGAAATTTCAGAAATCATTTGATTTGACACGCAATGTGTTTTTTAAAAATATTGTTTTAAGGCATTATTTTTTTATATATCAGTTTCCTATTCATTTTAGTTACATTTTAGTAATTTTGTGTCATTTAGCTTTAACAAATGTTCATTTTAGTTTTAGACATTTTAGTGCTTCAACTAAAACATATTTCTGTTAGTTGCCAATGCAATGTTTCTAGCTTTCATTTACATTTGTAATTATATTTTATTTAATTTTTTTTATAATTAACAATTTTTTATTTTGTTTTAATTTTAGTTAACAATAACAACACTTGCTTCATAGCTTTTCATTGTAAGCATAATACTTTACAGTGCAGTGCCCGGTTGCATAAAGCACCTTAAGTTTTTCCCTTAAGTATGACACTTAAGGCGTGATTTCCCCTTAACTAAGGGAATGACTTAAGGGTGTTGCATATAATCTCTTAAACTGTTCTCTTAGGTAAGGGAAACCGTTAAGTGTTTAACGACAGCATCCCAGGTTTTGCCGTTAAAAAATTCTACTGTTGCCATGGACACGTTATTTGTTAATACGTATCGTGGTAAGTTTTCACAGAAAACAACATAATATGGATAAGGAAAACAAAAAAGAAAACCAAATATGAAAGAGACGAGAAACTCAAATTGATTGTTTACTCAAAATTGAGATTTCTGCCGTCATTCACTCACCCTGACACCCTCATGTCGTTCCAAACCCATAAGACTTTTCATCTTTGGACAACAAATAAAGATATTTTTAATATTCTCTCATCATTTATGTCCATTTATTGAAAGACATCCATATGATTACGGCTGTGTCGGAAGCTCAAATGTGCGCGCAAGAACCAATGAGGGTTGTTTTTGCGTGTGATGCACGCACGTTTGCGCTTCCGTTTACCATATAAGATATGTTATAAGATGTTATATTTCATCAATGTTTATGTGAATAAACCGCTAAAGTACAATTTGTCTATCATATAAAGCGGCCGATCGTGGCACGTTATACGACTTGGATTGAACCTGCTCACTCTGTGTAACACTTAAGGTGAAGTTTTACGAACCTTACGATATACTTAGGGAAATGAAGGTTAAGGGGCTTTATGCAACACTTACGCATTACTTAAGTGAAAAATATATACTTAAGGGAAATTCTTAAGGGTTTATGACGTTTCCCTAAAGAAACCCTTAAGTAACACTTAACGGTTATTTTCTGCAACACCCTTAAGTTTAAGGGAAACATAAGGGCGATCTTAAGGGAAAATTACACTTAAGGTGCTTTATGCAACCGGGCACAGGCATTCTTTCTTTGTTTTCACTGAGGGACAAGTTAAACTTTGTGAATTTCTGACTTTCTGTGGAAACTGGCAGTATGTCACAGATATAGATGTCTGTTTTGACAGAGCTTAAATTTCTTTTACTCAAAATATTCCTTCATAAAATACAATATTTCTGAAGTTTCTTTGATTTAGGTGCTAAATATAAATTACCCTTCAAATTATCATCCTGTTCTGCTTCTCTCCTGCGGTGCTGTGATGTTATTTTTAAATGGCCAGTGTAGTGGTTGATCAAGGAGAGCGCTTGGTTTAATCCAGAGGCATTTTTAAGAAGCTGAATTTATTAGTACACATTAATCATTTAAAGAAGTCTTACTATTAGAAGACAGTGATTTACAGCACACCTGCCCCTCATTGTACATCAGAGATGATGAACCAGTGAATAATAGTCCCAGGGAGAGTAGAATAGCTGCGCAGGTTTTACTTCCACATCATTATTGTGTAAAACCCTGCCGGTGACTTTATATCATCCCTAATCCAAGAACTTCAACTTCATACAGAGGAATCGGGGGGACCCGTCCACCCACAGTGGCTTTCTGCACTGTCGGCATCTCTCCACTCTGAAAAACATTAGTGCAAAGAAAGAGTAGATTTGGAGCTTATGCTCTGTCAGCATGAAGAATGACTGATCTGAGAAAGAGGAAATTTCGTCTGGAAGCTCAACGATGTGCAACTTAAGCAGTGACTTATAGCTGCCCTGGTCATCACAGTCTGTGAGAGTAGATTTAATTTGCCCTCTCCTTAATTCTGTTTATCCATGCTTCGCAAATGCTGTTATCTCTGTATATTATTTCATAGGCCATTTATTCCCTGCCCTTCTTTGATATGCCATTTCACATGGGCAGATATTAATGAGGAGTTGTTGATTTAGCCAGTAAGGGTTTGTCTTTTGGGGCCACTGCGCACTGCTTTTCCTCTTTAGAGATGAGTTTGCCTCCTAATGCATTTGGAGAGGTGATCAAGCATCATTAAAGCAGTGCTAAATGCTTTCAGACCTTACAGGCTGCTGAATGCGTTAAAAAGACTGTAGTAGTGCATTAAGGTGTATCTGCTAGGTTTTTTTTTTTTTTTTTTTTTAATATACATCCTCACATAAATTAAATGGGAGAAAATGCTTTCAAGTAAGACTATAGCATTACTATTTAAAAAGATTATTAAATAAAAAAATGAAGTTGTTTTTTTTTTGTTGTTTTTTTTAATGAAACCTGAGAGATTTGTGTCTCTCCATTGAATGTTCATTCCACCAAAACTTTAAAGCTTCAAAAAGTTCATAAAGGCATTGTAAAAGAAATCCATATGAATCGAGCAATTTAATCTAAGTATTCTGAAGAGACAGCTTTATATTGCTTTATATCAAGGTTGGGCAAACTCGGTCTTGGTGGGCCACTGTCGTCCTGCAGAGATTAGCTCCAACCCTGATAAAACTCACCTGCCTGTCAGGGGCGGACTGGCGCAAAAAAGTGGTCCTGGACTTTTTGGCACAATGCGGCTCATTACACCCAGTCTGCAACGCACCTCACCATGCTCAGAGCAATATTTTTTTACTAACATAAAAATATATAAGCTTTTTTTATTATTATTGAAATGCTTATCATTAACATTATTATTGACTGGCATACTTCTTTATAATTATAATATCTTTCCTGGCTGGTGCACATGGCAAATAGTAAATAATTTTGAAAAAATGTAAAATCTCTTTTCCATACAGAGAAGTTTAATATCACTAAAGTTCAATACCTACCATCCATATATAACAATGCTCTGGTATGGCAAATAAGACTTAGAATGTAGTGCAGAATGTGGAATGTTTTGTGGTGCCTTTCTATTTGTCCTTTCAGGAGCTTGACAACTGTCATTTTATGCAATAGAGGTCCAATTGTGGGAAAGAGTGTAAAAATTCTTATGTTTATGAAAAATGCAGCCTATTAGAATGACTTCTGAAGGATCGTGTGACTGAGGACTGGAGTAATGATGCTGAAAATGCAGCTTTGATCACAGAAATACATTACAGTTTACAATAAATTCATATAGAAAACAGCTATTTTAAATTGTATTAATATTTTATAATGTTGTTTTTTTTATTGTATTTTTGATCAAATAAATTCAGCCTTCCTCTTTTTAAAAACATTAAAGAAGTCTTATTTTAAACTTTTGATCGCCACTGTGTAAAATAATGCATGTGAACTAATTGGCAAATTATATTTTTATTTGAAACACTTTACTAACACAGGACATAGGCTACTTGAATATTAAAGTTGCTGGTTTTACCATGTTTTAGTGTAAGTTTGAGAATGATATTGAGTTTTATGAATAATTTTCAAATGATGCAATTACTGAATAAACAGATAGGCTACACAAATTATTCACTCTTATCTGATATGCTGAAAACTGCTACGTTATTGTTTCTTTGTGCATTGTGTGACGAATAATGTAAATGGCATTTAAATATGAAAAATTCATCTCTCAGTTTGCATCTCTGGAAATGAATGTCCGTCATTTAACAGTTTTTTGTTGTTGTTGTTGTTGTTTGTTATTATATAATGTCTTGTCATGTTCAGCTGCTAACCTTACCTCGTCTTGCATTCTTCAAGCATTAAAAAAGTGCCGCACTGCTCAGTTTCTGTGTACAGTAAATCCCGCCTCCTTCGATTTGATATCTCAAACATTTTGACATTGACGAGTGCTTTTAGACAGACTGAACATGCTAAACAGATTAGAGTTTTTGCCTCAAGTGGGCCGTGTCCACTTAAAATTTACTATAATCCATTCTTCATATATATTTACGTTGCAGTGGGCCGGCCCACATTGTCCAGTGGCCCACCAGGAAAACTCATGTTACTCCAGGGGCCGGTTGCACCAGCTGGACGTACACCCAGTCGTAAGACTAAGCTTAATGTAAAATGCGTTTTAAGTCCTGCGTAGAATTAATACCTGTTGCACCATCTGGGCATAACGCACATCTGAGACTAAATCTTACGCCTAGTCAAAGGTAGGTGTAAAGTGAGAAGCCTTGACTTGTTACCATGGTGAAAATAGAGATAAATAAAAACGTTGAGATGATGGCGTGTCTGTTATACAGGCTACACGATCAGCGGGCTTTCCGCTGTGAAAGAGTAATGAGAGATCGGACCACTCCACGAGATATATATGGAGACAGATCACTTATTGAAAGGTTTCATTTCAGCAGGTTGCATATACTTACTGAATAGCTCAATAATTTTTCTTTTTTCACAATCGGAGTAATTTATTTTTTCGGCTCAGCAGTCATTTTTCATCTGTTCGTTGGAGCCAATATATTCAAATTGATAACCATAGTAACGTGAACGGCGTCTCAACTAACAGTGCTTTAGAACATGCCAGTGTGTGTGTGCATTGTCTAAGCGTACCTGCGCCTAGTCATAGTTTTAGATGGTGCAACAGGTGTAAATTCTCATCAGAAAGCTGGATGTAACCAAGTCCAGCGTAGAGCTTAGACCCAACTTTTTTTACGTCCAGCTGGTGCCCCTGAGCTCTCTAATAATCCTGAAGACGTTGATTAGATTGTGCAGGTGTGGCCCTCCAGGACCAAGTTTGCTCATCCCTGCTTTATATGATGAACAGATTCAGTTTAGGCTTTCATTCACATTATTAACATTGATCAACCCACATACATAAGCTCATCAAATATGGTAAACTCAAAAGTGCTTGCTTGATGCGCAAGAGCCAGTGAAGTTCGTTATTGCATGTCAAGCGATGATTCCTATGGATTACTCTGTCTTCATGAACTTTTTGAAGCATTGAAAGTTTTGGTTGTGTGGAGAACAGAAAACTCTGGGGTTTCATTATGAAATATCTTCATTTGCATTTGTAAGATGGAAAGTCTTGTAGATTTTAAACAACATGAGTAAAAGATTGCAGAATTTTCATTTGGGAGTGTAGCGCTTGAGTTTGGTCTATGTGGTGATGTTGACTAATGGTTAAAGATCTGGGTTGATTACCAAAAGGCTGTAGGTTTGATCTTTTCATAGTGTTATCCATGAACTTTCTTTATTGCTCCAGGGTGGCTGTCTCTGTGCGCTATAAGTTGCTTTGGATTAATTTGTTGATTTACTTGGCATCCTGCAGGCCTCTGTATGTGACGGTGGTTTATCAAGGCAAGTACTCTCACTGCATGAGGATTGGTGTGGCCGTACCACTCAACAGCACTGTGTCCAGACTGAGAGAGGCCGTATCACGTGAGACCAAGATCCCACCAGACCAGGTGCAGTTTCCACAGGTTTTTTGCACAGTACCGACATGTTTTTTTGCATCGACTTCAGGTCTTGGTTTAAAGATCTTTACTGTTTCCCTGAATACAATATTGATTCTCCATTAATATAGAGCTGTGGGCACTGATGGAGGGTTACAGTAATTGCTGTTTGTGTGTTCGTCTTCCCATATAACGTCATCAACCAAAGCCGTTTCCTGTTTGTTTGCTTTGTATTACTGAGATGTTGAGTGTAAACCACTTCTGAACATCCGTCTCTCTTATGTCTGTGCAGTTTGTCCTGACTGAAATGTATTACGATGGTTTCCACCGGTCCTTTTGTGACGATGACGACGATCTTGATATCATTCAAGAAAGTGACTCAATCTTTGCTTTTGAAACTCCTGAGACTTTTAGATTAGAAAACATTCGCTCTAAAAGAGGTACTTTTTCCATGCATTGCACTTTGGTTAAAGCCCAAAGTATACGTCAGTTTTGACGCAAACACTCGAAGCAAGCGCAAATATAGGTGGTTAATGCATGCGTACTAGACATTTTCATCTTTATCCAGTGTTAGTCTGCACTATTTCTCTCCAGAAGTTATTACTGATGAAAATATCTTTGTACTTTTGTGTGTATCTCTTAGCCCCTTTTATACAAGCACTCATCAACGTTGTCGTTTATTGTTGTCGCATCTCCAAAAGTTTGTTGTTGTTTCGTCTCAGTTTTTTTTTCAGCTGTGATTAAACAGGCTGGGCCAGTGTTTTTTAACAGTCAAAAGTTAGTCTGATAGTTTGAACCAACTAAATGATGCAAAAAAAAATCACTGCATATGTGTTAGTTGAGCATACAGAGTATGTGCAGTTAGAAAAAATGGTCCATGCCGATGACAATATTTAAGTCACGCGCACTGTACGCATACCCGAGTGTATGCGTAAAAACAGAAGAATACTTTGGGCTTAAGAAAAACTAGATGTATAGTCATGTCAAATAATCCTAATCATAACCAATCAGCCTTTATTGAAACATAACTTATAATAAGCTAAACATAGTCCTTTGTCTTTGAAAACGTAAGAACTGACTTATCTTATATCTCTTCTGCTGGTTTTATCATGTTTTAAATGATGAAGTAACATTTTTAACAATTTCCAGGGAGCCTTCTTGCAAATTTGAATCAGAACAATTTAAAATACGGAGCAGAGAGCAGCCGAACACCGTCTTTCATGCAGGGTGCAATGAATCCAGCTTCACCCAACAAAAACACTGGATGTGAGAAAATGATTCTGCTGATCTGCAACAGAGCCTGCACTGGCCATCAAGGACGGAGGTAAAAGCAGCAACCGAAAACAGTCAGACACCCTGATTATTGCCTTTCTCTCATGAAGTTCCATACAGTTTACAAAAAAACCCTCACACAGTAAAGTATCACAAATCGAAGCAGTATTTTCCATTTGTTGCAGGTTCGGGCTTCCATTCGTACTGTATCTAGAACGTAGTGTGACATGGGATGTCTTACAGAAAGAAATTTTGGAGAAAATGCGTCACCTACTAAGGCCAGGGGTTTACATTCAGGTCAGTGATACTTCTTCTTGCTGTACTTCTACGGGTGTTTAAATACAGCTATTTATTTGTAGCAATTAATGTTAGTCTGGTGGGATCAGTACAAATAAATATGACTTTTTCTTTACAACTTGCACTAATAAAGTGGATTTGATTATTTTAGGTTGGACCTTTTAGTCTGCGTGTGGTCGGAGTGGTTGGAATCACATATCTGTTGCCACAAGAGGAGCAGCCACTATGTCACCCCACTGTGGAAAGGTTTGTTATGTATGACTACTGGGTTAAGAGCATGTTGTGTGGTCTTAAATTCCAGGTGTCCAACTGACTGGTTTGAAAGACATACATTGTTTCACCATCGGTGCACATAAACAGTTTAACCACGGGCTACATGTGCAGCGAGCAAATACTCAGTACTTTTATTACAGCGGCATTAACTACACAACCCTCCAAAGGCGTTACATTAGTCTAGATGTTTTAATGAGCATAGACGAAAGTTTATTATAATTGCTTTAGTGTGCAGGCAGGGTGATCATTAGATTTAACTAATGTAGTAAAACGACAATTAAAATGAAACAAGGCTTCTTCATTTTGGACACTGAAACATCTGTTATGTAGGATAAGATAGTTTGGCCAAAAATAAAAATTGTTTTCTGATTCTTTTCACTACTATTATAGTAATATCTGACTTGGGGATGTTTGGCTTGGACAGGCACTTCAGTGGCAAAGCTAGCGCTCATTGCTTCAGCATGTAATTACTGTCGTCAAAAACTCTAGCAGCTGTTTGGCCTATTTAACATGTTCTAAATATTTGTAACACATACATTATAGATATACATAACATCTTACAGATGGTAGAATTTAAAATAATCAAAATGCGTTTTGAAGAACAACAAATCTTCATGGGTTATGTAATCTGTGTCGCTATATCACTAATTTAATAAATAGTGTAAACATATTTTGTATTTTTACATTGTGTTTGTAGCAACAGAGAGAATTGTAGCAATTGAAACGGGGCAATTAACTAAATTTCTTTACAGGCAAGCTAAAATGGTGACACCCAACATTTGCTCAAAAATGTTAATTCTCAGTCTGAGAAAAAGAACTCATTTTGTGAGACATTTTCAACCTTTTTTTGTTTCTTGTCTCTAAATAATGTTGGTAAACATGTTTTTCCTCAATTTCAACTATGTAGAGCATATAAATCCTGTGGACCAGGAGGACCTCCTCATGTTAAGATTGTAGTGGAGTGGGACAAAGAGACCAAGGAATAGTAAGTAAAACTAAGCCATAATTAATACTAGTCTGTATTTTTTTTTTTTTTTTTTTTTTTATGTAGTGGACCCCCCAAGATATTTGGACAATTAAACCACACTTAAAATTAATGAATGTCATTGCATTAGATAAGGGTTTCCCAAACTAGGATTCGTCAACCCCGTGGAGGTTTGTGAGGGAGCTGCTTTTGAATGCCTTCGATTACGTGTACTCTGTGTATAGAGAGTGGCGGTACAGACTGCACGTTTAACAAGAAAATATATTTGTCAGTGATGCTCAGGATCTGTTGAGCGTCAGATCTCCCGCCATCGTCTCATCAGTGAAATATGACTCCTGCTGCACTGTGCTGCGACTCTGACGCTGTCAGTTTATTATTGTGGCATCCATTGTCCAACTGAACTGGTTTTTATTTCAATAAATAAGCTAAACAACAGTGAGGACGGTGTCACGCTGAGCAAGTAATGTAATCGGTGTATGGCCGAACACCATGTAACACGGGTCGCACCAACAACAGCAAGCCTGCATGTCATGTCATCATTAACCATCATCAGAGAACCATCAACATGCAAATGTGTTGTTAAATTACTGAAATATTATCTTAAAATCTCAAGAGGGCAAACATTTTAGGTCAAAGGAGTTCAGTTGACAGAAAAGTTTGGGAATCCCTGCATTAAATTAAAAAAAAAAATCTCAAAAGTAGTCGGTAAGGTTGCAACTTTAGGTTAGTTTATTTATTTATTTAATGCAATGTTCCTTCTATGGCCACTGTATGCTACCTGTTAGTAGTGTGAGATCAATTCCACAGGAAAATGTATGGTTATAATACCTCATCTATAAGAATATTCTGTGATGCTAGAAAAAAAGGATCATTTTAAATGTTTTTTGAAGTTTGATACTTCAGTGTCAAGAAGTGATACAAGTGTCAAGACTGTTTGGAAAAAATATCTTGCAGAGACAAAATAAATATGTTGAAGTCATAGGATAGCAGACATGCTTGACTGGTCTGGTTAAAGATTTGTATCCAGTGTATGTTCTGATTCCCGCAGTTTGTTTGGACACACTGAGGAAGAGTACATCCCTGATGCTGAGAGTGTGTATCTGCACAGAGAGCAGCACCATCAGCCGCAGGCCTGCACCCTCGCTCAGTGCTTCCAGCTCTACACCAAAGAGGAGCAGGTAAAAGTCCGGCTTAACGCACGCTCAAGTTTTACCCTCATAAAGGGATAATTTATGCAAAAGTAAAAAATTCTGTCATTGTGTACTCACCATCATGTCTTCCAAACTCATGCCTTTCTACTGTGGAACTCAAAAGGAGAAATGACCAAAGTACTCCATACAATAGTGTTTCCAAGGTCGGGCCAAAAGTGAGTGTTAGTGCGTGCCAGGACCAGGCGTGTTAAGGGAGGGTTTTAGGGTAGTACTGTGAGGCTACTGGCCAGACAGTAGAAATACAACTTGATTTTTGGCCTTGGTGCTTGAGATTTAAGGCTATTGGCCCTGCCCGGCACGTTGTTAGCCCTGGCTCACACTGGCCCGACAGGGACAAGCGACAAGGGGCCATGGCTGTCCAACAATATTTTCATTGAATAACTTTTAAGGGTGTGTTTGCACTTGTAGTTCGGTTCTCTTGGTTCTTTTGCTTTGGCCCAAAAAAGAAAATAATACATTTAGTCCTTGTTCACACTGTCATTTTTAGAGGTGCCATCGAACGTTTTTTTTTTACAAAATGTAATATAAGTCTAAGGTGTCTCCTGAATGTGTCTGTGAAGTTTCAGCTCAAAATACCCCATAGAGTTTTTTTAATTCATTTTTTTAACTGCCTATTTTGGGGCATCATTAACTATGCACCGATTCAGGGGCTACTGGCCCTTTAAATCTCATGCTCCCTGCCCATCGAGCTCGCGACTCTATAATACAGTGTATACAAAGTTCACACAGCTAATATAACCCTCAAATGGATCTTTACAAGATGTTTGTCATGTATGCTGCATGCATGCTTCGGGTCATGTGAGTATAGTATTTATTTGGGTGTTTATATTTGATTCTGAATGAGTTTGATAGAGCTCAGTGGCTAAAGCTAACATTACACACTGTTGGAGAGATTTATAAAGAATAAAAGAAAGTTGTGTTTATGAATTATGCAGACTGCAAGTGTTTAAAAATGAAAATAGCGACGGCTCTTGTCTCCGTGAATACAGTAAGAAATGATGGTAACTTTAACCAACAGTAGCCTACATTAGCAACATGCTAACGGAACATTTAGAAAGACAATTTACAAATATCACTAAAAATATCATGGATCATATCAGTTATTATTGCTCCATCTGCCATTTTTCACTGTTGTTCTTGCTTGCTTACCTAGTCTGATGATTCAGCTGTGCACAGATCCAGACGTTAATACTGGCTGCCCTTGTCTAATGCCTTTCATAATGTTGGGAACATGTGCTAGCATATGCAAATATTAGGGGCGTACATATTAATGATCCCGACTGTTACGTAACAGTCAGTATTATATTGAGATTCGCCTGTTCTTCAGAGGTCGGGCCAGTGCGAGCCAGGGTTTAACAAGCCGGGCTGGACTAATAGCCCAAAACTGCGCTGCTTTTCCACCGTCAGGCTAGAGGCTCCGCAGCGCTTCACTAAAACCTGCCCATAATACGCTTATCTGGAACAACGTCACACAAACTCATTATTTCACCAACAAATGGAAGTTTTATCAGAAAATTAATCAGAAAGGAATCACTGGAAACTAGTGAGATCACAAAATGAACATGATAAAAGCAGCCATTTGTTGGCATGTTTGTAGTTTTCTTAAGGATTTAAAATCTAAGCATTGATGTTTTACCAGTTTTACAATAATAAGTGATCATAATTTTTTAATTTGTCAAGATTGCACATTAGCCACACAGAAATATAGTGGTGTTTACGTTTTCACAAAAGAAGAGGACTCGTGTTCAGTCACTTCTGTTTCTGTTTATTTGTAGTCACAGGACAGTATGTTTACATCACCTATAGAAAGAATGATCATTTCTACCAATTTTCCACCAAAAATACGACTTGCACAGATTTAGTGCACTCTCCAGTGACAGTCCCAATAGAGTTACATTTTCAGTCAGAGAAACAGAGGAAGCTCCCAAAAAAAATGGAGTTGCTTTATTTTATGACACATGCAGAGCTAAATATAGATATCAGACAGTCCAGTATAAAGAGATGAGACCTACTGACAGATAAAATAAATACACGATTGTGATAGCCTATATAATTTGTCTGATTTCTTCAAGCCGTCATATTTACCATGTTTATTATGGTTTATGGTTAGTGCCCATAGTCTTTTGCATCGCATATAAATATTTTTGCCTTATATGGTGATCAGAATCAACATTGGATCACAAACAGAAGTTATTTCAAACACTCAGTGCTGTCTGAAAGTGAGTTTTGAGCTAAAATGGTTTTAAAAGTCTTTAAGGCTGATGTTTGCTGGTATATGAAACCATCTGCGGTGCTGCCATCTCCAGACTCCAAACTCCGCCTTTGTTCGTAACCACTACTCAAGCCCGAGCTGGCCTGCTTTGGACCAAGGCATTCAGTGGGTCAAAAAACCCTGCCTGTTGGCCCTGAGGAAGCTCCATTGAGGCTCAATCATGCCCTGGAAGTGACAGTGGAATTGCGACTGGCCCTGACCTGCACTAGCACACCCTTTAGGCCCGACAGTGAAAATTCAGCTATTATATGTGCGTACATAGGATGGTGAGAACTCGTGAAGGGCTTATAAAATGTGTAAAGTAGTCAAAACAGTGCCAGGAGTTCCTCCGTTGCACACCAAATGAAGATCTGCAGCAAGGAGAGTTCTGATGTTTGGTGCGCACCAAGGTTTTGATGGCAGCATTCACACTTATTCAAATGAACCACACTAACAGACCAAATGAGTTCATTTTAATTGAACCAAACTTGCCAAGTGTGAACACACACCCTGAGTTTCTGTCTGTTCTTTAACAAGAGGCAGTTAATGATGTTTTCATATCATTGTTGGAGCTTGACAGCCCCCATCAACTTTCCTCAAATGGAAAATAGCAGCTCAGACATTCTGCTAAAACTCTTCTTTTGTGTTCTTGGAAGAAAGAAAGTGGCATGGGTTTTGATGGATATGAGGGAGAGTAAATGATGACAGAACTTTGCTTGTTGGGTGAACTATCTCTTTAAAATAGTTATCATACCTCTTTATTTTCCACTTCTCTAGAGCTTCCTTTGTGGACACACATGTTATGGTTTCTCTATTTCTGCTGTCAGTGCTGTTTTAAAATTGCTAGTTTTTTGGGTCCACAGAACATATAAATATACACTGTGGTTAGCTAGAGCTGGCCTCGGGCAGTTAAGGAAGGGATAGGAACTGGCTGTGCTTTAAGAAAAATGAAGAAACAGCCAGATTCGTAAAATGTAAAACCTCTCTGACTGATTTTGTTTGTCTTCTTCCTGTATGCCTTCCAGTTGGCCCCAGATGATGCCTGGCGCTGCCCCCATTGCAGGCAGCTCCAACAGGGTCGGATCAAACTCAGCCTGTGGACCCTGCCTGATGTTCTCATACTGCACCTCAAGAGGTTTAGACAGGTGCTGTACTAATCAAATCACATCACCTACGCAAATGGTGCTTTATCAGTGCAAATGTGTGGTAGAGTGGCCTGTTGTAAAAGTTTGACTAGTAACTTAAAGGTTCGAACCCCACAAGGGTGTGATCCATTGGTGATCATGAATATCTACCAGGAGAGAGCTGTGTTAACATTCCTATTCAATATCTTTGGATAAAGGTGTGTGCTAAATGACTGCCTGCTTACTAATATGTGGGCTTTGTTTCTTCAAGGAAGGGGATAGGAGGGTTAAGATGCAAAACATGGTGAGATTTCCTTTGATTGGCATGGATATGGCACCCCACGTGGTGAAGAGAAGCCAGAGCAGCTGGAGCTTACCCTCCCACTGGTCACCATGGAGACGACCTTACGGACTTGGCCGAAACCCAGACGATTACCTTTATGACCTATATGCTGTGTGTAACCATCATGGAAACATGCATGGGGGGCATTACACAGGTAACGCCTTAGAGTACTAGGAACTTCTATGCTAGCATTTACTTCAAAATAGTGTTGTATTACATTCTTGATTGGTGGATTTGATATTTCATTCCCTGTTTTTTACTCTTAACAGCATATTGTAAGAACTCCATTGATGGGCAGTGGTATTGCTTTGATGACAGTGAGGTTCAGCCTATAGCTGATGAGGATGTCTGTCAGCAGACTGCATACATTCTGTTCTATCAAAGGAGGACAACTATTCCCTCTTGGTCAGCAAACAGCTCTGTTGCAGGTGACTCCTGTTCCTTGTTGAGTTTTGGGTTGACACAGTTTGCTGATTCATTTGTCTTCATTTAGAAGGCTTGTGAAGGTGCTGGAATGTGAACCAAGTGACCCTCTTTTTCCAGCCCAGTGAAACTTCTTCATATTAGTATGACACTCTTTGATGAGCCTTTAGTAGAGATTCTGTCCCGGAGAATTAAAAATTAAAGGTATTAAAAGAGTTTGATGTACTGTCTAGACATATATCTTGCATTGAAGGGCCTCCAGCTCATTTATGGAGATGAAGTTGCAAAAATGGGTCATTCAAAATCATCATAATATTGAAATTGGAGCCATGAACACATTACAGAATTCACATTACGTAATTCACCCAAAAAATTAAAATTCTATCATAGTTTTCTCAGTTTTATTTCCACTTTGTGGAACCCTAAAAATTAAATTATTATACGTTGTATGACTTACTTTTATGGTGCTTTTTTTTATTTTTATTTTTTAAAACGGCACTGTTGTTAAATGCAAGTTAACAGTTATACACAAACCCCGCCCTGCAGCCAATCATAAAGATTTTACTGATCACGTCAATCACAGTCCTAATTGCCTACGTTATGTTAAAACAAATACTAACCCCTAATTTAACCCCTTAACTGGTTTGGGGAAAAACACACATTGTTACATGCATTCTTAAATACCTCTGATTGGCCACTGTGTTCACACACTCAACATATGTCTCTGATTGGCCATTGTGTTCACACGCTCAACAGATATGTCTGTGATTAGCTACAATGATCAACACTTCAGAGACATATTGTAAATCGCCATCTTTGACGCTCTAAACAACGGGCTTGCACAGATACACACAGGCGTGTTTGAAAGTAGGCATCTATCAGCGGATCCCTAATACATCCATTGATAGATAGATCCTCTGATAGATGCCTGCTTTCAAATGCTTCCATGTGTATCTGTGTAAGCGCTCATTACAAAGCTTTTGAAATGTTGATTACTGTAGCCAATCAGAGACATATACAGTATATTGAGCGCATGAACACAATGGCCAATCGGAGGTATTTAAGAATCCGTTCAACAGTTCTCAAAATGCTAGAGGGAAATGCTGGTATCATGACATTTTTAAAATTTCATCAGGGTTGTTAATAGTGTTGTCAAAAGTATCGACTTCAGTACCAGGTCAGTACTTTTGACAACACTATTAACAACCCTGATGATCAACAGTGGTTATTCAATTGGTTGGCCAATTACACCATATGAAAAGTACAGTATCAAAACAGCCCATTTAATTCTAAGGGTCAGAGAGTGAGTGGAGTCAAGAATTTTTGAATAACATGTTTTTCGGAGGACAAATACAATTTTACAACAGTGCAAAACATGGCCCTGTAAATGAAGATCCTTGTTTTTGGATTTGTGCAACTGTCTCAGGCTCCACCAGCTCATCTTTATGCGAACACTGGGTTAACCGGCTTCCAGGCAGCAGGCCGCCCAGTCTGGCCTCGGGAGCCTCCTCAAGACGCACATCCCTGATCTCTTTGGCAGAGTCAGTGGAGTTCCCCGGTGATCGAAGTGAAGACGATGGTGAGGAACATTGTTATGCCTCTTAACATGAATGTTTATCTTTCCGGTGTCTTTAATAAATATTTAGAAGCCAAGGTACTTATTTGGCCCTCATCTTCCTTGTGTCCTCTTATTCTGTGTATTGTGCCAGTGTTTTACTCTTGCCTTTCTTTATTATGTCTTCTCTCTCTTGTAGCTTTAGCGCTTACTAACACAGGATCTCCCGCCTTGCTCAGTTAAGACAAAACTGCATGCCAATGCTCTTTTCATTCAGTCTGGTATCAGCACATTAGTTTAAATCTCTCTGTCCTTTTTGTTAAGGAGGATTTTCAACGCGGCCCTTCGTGAGAAGCATTCAGCGGCAGAGCTTGTCATCTAGATCATCGGTTACCAGCCCTCTGGCTTTCAGTGAAAATGGGATGAAACCTTCCTGGTCTCTGTCAACAAAACTACAAATGAGATCCAACTCGCCCTCACGATTTTCTTTGGACTCACGTTCCTCCCCTCCTTTAGAGAGGATAGGAGAAGCTTGTGACGACAAAGTATCCACATCCTGCTTCGGAGGCTACAGCAGACATGACCGTCAGCCCAGCAGTAAGGCCCCGCTGGCCATGATGGAGGGTAATGGTAGTGATGACAGCAGTGGGAAAAGGATCCTAGACGATGCCTATTGTAGAGCTCCAACACAGGCCGACAGGAAGAGCTCTAAAGGTGAGCCCATTGACAATAACAACCAGATTAATGCTGTGGACCAGAATACTCTCGGAGTGCTCTCCAAAGAGCAGAAGCATAAGAGCTCAGAGAAGAAAGCAGAAGGGTCCACCAGCAAGAAGAGCTCCACCAAGACCAAGGGAGACCAAGAAAAGCCCTCCAAGAAGCGGCAGAGCACCTCTTCTGTAACGAAATCTCCATCCTCCCAAGTGTCTTCCAGCCCTCAAGCAAAGGGCACCAAAGCGACCAATCTAAAAGAGAAGAGTGATTCTCCCAAGAGTACAAAGGGTACACCTTCAGGAACGCCCTCCAGAAGGACAGAGTCCTTGAAGGCACAGGAATCTCCAGTGTCAGGAGGCACAAAGGGGAAGCCATCCCTTGCTTCCACACCCCAATCCTCTGCCTCTCCATCGCCCACATCCAAGAAGAGCTCCTCGGTGGCTGAGAGAAACTCTGGCAAGAAGAAGTTGGTGGAGAGAGGCTCCAGCAAGGACTTGGCCCACACCAGTCCCCTTGCAGACAAGTCAAGAGTCAGTGGCACCCCACGGCCATCCCAACCTAGAACTGCCGAGGGAACCCGGCCCGAGAGGAAGGCGGTGAGGAGCTCCAGCAGTAGCTCCTCAGTCACCAGCCTGCGCTCCCCAAGCGTCTCTTCGAGAGACCTCCGCCGCAGCAGCAAATCCGAGGATAAGGGACTCTCGTTTTTCAAGAGCGCACTTCGGCAGAAAGAGACTCGACGGTCTGCCGATCTGGGCAAGACCACGATTCTCGCCAAGAAGGCTGTCGAGAGGTCTGCCAAGTCCTGCAGCCAGAACAAACTCAATGCTGACGAGGGCGAAGGCTCGGGAAACTCTTCCCAGCAGGTCTCTCCGGAGCCACGCTCCAGCAAGGCTGCCACTGATGAGAAAGAGTCCTCGAAGACCTCCACTCCTAACAAGCGCTCTCTCTTACCAGTAGGCAAGTCCAAGTCTTCCAATTCTGAGACTAATCTCCAGTCTCCCATCAATGGGAAGAGGCCACTTGAAAAGATGGCATCCTCTAGAAAGCTTTCTTCCAGCATGCAATCCTCTGCACGGCCAACACAGACGCCTCAATGAAATTTTAATAGCCGTTCCATTATTTTCTGTAATGCAGCTATTTTTTGATGTGCCTATGAAGAATATAAAGTATATAGTATATACCTGTATTTTACTTTTTCTCAAAGAAAATATGTAAATTATCAGAAAGCGCCTTTCTATCCTGCCATGGAACCAAGTCGTTGCCTCTGGCAGGGTACGGTATATGAATCTACTACTGTTCATGACTCTGAATAGGAATGTTTTAACTTAGCACTTTGTACATATTTTTTCTCCCTCAAATAATGCTTAGATGTAATGGATAATATGTACAATACTTTTTAACTTGGTACCTTTTTTTTTTTTTTGGTCTTTAGACAAGTCACTTATGATGAAATTAGATTCTTGCGATATTCCTTGGAGTACTGTACCAATTCACTCCACATCTACACTTGGTGCTATTTACAGTCCAGTGTTCCCCTGGCACTGATACAGTATGAGATCAAGAAGAGTTACATCATGAAGCCTGGCCGAATTTGAAGCTGTAGACTATGGGGTTCAGCAGTGAATGATCTCATTGGTACCTCTCAAAGGCTGCTCTCCTACCCCAACTCTTTCCTTTTGTACTCGAGAGCAGTTACAAGTGTTCAAGTAGCATTACTGCCCTAAGAAATGTGCCGATAGCTGAATTGTTGCTGTATGAATGTGATCTTTCGATTTGGTAAATTAGTGGAGGACAATCTTTAAACTCAATCTATTCAGTTTATGCCAGAAAAATGCTGTGTGATCTCCTTATCTGGATATTAATGGAGGCCGTGTAAGCCCTGCATGAAATTGTTTTGTATATCTTTGTTTTTATAATGAAATTTTGAAAGCCACATAATCATACTTGAACCATTTCATGCCCGCCAAATCCAATGCCAACATATATGAGCAGTTTTCATTTGGCTTGAGTGTGCTGGAGTTGAACCCTTGTGCAACGGTTTTTATCTCCATATTTATCTGTGGACAACCAGTGCAATAGTTTTCAACACTTTGTAGAACAGATATTGACATTCTCTATTTGGGAATGTTGCTGTTTTAGAGGAAAATGATTTTAAAGATAAATACTGTGCATATGCAATAGTAATGAAAAAACATTTAATCAATGTTAAATCAAAATATTTTTCAGGATTGTAAAGCCTCACCATGATGGGGTTTCATTTTTAATTTTTTTTTTTTTTTCTTTTTTTTTTTGTGCCAAGAGTTTGAGATTTAATACCCAGTCAAAATGGCTCTGCAGAAACAACTTTATTTTACATACTTGTCAACACCATAGAGTTCACCTAAATATATTTCCATCTCGAGTAAGCTCAGACAAGTTCATTTGGACTAATTCAAAATGTTATATATGACAGGAGAAATGTAAGGTTAAACAAGTCATTATTGTTACATTTGCATAATGGTGTCATTACGTCGGCCGCTGTTCAGCTTGCTGCCCTGTAATTAAAACATTAATCCAAGTGGTGCTGACTCCACTGTTGAACCGTTCTCATTTTCATGCTGCTTTTTGGTCTCAGAAACCCTTCCCTTTTAGCACACTATATCTTAAAATAGATACTTTAGCAATGAACCTAATGTGTAGCACGCTTTCCACGCTTTTTTTTTTTTTTTTTTTTTTTTTTGCAACAGGCTCATATTGTGTGTGCACTGAAAAAGTATTTGTACAAAGCAGTATTGCATGATTACATTGACGCATGCACTTAACTATGCAAGTGACTGTTGCTAAACAAAACAAGTCTGGTTATCAATGTGCTTTTTTAAAAAATGAAAACGGCATGAAATTTTCTTTTTAATGCTTTTTTGCACACTTGTAAATTTTGATTTCTTAAATATTGCAATATGAGAGCATAAATTATTAGCTTTAACTATATGTATTCAAAAATTTGCAATTGGCATTGCATTTTCATGCTATTTTTTTTTTTCCTTTTATACACTATCTTTTTTATTATTATTGTTGTTTTAATTCATAAGCTGTTCTTTAGGGGATGACCTCCCTGTTTCCATGTGATGAATTTAGTTTTTTAAATATTTTTCTAGTCAGACCTATTTTGATTTTTCACATTTCGCTGGCGTGATGTGTTCTGGTCATGCTTTCACATGTAGTTTGTAGGGAGTGTCGTATCTTATATTGACCTTTATCATCAGCATTCATTCAGTGCACACAATTCCCGCATCGCTTGAAATGCTGATACACTAAACACTACGTTCATTTTGTCTTTCATGTCATTCCATGTCTTGAGTTGTGAATTTCTTGGACCATGAATTCAGAGAAGTGCTATTACCCTCTCTAAGTCTTGTTGCATATGGGATATTTTCAGTGGCTGAAGTGCTAATATGACATGGTCTTATCAAGCGTTTGGATAGGACGGATGACTTTATCGTTATAATGAAGCTGTATCAGTCTTATGATGTATGCGTGCTCTTGGTTTACACACTGGAATGATTTCTCTTGGCCCAGAGCAGTTTTCATGTATTATTCACGAACTGGGACCCGCTTTGTTGGGCTTATAACTTGGGCTGTCATTTTATTATACAAACGTCAGTCTTAAGTCAACCAAAAGAGGAAAATAATAATAAACCATGTAAATGTTTGGTTGCATGAGACTGTGTCAAATGCTTTTTGTTAATTTATTTGTATGTTTTATGTGTATGCACTTTTATTTTTCATGTTTTTTTTTTTTATTATTATTATTTTAAAGAATGCATTTCTTTGAGGAATCATTTGTATTCATAACATTGTCTCCCCCAATGTAAGTTGGCGGTTGAATTATGATTAAAAAATAAAAAATAGACCTGTATTAGAGGTCTAACCTCAAATTTGTACTCGAAATGGTTATTTTGAATCATTTTATTTGCTCAGCTTTGATATTTTCTTTGCATCATGCACTGTAATATCCAATGTTGACCACAAGATGGAGCTTGCCACCTTCCTTTTAAAAATATGCTGTGACAGGAGATTTCCTTTTAGGAGTAAAACAGGCCATTTTTTGGAAACCGTCCCTTTATTTTCTCAGCACTACTGAAAATTGGCGACTAACCCAGCGATGTATGTAGGCTGTTTATAAAGCGATTATAGTTAAAGCGAAATTAACCAAATGAATCATTCTGGGTGAGAGATAAATGTAAACAGTTAAGTGAATGTAAACGGGTGGGTTAAAATAAAGCCTTGCAGTTCTCATGTGCTAAATGTGTCTTTAAATTAAATTAGTGCATCAGCTCCAATGTATTATTTTTTTTCAAAAGGCAGGTGCATGTTTACATTTAATCTCGCATTCTGAGAAAAGACAGTGTTCTTTGTGTTTGCTTTAATAGCAGTCCAAATGCTTTTGCACTGCAGAAAAATACAGCTATTATTTCATTTGAGGCTTCACTTCAACCCCAGCAAACGTTTCTGAGGGCTTATCCCTCCCTCAGCATCCCTAACCTCCAGGGACAACTACAATATTTATTGTTTGCTTTTAGCTGAACTTCACTCCGTTTTCTCGTTGCTCAGCAGAGGTGAAAAAGCTGTCTCTAAACAAACTGCATGGGTAAGGTGTTCAAAAGCACCGGCAGACCTAATACATTACAGTTTGCTGCATTTCAGACGCCCTCCTCTCTATTCTCGCCTTTTCTGTTTGCCTTTTTTAAAAACCGCATCGCCTCTCTCCATATTACAGATTTTGACAACCATTTGTGTTCGTGAACAGCCCAGTTCTTCTGAGTGTTATCATTAGCAGCTATTTTTGAGGTCTGGCAAGTGCTCTGGGTGTTTGCAAGTGCAAATGCAATGCTGAATATTTAACATCTGTGATATTAATTTACACAGTCTAGATAGAGGCTCACCTAAAGTGCTCTTTGCACCGTTTAATCCATAAATGAGTTACAGATTGGAGGAACATCACTGATACAGTCTTGTTCTTTGTGGCATTTTATGTTTTGCCATAAAGTTAATAGCTTTTATTGTTTGTTTGAGATTTGGAAACACCTACCTAGTTATAAAATTGTGACTATTGGCTGCATCTCAAAGAGCATTTTTAGACAATATAAGCAAACTATATAATAATTATTTGTATGTATATATATATATATATATATATATATATATATATATATATATATATATATATATATATATATATATATATATATATATAAATGCTACCATCAAATGTTTTTTGAATGGTAAGAGTTTTTTTAATGTTTTTAAAAGTCTCTTCTGCTCACCAAGGCTTCATTTATTTGATCCAAAACACAGCAAAAATAGCAATATTGTGAAATATTTTTACAATTTAAAATAACTGTTTTCTATTATAATATATTTTAAAATGTAATTTATTCCTGTGATTAAAGCTGAATTTTCAGCATCATTACTCCAGTCTTCAGTGTCACATGATCCTTCAGAAATCATTCTAATATGAATATCTGCTGCTCAAGAAACATTTATTATTGTCATCAATGTTGAAAACAGTTGTGTATTTTTATTTATTTATTTATTTCAGTATTTGATGAATATAAAATTCAAAATAACAGCATTTATCTGAAATAGAAAGTGTTTGTAACGACGTTCAAAAGTTTGGGATCAATTTTTTTTTTTTTTTTTGATAGAAATGAAAGAAATTAATACTTTTATTCAGCAAGATTGCTTTAAATTAATCAAAAGTGACAGTTTAGACCTTTATAATGATAATACTAATATAGAGAATATTCAGAATTTTGGTAATTTTACAAACATTAGTGCTTTAAAATTGATTAATCGCATCTAACAAAAAGTTTGTAAATATTTATACACAAACTTTTTGTTAGATGCGATTTGACAGCCCTAACAACTAACGCAATTATTGTATTATATTGAAAATATTGTAATGTATTTTCATTCTATATTTTATCATATAATAAATACACCTTTATAAATAAATATGATATAGCCTATATTTTTAATGTGCACTTAATCATATTTTTTTAAATGATTTAATCAGAATACAGCTACTTTTGAATTGCCATCAGTGGAGAACGATACTTTTTGCCCCCAGATGGTGTAGTTACTACATCTACCAGCAGGAGCTAATGTGGAGCTTCCAAAAAAGCTAACCAGCTAAACCTTTACCCTTTGTAAGGTAGGCAGCTCACTTTTCGTTCGACGTTTGTGTCCGCTGCATCTCTGCAAATCCCACTCAGCTGACTATGATCACAATCTCATACCTTTTTAACTAACATCTGCCACCTCACCTCCACACTCTACTCCTCCCCAGCTCCATCTGCAGTCTGCTCAGCGCGCGAGTCTTTACAGGCCAGATGAAGAGTGTTCATCGCCATTCGGCCCGATTGTGTTGGCTAATTACCACAGTTAGTGGTGAGGAGTGTGAGAGTCATTCACAGGCCATTAGAGCTCAGTCCATGAGGTGATATCATCTGTCACTTCCGCTCTAGTCCCCTGCAGCGTTCCAGTGTCTGTGGCATCAGTCTGCATCCCTCGAAACCTGAAACACTAAAGCTTTAAATCTGCCTTGTAAGCCTTGCGCTTCAGTTCTTTCCTTCCCTTGTGAAGTAAGTACGCACTTGCCTGACTAGTAGTTTAATTGAACACTTAACATTGATCAAAATATCTTCTTTAGCCAGATGTGAGATGTATAGGGAACAAACCTTTCGAAAACAACTCCTAAACGCTCCCAACTGTTTCACATCTAACCTCAGTGAAGGCAATGAAAATAAACAAGACCATCAAATTATGCTTATTTACCTTTGAGATGCAAATTTTTCATTTTACGCCGTGCCTCTATATTCAAGGGCAGAGGGACGATGAAGTGATGAAAAATGTGTTGAATACCGATCAACAGAGGCCCCCTTGTGCTCATGCTGACCTCTAACCGCGACTGCGCTAAGAAAGATAATGCACTGCTCTCATTAGAGCGACAGGAAAAAGTGAGAATTGTTTCAATATGACCAACAATAATTGCTGTTAAATTATCTGGAAAACTTTAGATAAAGGGTTCGTTCACCCAAACCATGACAATTCTGTCATCCTTTACTCATTCTCATTTTATTACAAACACGCATGCCTCTTTTTATTTTTTTTATAATATTTTTTTTTTTGTGTGTCGGTGTGAATTTTTTTATGCTCTTTATCTCAAGCTTTCTGACGCAATGATAGCTTTTAGTTTGGAAAAAAAAAAAAAGACTGGAATTTAAAATTATTTGTATTAGAAAGATATTTCATTAAAGGATTACTTCACTTTCAAATACATTTTCCTGATAATTTACTCACCCCCATGTCATCCAAGATGTTCATGTCTTTCTTTCGTCAGTCGAAAAGAAATTAAGGTTTTTGATGAAAACATTCCAGGATTTTTCTCCATATAGTGGACTTCAATGGGCACCAAACTGTTGAAGGTCAAAATTACAGTTTCAGTGCAGCTTCAAAGGGCTTTAAATGATACCAGACGAGGAATAAGGGTCTTATCTAGTGAAACGACTGGTCATTTTCAAAAAAAAAACAACAACAACTGTATATGCTTTATAAACACAAATTATCGCCTTCCGCTTTCCATTTTATAAAAAGTTTCTATTTCTCTGTGACGTCGTAGCGCACCGCGGCCAAGTTGAGCTCATTCCAGCCGTGGTGCGCTGATGCGGTTATTTTTATTGATTTAAAATACAAGTACATCAAACAAACACATCGAATTCTCATGTCTTTTGAAATTGTAGGTTTTGCAAATGTCAAGTAGGCTACTTTACTACAGAGCAAACATGAAGGCTGCCCATGTCGCTCATTGACAGCAAATTGATTCTTCCATTCTTCTTACCTTTGATGCTGATGCTACATCTCTTCTTGTTTGCATGTGTTCCTTCATTGTATGTTCCTCATTTCGTTTTTCTCCTCTAATAACAAATTTGACCATTTTGATCCCTAAATAGAGTACCTCAGAGATGTTTTTGTAGGCAAAACCCGGAAGCGAGTTAGCATTTTAGGACTTCCGGTTCTATTGCCCTAAAGTCTATGGGTTTTTTGAATGGGTTTTTGCTTAATCACCTGAAATAAGGTCTGTGGTTAACACAGCCTCTAAATATTTTCACGTTTTGATCTATGACATAAAACACGCCAGTTATAACCCGCTTTAAACCTTTGTGTCTTAAAAACAGCAGTTGCTAAAAGGGACTACTTCCTTTGGCAGGGACTTTAGGCTTCAAGACAAACAGGACATTTGGACAGCATTTCTCACAAAAAAAGTGGATAAGTATTCATACACAGCACAGATCATAAACATGAAAGAAATGTTGTTTTTAAGTAACATTGTTTTTTTTTTAAATAAAGTTTGAGGAAGCTTGGCGGTGGTGATGTTGATCCGCGACCATGGTGTGCTGTAGTCCGTTTATAGCCTACTGTTAGCTTTTTATATCTGACGACTTTATTTCGGATTCAAAATGTATTTATGTTGTTTTAACTTGTAAAGATTATCTTGATAGACAAAACGTGTAAGTGTCATAACCCTTTGTTAAACACAGAGCTTATTTTCTGCGATTTTCCAAAAGTCTATGGGAAAAATTCATAGGCTTTCGATCGAGGAAACCCGTTCGCCGCCAACTTCCGGGTTGGCCTACAAAAACACGTCATCCTTGGGGTACTCTATTTACAAAAATAATGGCTACTGTTGGAATTCTGCCAAAGTGCGCGCTTGTTCGTTAACTGCGTAATTGCGTCAGTACATATAGTCTGCGCTTGTCTAAAAAAAACAATAAATGCCCACCAAAATTATCATATACAACATTATAACATTATAGCTCAAATCTATATTTGTTTAATCCATTTTAATTTAAATTTAAAAACAAAAATAAATTGTAAAACTATAATTTATTTTTTAAATTGTGGTCGGCATATCGCTGGCTGCATCTGCACTCGTGACGGGCCGCAGGTTGAGAACCACTGCTGTAGAAACATGCTAAATGACACCTTGACATGAAGGGGGGACCTGCGGTGTATGTAGATAGAAATGGCTCATTCTAAGGTAATAAAAACATAACGGTTCATTATGTAAAGTCTTTATACACCACTGAAAACATAGTTATGTATATTATATTGCATTTCTGTCGATAGATCCTCACAAATTT
Organism: Chanodichthys erythropterus; assembly: GCF_024489055.1. Taxonomy (NCBI): domain Eukaryota; kingdom Metazoa; phylum Chordata; class Actinopteri; order Cypriniformes; family Xenocyprididae; genus Chanodichthys; species Chanodichthys erythropterus. The sequence goes on along the minus strand of NC_090223.1, from coordinate 45,788,695 downwards.
TTAACGCTGGTTGACACTCATCATAAAACAAAAAGATGACGCAGTTGCTGCATTCGAAATTGCAAAGTCTCTTAAGTAGGTGCTTCTTTTGAATAAGCAATTACTTTATGACTGTTTAAAAAGTATGTTCATCTTAACATGATTGTGTGTAGTATGAATGTAATCTGGCTGTACTGCACTCGCCATGTCATCATTGTCATGTGACCTACTTGTTTCTTTTCCATTCATAAATCCTCTCCTGTGGCCTCATGCGATATGCACACTTCAGTATCTCGGCAGAAGTACTCTGTCATCTGGGTACTTGCCTAACATTTTTGAATACAGTGAATGTGTATATTCTACTCTTTCACATATTGTTTTTCACCATGTAGGCGTATTTAGATATAGACTGTCGCACAAAATCATGTTTGAGGAGATGACAGACATTCAACCCACCCCCCAAAAAAAGTAATTTCACCCAGTAAGTTCTGTCTGTACACTTTTGTAGAGTTATGATTACAAACTCTCTACCTCCCTACACTCGCATTTTGAGAGTGATTCATTGACTAAAAAAGAAAGGAAAACGGTTATGATAAATTATGCTGAATCATACTTATGATGATGAATACTTATTCTGCATAATTTATTTGATTTTTTTTTTTTCAGAATTTCTATCAATATTGCAATAATATTTCGGCATAAATAATTGTTTAGTGAAATCCTGATCCTTTCCTTGATGCATAAACCAGCATGAACTCCATATTGGTCCTGATTTATGCTAGTAGTGCTGGTCTAGCATAGGCCTAGTAATGATTTTTTTCAGCAGAGTTACGAGGCACAAAGTTTGACTATGCAAATGTATGAATCAGATACACATACTACAGAGTTCTCACTAACTTTTAATGTATGGAAAAGAGCAGTGTGAACATTTTTCAAAATATCTGATTTTGTTTTCCACAGAAGACAAAGTCATAGAGGTTTGGAACAACATGAGGGTGAGTAAATCTCAGAATTTTATGTATTTTAGTGTTGAAATATCCCTTTAACTAGACCATGTTATTGTCAGCTGAGAACTACAGCTCTTTTTAGTATTCTTGGACACTGCTGCTGTTCTCTTTGGTTTCCCAATCGTACAAGAAGTCAGACATTGTCTGGATCTCTTCCCGTGGCATAACAAAGAGAGGTAGACAGCAGTCACACGGAGGAACCTGTGGTTACACTCCACTCCGATACGACTAGAAGTTTTAAGTGGCACAGATGGCGTCATTTACGTACAATCACCTTGTCCGTCGTACTGTGTTCTTCTTGTTTGCACTCAATAATTTCTCTCTCCCGCAGTAAAGTAGGTTACTTTAGTAATTCACCAGTGGTTTTCATCCCCTTTGTCCCCTTTCTCTGACTTGGCCCTGGAGAGTGAACAGAACTTTGTAAGAAAATCGATAGTAATTGATTCCTCCAAGGCTAGACATAGAGGGCCACTATTCAGAGCCAAGCATAGGAGCATCAGAGTGAGAGGCAGAGGACCTTGGGTTTAACATGCACACAACAAACCCTGCTAAAGGTCACCAATGTGATGCTGTTTACAGCTGCAGATTATCAAAAAGAGCCCGAGCAACTGCATATTTACAGACTTGTGGAGATGAGCCTCAATTACAGGGAGGCTGGCTGTTTTCTAAAGGTTATTTGAAGGCGTACTTTTGAGATTTTTGATTAGGGTGTATTGTGTGCCTGTGAAAAGTTTGCTTGGTGTGCTTTGTGTAACACGTTTACAGGCTCTCTTTTTGCTTTTTCACTACTGTATTTTTCACCTGTCACTGAAAGTAACGTGAAAGTGAAAACAGATTTCTCTAAACTAAAGAGAAGAGAGGGCTGAACATGGTTTTGATTTCTAAAAGTGGGTGTCACACATCAAAATTGAGCCAGACTGGAGTTGTAGTTGATTGTTGTGAAGAAAAAGATTTGGACACGAAGGTTGAAGGTCAAGACATATTACCAATTGTAATGCTGTTTTTTTCTTTGTTTGTTTGTTTTTTAAATCCATTTGTTATTATTGCTGATAGCTTATAAAGTTGATTTGATTGTGTTTCATAGTTTCTATCCCATTTGTCTGTGTTCACAGCTTTGAATCTTTTGAAACTTTTTCACTATATATAGAGAGAAATATTCAAACTTATTGGCCAAATTTTGACTAAACATAGCAAGTTTCTCAATATTAACTTCTTGTTCATATTCATATTTTATTTTTGCTCTTGCTTAAATGGATAGCTCACTCAAAAATGAATAATCTCATCTTTTATCCACCCTCATGTTGTTTCAAATCTGTATCACTTTCTTTCTTCTGTCAAACTACAAGACAAAATTTGGAAGAATGTTGGTAACCTAACAGTTTTGGACCCCATTGACTTCCATTTGTATGGATGGCATGAGTGTGTGTAAATGATGACATTATTTTCATTTTTGGGGGAACTATCCCTTTAAAGGTTCTCAAACAGGGACCTTGGACCCGTTAGGTAGCCTCAGCACACTACCAAGGAGGCCACTTAAAATGATTTAAAATATGACAAAGCATTAAAATAAGTTAAAACAATTAAGCATTAAAATAAGCTAAAACAACAACAACAACAACAAAAAAAAAACAACTCAACTAAAATTATTTAAAAGACCATAATTGTAATTTTCTTTTTTTTAAACACTCTTAGCCCAGATTTTATATTTACTTAAAATATATAATTACAATATACTTAAAATATTTAAGTTTGGTTGCATTACTTATAAAATATAAGTATATTCTACTAATTTGTGGGTGTATTTGAATGTGTTAATAAATGTAAGTTAAATGCACTTAAATTATGAAGTTTTTCTCCTGACCACGCCTCCTACACACTGGTTTGCGGCAGGTAATGACGCCATTTTGTCGTGGTGTGTGTGAATTCAAGGAGCTGTTGATGAGCAGTTGGAACATTTGTTTTGGCTGTTCTACAGACATTTTTTCCAAACATTTACCTTTTTATAGTTTTTCACCAAAGGAGAAAATCAAAATTTTTAAGTTACCATCATCGAGGTCAGGGTTTGTTTTAGTTGAGCTCTTGACCCTTGACTTTTTAATATTAGATTTTGTTTGGACAGTTTTAACTGCATTGAAACTAACCAGACAAGCAAAGTTAAAAGATGATCAGGTGGTGTTGATTATGTTTCACATAATCATTATTTGATCTGAATCACTGAACTCATTTAGAGCTCAATCTCTGATTTAGATTAACATTATTGATTACAGCAGCACTGTGATTCTACAGCGGAAGATCAACTTTTAAAATACAATTTTGTTGTCCTTATCACTATATGTATATATATATATATATATATATATATATATATATATATATATATATATATATATATATATATATATATATATATATATATATATATATTAGGCACACACAGACATCAATACTCAGCGTATGAATCTCAACAATGGTGACAAGCAACATATTGTGATAAACAGATCAGCTCTGAACATTAGAAAACAAGCTACTAAAAAGTCACAGAAAAACAGCAAAATTGAAATAGTGAGAATAAAGAAAATTACTAAGACAATTCAGCTCATAATTTATTCATGCAGCAATGCATGATGGGAGGATAAATTTTGATTGGTGGCAAGTTAACTTGCTTAGTACATTGAACTTAAATATACTAGGTGTAATAACTACAAAGTAATTAATATTACAAAACATTTTAAGTTAAATGAACTCGAATTATTAAGTTAACATTACTTATTTTTTAAGAAAATTCACCTTATCTGGGCTAACAGTGAAGGAATGAGGACTGTTGGGGGTAAGACATTACAAGTAACATGAGTTGTGTAATCAGATTACTTTTTTTCAAGTAAATAGTAAAGTAACACATTTTAAATTTGACAAAATGGTTTTAAAGTTATTTTTTTCAAAAAAATAAATAATGCAAGTTACTTTGTTTTCCCATTTATTGACTGTCCTGTCCCGATGTTGAGAGTAATCGGGAGTAAGATGCGGAGGTGTTGTGTGTGCTGTGTAAACATGATGCTTATTGTAGTTCTAGACTAAATGTGAACAGGCATTTATTTACTATTCTCACTTGCACAAAAACAGATTCAGTATTCCTCAAAATCAATAAAAAAAGTGAAATGCAAAAAATAAAAGAATATCAATAAAAAAATATTATGCAAAACCTGCAATAATTATGTTTAATAACACAAAGATGGGTTTATATAATTATTTAATTACAAGCGTTCATAAATAATTTCTGAATTTCTAGATGTCCAAAGTTTGTGTTTTTTAGAACTGGAAATTCATAAAATCTTAAATAGTCCTGGAAATGCTTTTGATGACTACAGCAGAAGTACCATTAATATCTTTATCTTCGACAGTGGGGACCTTGAAAAGCAGAGAAGCACAGAGAAACACAATTACCCTTAAATCAACATTAAAGGGTTAGTTCACCCAAAAATTAAATTTCTGTTGTTCCACACCTGTAAGACCTTCATTCATCTTCAGATGAATGTTGAATCTTCAACAAATTAAGATATTTTTTATGAAACTCTTCCATAGACAGAAATATAATCACTTTCAAGGTCCAGAAAGGTACTAAAAAAATAATTAAAACAGTCGACGTGACTGCACTGGTTCAACCTTAATGTTACAAGAATACTTTTAGTTCACAAAAACAAAAATAATGACTTTATTCAACAATCTCTTCTCTTCCCTGTCATTATCCTCACGCAGGTGAGCACAGTGAAGGCTTCCGTGTTTACGTCCGAATGCTGGCTCAGTATTGGCCAAAGCTGATCACGTGATGCATACGTGTGATGATGACGCAGGAACCAGCCGATAATGAGTCGACATTCTGATGTAGAACCTGGGAGCGCTGGATGTAAACAACGCATGAGAATGACACCAAAGAGAAGATATTGTTGAATAAAGTCGTTATTTTTGTTTCGTTTTTGCGCACAAAAAGTATTCTCAAAAAATTAAGGTTGAACCACTGCAGTCATGTCGACTGTTTTAAATATGTCTTTAGTACCTTTCTGGACCTTGAAAGTGTTGATTATATTTCTGTCTATGGATGAGTCATATACATCTTGGATTTCATCAAAAATATCTTAATTTGTGTTCTGAAGATGAATTTTCATTTTTGGGTAAACCTTTAAGTTATTGTATTGATTATCAAGATTTTAGAAAGGAGGCATTATCTACAACAGCACATAGCTGTTTGTATATTGGTCAAACTTATTTTCCTCCCTTGGCAACATCAGCTGTTAGGAAAGTCATTTCAGAGATGGACCGAATTGTTACATTGTGATGAATGATTACAAAGCCAAACATTTTTATCATTATTATTATTATTATTATTATTTGGATCAGCATGCACTGATCACTTGTGATTTAAGGAAGTTATTTTGATTTCATGTTGAGTTATCGGCTAGGCTGTTTCAGACCAGAAATACATTCCCTTACTATTCGTTTCCTATGTGTCAGTTTCACTTTCCTCTGGTGATTCTGTCATTACCTTCGTAGAGTGATGTGTAGAGTAGAGATACGACAGGAACAAACCACCCAGAGCACGGCCACAGATAAAGAGGTCCGAGATGTGTCTCTCCTGTGGTGCGATGAGGTCAACTGGGCCGACAGCTTTTAGATTGATGCAGGACATCCTCCCAGATCACCGCAGCCCACTGGGCGAGAAAGTGTTGAACAACATGAGCGGTAAAACGAGACCCCTGCAGGGATTTCTGGACACAAGACTCCCTGCGGTCTTGATGAGCCTCTCCCCTGCTTCACATCCTCATCATCAAGGATTGTTTCAGGACATTCATCCTCTAAACCCTCCCGTTCGGGGGAAGACGACACGCTCAGAAAACACAATGTGAGTGTGCAGGAGAGAAATATTTTGGGGGCCATTGTTCTTGTTTTGGAGATGACTTGCTATAATTTCCTTTACTTTCCTGTCTGATGTTATCTGTAGAAACAAATACACAGTTTATCTGGCATGGGAACAAAAGCACAGTGTTTGACTGAGATCCCCATCACAGCAATCCAAACCCAAGCTTGATTTTAATATAGATCTTTGGGGTTCATGTTCTCAGCCGTTAAGCAGAGCTCAAATGCCACATGATTTTATCTCCCCTCATACTGGATGAGTTGCTTTTAGATATTGATACTCAATCTGTTTCACTTCATCTAACATCCGGGGAAATTTCATTTAAAATGATTCTTAAAGTCTGTCTTAGTTTCATGTGGGCAAAATTTGTATTTTTAACCCTCTGGTCCTGTTCGGTCAAAAATGACAATTTTTTTATTTATTTATTTATTTATTTATTTATTTTTTAAATTGCTTAATCTGAATGAGATGATACTTGGTGACTTGTGTCGCATTAGCTATGTGAACACACACAAAAAAATCATGGATATGATTTGGATATGTTAAAGAGTTGAAAAAAAAGTAGTCACACTTGGTAAAAAATGACCGACATGACGGAAATGAATGGGAAATACAACAAAAAATAACCCAGAGAATCTTTTGGTGGTACAAATTACAATTCAGTCGCTGTGCAGAAAAAAAGTGCACAGCAATGAAGGGGTGACACTCTAAACTGTCAAGAGCGCAAAATAGACATCCATCCATTTATTGGATTTTGATGTTTTGTGTTACAAAATGTCCACCTCTGTGTTCAGGTTTGACTGTAGTAAAATAATGCAAAAACTGACACTTCAAATCAACATTTAAAAAATAAATAAATAAATAAATAAAAATCTAAACCTTGTCAAAAAGTAGTCTTTGAGAATGTGTAAGTAGATATCCAAATCCACAACTTAATTTATGTCTAAAAAAAACACTAGCGAATTTATAATCCACTTTATATATAGAACTATAGGAATACACAATGGCATTAATTACACAAGTTTTTTTTTTTTTTTTCCACCAGATGACAATAATCTACCTTCAAAAATATAAAAATGTGGATTTTAAATACCTTGTCTCTATTTTAACATGGAATACTGCTTTAATTGAAAAAATAATAAAAAATATATATTAGGAAAAAAAGTATTATTTTCAATGGGGAAAAAATGTGAATTAAAATTGTATAAATATTGCATAGTATCATAAAATACCTGCAACATTTTAAATATTAATCCAAAAATATTATTGAACAAAAATATATGACAGATTTTCCTGAAAAAAAAAAAAGTTACATATCAAGGCTTCGGTCACTTTTGACCGTGAGCCAAGTGTGACCCCTAAACGAAGAGGACCAGAGTGTTAAAAATTAATGCTGCCCGTGTCCCAATGACAAGTCAATGTATTTGTTCAAATGCAAATTTAGTGTCACAGTGACAGTGAACACATTTATAATTGTAACGAGGTCAGTATATATGGGAAGAAGGAGGCGGGAACCGGCGAACGTTCAATAAAACTTTAATATAAAATAAACAAACAAAACGAAAGTAATGCCGGCAGACCCTCGCGGACGTCTGCCGGCCACACAAACATAATAAAACATAAAATAAAGTCCAGGCCTGGTCCTCTCTCGTCCTTCACGGTAGTCGCTCCTCCTTTTATGCTCCCGGAGCTCCTCCGTGAGAGACTCAAGGCCAGTGCACCTCCCAGGTGAAGCTCATTAACACTCGTGTCACCGGCCTCGCGCCGTTCCCTCACGGCTCTCGCCCGCCCTGCTCGCCACAATAATTTTTAGATTTCTGTTTCAGATACATGCTGTTCTATTCATCAAAGAATCCTCAAAAATGTATCATTATTTCCACAAACATTTAGAAGCACAACTGGTTTCAACATTGATAATAATCAGAAATGTTTCTTCAGCAGCAAATCATCATATTAAAATGATTTCTGAAGGATCATGTGACACTGAAGACTGGAGTAATGTTGCTGAAGGAGTTTGAAAGCTTCAGTTCACATTCATTGTAATAATAACATGGGAAGAAGCAAACAACACAGTATTCAGATTTTGTGTGTGTGTGTGTGTGTGTGTGTGTGTGTTCCACAGAAAAGAGACATTCACACGATTGGGAACGGCATGTGGGTGAGTAAATGATGACAGAACTTTAGTTTATTCCTTTAAATTTCAATTCAAAATACAACATGGCTTCCTGTTTAATAACTGAATTTAAATTCATGAATTGAATTGAACTTGGTGTGCAACCCTGGTGTGTATGTAACTCCAGTGAGAGTTTTCTGCCTCTGTTCTCAAACAAGGGAATGATCAATAATCAAACAGCATTTCCACTCCTCTTCATTTATATGCTGAAAAGCCCAGTGCATGTAGAACAAGCTAACACAGTTACTTAGGATCAAGTCTCATCTTCAGAGAGTCATGCAACAATCATGACAGCATGCGTGTTTGTGCGAAAGAGGGATGGACTTGCTTTTGATCGGCCGTGCATAATTACAGTATTTCACAAGCCCTGCTGATGTATATCACGGCAGCGAGCTCATACACATTCATTCATCATGACAGCAGATGCTGACTGGTTTGATTGCTGCTTCTGAAGCTTTCACTCAGATTTAATGAAGCCTCTGCACCTGTCAATTAGGTCATATTACAGCTCTCGTACTCTCACAACTTGATTAATATAATGCCAAACAAAGGTTGATAGCTGGGGTAAACATATTTTTCTCTTTATGCATTTCACCACCTCTTTTAAATATTGCTGCTGTTTCCTGTTATATTTTCTTGTCATCATCTTTGCAATGCTTGCCATAATGGGGTAACTTCTTGTAATGGTGTAAAGATTTAGTCAAAAGTTGTCTTTTTTTTTTTATTGTAAAACATTTAGCTGAGGCTGTAACCATGTTTTGAACATTTGGGGGAACATTTTGTGTTATTATCTAAAAGACCATAATGGTAATATTCTTTATTTTAGTATTATATACTTTATTTAGTTTTGCCTCTTTGTCGCCATCTCTGTTTGAAACCTGCAATTGCAATTATTTGTGGAATTATCATCTTTACGTGGGTTGTGCATCGGCACGGCTCCTCAGCGTGGATAAATCTGTTTGCTGTCAATCACCACATCGTTGTGAATACTGTACTTCAGAATCACAGATTCTACGTCTTGGAAGTATGACCAAAATAAGAATTTTCACTGGAAAATATCATCTGAACAAGTAAGTAACATGTCTGCCACTTTTGTTCTGACAACTGAGAAAAAAAAAAACCCATTACAATAAATTGCACTGCCAATGGTGATTAAATCTAACGATCGCTTAGCTCATATCGCATCAAACCGTGCAAATTATTATTATTATTGTTATACTTTGTTCTCAAATTGTTAACAACATCAGCATTGCGTGACTATATGTATTTAGTATTTTACGTTAACTTACCTGTAGATTTCAATTTCTGTAGCCACTCCTCAGTCCAAAGTCTTTTGCTTTTGACTACAGATGAATCTCCTGTTTTCACTGATGATTGTCATTTGGACCTTTCTGGATTACAATCCGCCATCAAAATAAGTTTAATTATTGCAGCTGCTGTGAGAAAAGGCTATAAATGATACAGACGTGACGTAATGACGCAAAGACGAACGAATGCATGCTCATTTCCCATGGAAACCCACCAGTACCATCCGGATTAGGAAACATTATTACAAGCTTACCGTTGTGAATCGGGCTAAGGTAACTAAGGAGATAGTTTTAAACACTGGCTGGTTATGTACTTGCTCAAAAATTGATTAAGGATCATTTTTAGCCAGAAAAAGTTACGGATTGCAGCTTTAAAGCAGTGCTGGGGGTAATGCGTTACAAGTATTATGCAAACCTGCAATAATTATGGTAAATAACACAAATATACTTTATGTATTTAATCTCACTTTATTAACCAATGTCTTTGCTACTGACCTTTGATGATCCAATTTAACCACACAAATAAGCAAAAATGACTAGATAAACATCAAATTTGTGTTTTTTCTTCTTCATTCTGAATTAAGAGTGTTGAACTTTCTTCTCCTGCATCCTATTCTTCTTCAAACTAATTGCAGCACAGCTGAAAGATTTGTTTGAGCTGCGCCCTCTATTGTACAGGTGTGAATTTGCATTCCCTTAATCGTTTCACTTTTGGTGTGAAAAGTGCCAAAAATAGAACTTTTGTTTTTTGCTATTAAAAAACAAACTTTCAATTCCAGCCCAGGTGAGAAAAACGCAAAAGTAAAGGAATGGATTACTTTACATAAAAAGTAACTAAGTTACTTTCTTTGGGAGTAATGCAATATTGCAATATTGTTTAACCATTAAAATTGGGTTTCTGTGAATCCTAAAGCCCGCCTTCTTTGATTTTATTGACCATCTCAAACATTTTGACATTGAAGAGCACTGTTAGAGGCAAACCACACATTATTTCTCACATTAACCCACCAAAATAAAAATAAACAAAACCTAAAATATTCTTACTGTGCACACGTAACTATGTTAATAGGCACCAATGTTCTATAAAGTGTTACATTTATTATTGATAGTTATCTGAATAAACAATTATCCCACAAAATAATATAGTTCATAAGCTTAACTATAAGGGATGTACAGTAGCAACTTGTGGCATAATTGGAAAAAAAACATTTATAATATATAACTATGCCATAATATATAAAAATATATAACTAAGTTGCTACTGTACATAGTATAGTTATATATATATATATATATATATATATATATATATATATATATATATATATATATATATATATATATATATATAATGAAAATATGTAAAATATAGCTTAAATTTATTTTGGACCCTGCATTGGAGCCATTCGTCCTTTTAAATAAAATGTATTTTAATAGAAAACGAACGACATTACACAATAAGACTATGGCTAAAACGTCCCCCACCTTTTCAATGCCTTTCTAAATGGACAGTTTCATTTTCATGCAGTCATAATGGAGGCAGAATAGCTTTATCAGGATCCATAGCCCCTTGAGTGCTAATATGGGGCTGGGGAGCCAGATGCCCTCATAAGCGGCCCTCGACATTATTTATTTATGGACGAATAAGTTCAGGCTCTTCTAATATTTCTCCGAGCTTAGCCAGAAAAGCTAATGGGTGTGTGAGTCTTTGTTCTCTATTTTTTAATTAACTCTATTAACTATCATGGGGATTAAGGTGATGTTGAATTGGGTATTTTTTTTTTTCACTCCTTATTGTCCATTCTGAGTTCACTGACTCTAATTAAATTTTCTGAAATAAGGTAAAAGACACTAAATGCAAAGAATTTGAGTTCTCATGACACATTGCTGTAATGTATATTTCATTCACCCACTTGCTGTTTAATTACCAAATTAATGCATCACTATGTGGAAACTGTATAAATGTATATATAAATATCTAAAAAATTTTAAACATGTGAAGTGATAATATGCAAATGAGTGTCCTTGAGTACAGCTGCCGTTTAACAACCTAAGTGTGAAAATTGCCTTTAAACTCATTGTCACTCATGAAGCAAACCTACATTATGGTAGGTTGTCATTAAAGGGCTTCTTGCCACCGAGCCTGTGGGGGAATATAAAAGAGGTAAAAGCTCAGGGTGTCTAAAAATCATCTTTAAACTGAGACACTCAAAATGCAAATGCAGATACATTTACTGTTAATGACTTGGTCGACAGCTCTGTCTCTCCCTCGTACATTTGCATCATAAATATCACCTACAGCAGCTCTGGAAAGTAAATTGGTGCTTTAATAGATTTGTCAGCAAGAGGGATTTCTCATTACTTCTATTAGGATGCAGCTGCTAAATTCTTCACCACCAGAACAGGAACTCACAGGGACAATAAATCAGGCCATATTAGCACTGTCTCTTCAAAAACAATTAATATTTTTATGAATGTCTCACCCTTACAAGTGCATTGCTTTTAAGTGACATGGATATGCTTTCATGTCGTAAAATCTGTCCTCGCTAATGTCCATATTGAATATATCAACATAACCTTGACACTTTGGCAGGTTGTCGTTTGCCCCCAAATAAATATAAATAAATAAATCTACACAGGCTGGACAGCATTTGAAGGAATATTCCATCTATTTAAGCTTGATTTCTTTTAAAATAATTCTATCAATGGAAGTCTCTGGGGCAAGTGTATCAAAGGTTTTAAAAACAGAAAGTGGACTATCTTCTATCTTTCATTAATTATTTTGTAAAATACACATTACTGGAGTAAATTATCCACAAATATTCATTAAATATACATTATGCAACTTTTTGACCTCTAGCAGTCTAAAATTTTAATCATTATGCATATTAAAGTGTAGTATAGGCATGGTTTGGAATACAGATGTTTTTTTTTTTTTTGCACTCTATTATTTAATTTATTCAACTTTTATTTATTTATTTGTAGCTTTAAATTTCAATTTAAGCTTGATTTCCACTGAAAATGATTCCTACAATGGAAGCCTATGGGGCAACAGAAATCTGATGCACCTTATTTCGTAAAATATTTTAGTTTAAATTATTTAGAAATCTATATTAAAAAATATATTTAGCATGTTTATTAGGTAGCATACTTATGCTAGATGATCTAGTCCCTGACATTGTCACAATCATATTCTGTTTCGTCTTGCTTAGTTTCCAAGTCTCACGATATGTTTAGACGACAACAATGCACAAAAAAAAAAATTTAAAAAAAGGAAGAAGTTTTTCCTTCGTGTTTTTTGCGTACAGATGACAACGTTGTCAAAACGGTCCCCGTTCACACGGATCCACAAAAACGACTAAAAACGCTGTATTATTAATGGCAGGCTAGTAGTTGCCGAACACTACACCTATAGGCTGAACACGTAATTTACATGCATATGACGTCACCGTTTTCACAAATTCATGCTTTTATAGATTACACAGAGACAATAACGCCAAAAATTTGCACTTTTAAACCAGTTTTTGATAGTTTGCACTGTTGTGTAAATGAATGACCACGCATTAAAAAGATTTTACTGTGTCGTGTTGTTACGAGTGTAATAGAGGCAATAGAGGCCTGGAGACCAGGGAGTGAGTCCAACTTAAAGGGAGTACTGACGAGGACAACAGGTGCTGGGAATCCGGGGAGATGGCGGGAAGACTGATGAGGGAAGTGCAGACAGGTGTGGAGAACAGGAGGATACTGGGAACTGGAGTCCGGGAAGGCGTGATTGTAACATCACCTCCCTCTCCCCGCGTCCAAGCACCTCAGATGTTACAACTGGGGAGGGGGTGTGGGCACCCTGGAGACCTACAGGCAGGTGCGTGGGGTGCAGACGGGTGCGGAGGTCTCCAGGATGGTCCTAGGACCTCAGGCCGTCATGGCAGGTCAGGAGCTGTGGGCAGGTGCTGGAAGGGCTCATGGCATGGCGTGGGTTTGTGGGCTGAAGTAGACTCGTGGGCTGTTTGGGTGAGCTCGTGGGCTGCTGGAGCTGACTTGGGAACACTTGGAGCAGACTCAAGGGCAGCGGGAGCGGACTGGTGGGCAGCTGGGGTGGAATCGTTGGCAGCCGGGGCATGAACAAGGGGAACGAGGGGACTTGGATCAGGTTCAGTCCGAAAGTCTATTAACCAAAATCTTCTTTGCCAAAAATTTACATTTTGGGCTGATTGGCAGTAGAAAACTCTGGAGACTGGGGCTGCGCGGAGGCAGAACACTCTGGAGACTGGGGCTGCGCGGAGGCAGAACACTCTGGAGACTGGGGCTGCGCGGAGGCAGAACACTCTGGAGACTGGGGCTGCGCGGAGGCAGAACACTCTGGAGACTGGGGCTGCGCGGAGGCAGAACACTCTGGAGACTGGGGCTGCGCGGAGGCAGAACACTCTGGAGACTGGGGCTGCGCGGAGGCAGAACACTCTGGAGACTGGGGCTGCGCGGAGGCAGAACACTCTGGAGACTGGGGCTGCGCGGAGGCAGAACACTCTGGAGACTGGGGCTGCGCGGAGGCAGAACACTCTGGAGACTGGGGCTGCGCGGAGGCAGAACACTCTGGAGACTGGGGCTGCGCGGAGGCAGAACACTCTGGAGACTGGGGCTGCGCGGAGGCAGAACACTCTGGAGACTGGGGCTGCGCGGAGGCAGAACACTCTGGAGACTGGGGCTGCGCGGAGGCAGAACACTCTGGAGACTGGGGCTGCGCGGAGGCAGAACACTCTGGAGACTGGGGCTGCATGGAGGCATCTGGCCAATTCGCAAAATAAGCAAGCTCAACAAATTCCTCCACATACCACTCCAGCAAGCGACCGTCCTGCCGGAACCCACACAGGCAATCCTCTGCTGGAGTTAGCTTGGGAGACGTGGGAACCTCCGAAACGAAGAATAAGCCCATCCTTACTGTAGATTTCCAGCGGTTTGGTCAGTTCTTACGAGTGTTGCTGTAGAGACGAGGCGAGTACGGAAATCCACAGTGATATAGGCTTTATTAGTAATCTAGGAACAGGTAGACAGCATAACACACATAAGATAAACAAGAGAACTGACAAGGAGCGCAAGGAGTGAGTCCAACTTAAAGGGAGTGCTGACGAGGACAACAGGTGCTGGGAATCCAGACAGATGGCGGGAAGACTGATGAGGGAAGTGCAGACAGGTGTGGAGAACAGGAGGATACTGGGAACTGGCACATTAGTTTTCATTGTCACTGTTTTGCCTGTGCTTGAGTTTTTGTTAGTAACCCTGGTCCCTGATTAGTGTCTCACCTGTTCCCTGTTCTGTCAATCACCATCTCCTGTGTATTTAAGCCTTCAGTCTTCCTCAGTTCTTGGTCTTGTGTTAACGGTGTCTAATGTTTTCATTCTCTCTGTGTTTATTAAATGGTTAGTTCACCCAAAAGTGAAAATAATGTCATTTATTACTCACCATCAAAAACAAAATAACGACTTTTCAATAATATCTAGTGATGGGCTTTTTCAAAATACTGCTTCCAATCTTTGGTTTCAAATTAGTGGTTCGGAGCGCCAAAGTCACGTGATTTCAGCAGTTTGACTCTCAATCCGAACCACTGATTCAAAACAAAAGATTCGAAGCAGTGTTTTGAAATCGCCCATCACTACATATTGTTGAAAAGTTATTTAGTTTTTTTGGCGCACAAAAAGTATTCTTGTCTCTTTATAATATTAAGGTAGAGCCACTGTAGTCACATGACCTGTTCTAAATATGTTTTGAGTACCTTTATGGATCTTGAGAAGTTCGGTGACATTGCTGGCAATAGAGGCCTCACTGAGCCATCAGATTTCATCAAAAATATCTTAATTTGTTTTCCGAAGATGAACAAAGGTCTTATGGGTTTGGAATGACATGAGGGTGAGTAATAAATTACATTATTTTCATTTTTGGGTGAACTAACCCTTTAAAGTGTTGTATATTCGTCCTGCATTGCGCATCTTCTTTGGATTATCAATACAGACAACCCATGAGAGACAGAATGCTGCTATGCAAATATTTGCAAATACATTTTCCTTTTTTTAACAAACAGAAGTTAATTTCTTTGAAAACTGACAGTGTGCAAAAAATCAATAGAGCTTAAGTACCTACCCTGGATTATTCCTTCAGGTTCAAGGAAAGTACTTGCGTAATTATTCAACAACATGTCTGAAGATTTCATGAGATATAAAGGATAAAGTAATTTTGTGAATGGTTTTATAGTTCCGATAGTCTCACGTATGCATACTTTCGACTTTCATTATAAGGTTTAGTATAGACGTTGCCTTTATTTTGAGGAAAAAAAACCCTACACAGCATGGGGTCGTCTGATCAACATGAAAAGCAGTCAACCATAGTTCTTTCTTGAAGGGCCATTTAAGGCTCAGACAGTCTGCATTCAAGCAAATCTGTACAAATTCAGTGATTACAACATCTACTGTAATTACTGTCCCTAAAGCTTTAAATCTGATTGGTTGGTTTCTCAAGTTACACACAGACAGTTGATTTGATTATGTTGGATCGCTATCAAGACATTACAGAACTAACAACAAGTCAAAACATAATTGTAAATTGACAATGGACACTTGGGTTTATGTTTATCTTAATTATTGCTGACTTTACCTCAGTAAATCAAACTCACTTTTAATTCAGGCAGCACTTATATGGTATAATGCTGGCTGAACACTTTAATGAGACTGTACAACTCAAAGAAACTTTAATGCCACATCCCATAACAACAGATGCCACAAGTATCTCTGCTACACCTGAGCATGTTGAACATGTTGCTATGCCGTATTTCTCCTGTTTGAACAGGGCATTTGTATCTCATTTCATTACTTGTCATGTAACAGATGCTTTCATCCAAAGTAAATTGCAGTGCACTAATTGCAGGAACGGTCCCCCTGGAGCAATCTGGGGTTGAGTGCCGAACTCACAAACACAATGAAGGTGAAATTCCCTCAGTAACTCTGGAATTCACAGAGATCCATACCTGGCAGTAAAACTGTGATCCTAACAAAGCCTTAACATGACTAACATCATTCCAGTCACAGTGCTAGTTATTCATTTGCTGTTTAGCTGACACTTTGACTTACAGTACAGTTATTGCAGGGACGGTCCCTCTGGACAAGCCTGGAGTTCAGTTCCTTGTTCAAAACACTTTGCTCCATGAATCGCCTCTTTTTGTTTGAACCTACAACCATCTGGTTACCACTCCAGATCATTAGTTAGCATGAAACTGCTTTCACAAACCATTTTACATCCAAAATGTTATATTCAATAGGGGAAAATATTGTGTGGCACTTTTTTTAAAAGGCATATTTCAGGCAAAGTTGACTAATTAACTAATTAAAAAATATAAAATGGAGTTGGCCACTTATAGTGTAGTAGTTGATGGGGCCAATTTTGAAGGATTAAGGGTTCCCAAACCATTTTTTCAGCTGAAACCCTTAAGCCTGGAACACACCAAGCTGACCCCGATGAACTACTGGCAACAAAAGCAGACTGCGGGGTTGGCTCACATCGGCAGCATCTGTGTCCAAAGTTGCCCTGACGCACCAAACCGACGCTCGGCAGCTGACGGCCAAGTAGCACGTCCTTTCTGCACCTGCTTAAGAAGAAATGCCTTTCAGTACCAGCAGGTGGCAGTAGCTGAACAGCCAATCAGAATGATCAGATGGCCCGACTGACATGTTGAATCGGCCGGAAAAAAAAGCCGACGAGGACCAACTTCAGCCGACGGTGCGGAAAACATTGAGAAAACTGCACGACGGCCGATGGTGTGTTCCGGGCTTTAGACATAAAATATTAAACTGAAGTACCTAAAATTTAATTAGGGCTGTCACTAGCCTTTATTTTGGTAATTGGTTGATTATTTTGATGATTAATCGATTAATCAGATTATTATTATTATTTTTTTTTAAGTGAACTTCCACATGAAATGATGCTTGTATGGAGTTGCATAGGTTAATTACAATGAGCAAAAAAAGGTTGACATGGAACAGCTAAATCTCCAACCTCTGGGAAATCAGCCATTAAAAAAAAAAACATGCAGAACAGAGGAGAGTCTGCTTGCAAACAGAAAATGCGGTACAGCTCGTAATAAAACAAGAATCAACATCGGCTTGGCTTTTTGGAGATGGCGAGAACTGAGGGATTGGAAATGTGTTAAAATTGATGCGGAAGTGGCTTTTTATTACTCAACAGGTGAGTAAGGTATTTTATTGAATGGATTAATTGCCATTATCAGGGGTGTGATTCTTCCGGAAAAATCCGGAAATCCGGATTTTCCGACCTGAAAATGATGCTCTCGTAAATCATGCGAAAAAAAAAAAAAAGGGGGGGGGGGGGGGAGGTTATTTAGGGTTGCGGTGGTTGCGATGGGTCGAGTATTGGTAAACATAATGACCGCTCACCGCTGTCAACGTTTTTTTGTGCCTCTGATTCATGTCGTCATGTCACTCCACACGTAGTCCAATCATTTATCACGATTGAAGATCAAAGTGTACGGCACCATTATGAAAGTGCACACACCCAACCGCGCCCAAACATCTACTCACGTGAACAGCTTCAGTGAACACGGATGATTCATGTAAGCAAATCCAATATATTGTCTTTCATTTTTATATGCAGGTGTAGTCAGCTGTTCTCCCTCCCATCTGCACTGTGTGAGTTCTGAACGCAGGCAGGTCAGTGAGTTACAGGGCCCCCCGTGTCTCCGTTCAGTTTAGCTAGTAACTAATAGGCCTAATATGCTGTTATATAGTTTATAGGGGTGTGACGAGCATCGAGGCGAAAAGTAGTCTCGTGATGTTGCCATGACAGAGTGTTAGGATGATTAGGAAAGAATATGCCACCGCTACGTTTACATTATGCCTCCACTGTCATTTTGCTTTGTATTTAAATAAAAAAACATTTAATTCAGTTGGATAACGGTCGCTGCCGCTCCACATTCACAGAGTACGTGCGATCACGAAAGTGAAAGTAAACAGGAGCGCGCATTCAAACGCGATGTCAATACCCCGCATTTGAAAGCGACTCCCTGATGAATGCAAATATCTCTCAATATGAAAGATATTTTAGGCTGGGCAGTGTAGTTGTAACCATCTCTTAGCTCTGTGTCAAAGAATTTTTTTTCTTTGAAAATTCTTATTTGCACTTTGAATATTGAGAGAGTGCGATTATGGTTGCATTTATTGTAAAGTTACCATAAAAATGAATAACAGTTTTCTCTTAAGCTTATTAAGCACAAATAATAAGGTTTCATTTGTTAACATTAGTTAATGCACTGTGAACTATCATGACCTAACAATGAATGACTTTTTATTAATTAACATTAATAAATTAATAAATACTGTAGCAAAGATATTGCTCATTGTTAGTTGATGTTGGTTAATACATTAAATGTTAATAAATGAGACCTTATTGTAAAGTGTTAACATTTTTATTCATACTGTTTTTATTTCTATGATCAGTTTGTGAAAAGGAGTTCAGTTAGGAGGTCAAAAGTTGTAGAAGCTCATAAATCATGTACAGTAAGGTCTGAAGACACTGAAATCATACAGAAGAGAAGTCAGTCAGTTGAGTTTGTGGCAAAACCTTTTACAGTGCTTGAGTATTGTTGTCTTTTACTGCATATGATAATTCATACTCAGAAAGCAGAACTGAAATGACATTCATTACGAGATGATTAGTTAAAACATTTCAAATACACCTGCAGAATATTTTTTTCTAGTCGTGTATTTCACCATCTTGAAATACTCAATCTCGAGTCTCGTCTCGTGAGATACATCTCGTCACACCCCTAATAGTTTATATAAAATAAAGTTAGCATTAGCAGAGTTGTCTGTTTTGCAGCACTGAGCAGTTATTTTACATAACTTTATCATAAAAAAAGTACAAAAGCAAGCCACGCCCCTCCATAAGCCCCTCCCCTATAACAAAGCCACGCCCCCATGGTAAGTGCACCGTATAGTTTCCTGCTTTTTTGTCCTTTGCCAATCACACCTATGCATTATGTAGCTCTCTAACAGAGTTCATTGTAAAGCATTATATTTATCTATTGTGAAGGGTCATTTCAGTATGGTTGTTGTAGCTGTGCTGGAATTTATTTTTAAGGAAGTCAATTAATCGATAAAGCTACAGTAACACCTTCAGCTAGTCAACCTGAGATAATTTCAATCTAAACTCATTATATCTCTTAAGCCTAGTAGTGAATGTTTTATGAGCAGAAGGATAATCTCTCTCTCTTTATATATGAGAAAGAACCATATTCATTCGCAGTAACGCACAGCTGAAGCACAACCAAAACAATGTTGTTCTGCAAAATGCATGTCGTCTTTTTTTTTTCTAAGTTACTGTAGTGTGCCTTTAAATTCTCAGATCCATGTTTCATTTTGCTGAATTCACTTTTTTGTTGGCGATCTCATCTTCAGAAGTTTGGCGTCTCCATATGTGATTGTCAGTCTCGATGCGCCTCAAGCTGTTTTGCACCATGAATAATTTTAAGTTTATGCATTTAAAATATACATCAAAAGTGCAACTTCAACAGGCTTTTCAGTCTAATAGACATTTTAAATATATCATTTTTTTCATAACTACTAATGACAGCAGCCTTTCCATGTACTGTCCAGCTTCTCAAGCGAAGAGTCATGGGAATGATAACGAATGCAGCACAATGAATTATAGATCATGTTATACTAGGTGAATGTGAAGTCTTTATTGTATGGGAACTGTTTTAGGGCATTCACCTCAGATTTCTTTTACACCTGAATCCCTTTCTCTCATGACCCAGGTAGGGCAAGGGCACACTAAGGTCTCTAGCAAATACACACAATGTTTCTTCTGAAGGTAAACTTTCTCTTCTTGTTTCTCTGCTTTTGCAGTATTAGTGGCAAACAGTATGATGCATAAACATCAGACATTTAAAGTCGGAATTGAGTTGTGTTAGTCTTGTATTCCCTATTGTGGTGCATATATGAGCAAAATGGCTTATTGAACAAGAAAAAAAGTAGCGTGGGACTTGATTTTGTCCCTGAGGAGTTGATTGGATGGTTGTGGTTTGCTTTTGCTGCATGTGATCTCATGTGAGTGACAGGTTGTCCCGCCCTTGCGCCAGTAAACATGTCGTCAGAGAAGAGAAGAGGTGCTTATTTTGGATTAAACGTTACTAGGACACATGAAAAAATAATGATGTGCACAGTTAAATCATAATAAAAATTGCAATATTCCATAAAAAAATAAAAATTGTCAACTTTGATTTAATATGCATAATATAGCGCACACAAACAAACACGTTTCTCGGTCTCAAGGGAACCCTCATCAGTATTTTTCACCATTAGATGTACAATGAACTTCCATATACAGTAATTATGATTCTGAATACTAATTGCAAACTGAGCATGAACATTTCATTGGCATAGCGGCTTGTAACATGACTGACATCTGTATTTGAATTATCATCTGGATGATTTAGCATTCAAATTCCACCTCTGTAATTACACGAAAGCCTCTAATGAATAAAATATCAGCCTATACTTCCAATACATAAACTTTAAACCCCTTTAGCTACTTGTGAGGATTTCTAAAGTTCTTCTTTTCATGTATTTTTAATTGGATCTTTAAAAAAGTGTGAAAGTGAACTCCATACAAAGTCTTGACGTGCAATGCCGAGGCAATTTACGGCAATTTAGCGCGGCTGGAATTGAGCAGACTCCTCAGGCACCTCTTTTATTTTCATACAGGATCTAGTGACAGTAATGAATCATAGTTAAGCGCATACTGCAGCGTAAGCTCCCAGTTTATTAAACAGTCAGCAGCTCATTGCTTTTGATCCTCTGAAGTGTCATAGTAACTGATTATGCCCAGACGTGCTGATGTTTCCCTTTACCCGTCTCCGTCCGTCTCCTTTCTTCTACCTTTCGCTCGTGAATATCGTGGGAGGGAGACGACTTTGACAAACAAACTCAAACAAACAAACAAACAAACATGTCGTTGGGCTGAGCTGTGACCTTGCTGTATATTCCCTCTTGTATTTCGAGTCTGTGTGGCTGAAGGGAGAAATTTAATCATCTTGTCCTCTGGACTCTCGCACAAGTTCACGTCGACTTTCTTGGGAAGGACGACGGAGATGCCTGAGAGAACGCTGTTGTTCGCTAGGGCCTTCGTGACCTTGCGTTCAAGTTTAGCGTGTTCATCTCATGTACCGAACGCAAATCAGATGTACTGAACAGCTACTTGAGGTAGTGCTGATAAGAACAGTGCTTTTACCACAGATGTCCTCAAACTTTAGTTTAAAAATAAGCCTGTCAATATAAGCAGAAGGTGAGGAGATTTGCCAAACCGTACGCTGTCGAGCAGCCTGTGCAGACGGTAACACTAAACGCTGTACGTCTTGAACATGGCAGTATTCGTATTATGTAACACATCAGCTGCCGTTTCCTCTCCTGTTCTTTTTCAGGCTGCTCATCGCGAGTGTATACCCTGTGGCTGTATCACTGAATGTGAGATAAAGACCCTTAACCGAAGCGAAAAGATTAGGTGTTTCCTCTGTGTTATGGTACATAGACAGCTGTCTCATACTTATATTCCCTCCATCACAAGTTATGCAAATCTGAATGTATGAAATGATTCATTTTTGGCCTCTTTTTAGCCTGGGCTATTGTACAAAAGCGATGTGTTTTGTGTCTCTCATGAACATGTGTATAAGTAGGCTAATAACGTTAACAATACATAGTTTGTATTTATCCGAAAATGACAAACTTGACTTTAAACTGTTACCATTTAGAATAAAAAATATATATTTAAATTAAAATAAATTCATATAAAATATACATTTAATATTGTAATAAAAAAATGCATATTTACATATAAAAGTATATGTAAAATCATATAAATGTAATATATATATTTTTTAATATATAAAAAATCAATACACTTTTTAAATAGAAGTCTCTTATGCTTGCCAAGGCTGCATTTATTTGATCAAAAATACCATAAAAACTGTAATATTGTGAAATATTAGTACAATTTAAAATGTTAAAATCATTCTAATATGCTGACATTATATATTACATTCTAATATTTGCTCCTCCTTCAAAATTTGTCCAATTTTGTCCAAAATTTGACCAGATGATCTCTAAACTGAGCTGCATAGAAATGACTGAACAGATTTTTTATTGATATTTTTTCAAAAGTTATGATATCTCGAACCAGTGTTAATTTTGGCAGCCATCTTTTATTTAGTCTTAAGTTGCGTCCCAAATGACGCACTATATACTATGCACTTATACACTATGTACTTATGCACTCATCCATGTAGTGCGTGAACTGTATAAGGTTATTTTGTCATTTAACAACGGAGTCCGATCCTCCCTTTCCCTCCACTACGTAATTAAAGCTGCGACAGTCGAGTGCATGAAGTGTCCAACATTCCACACTTCGTTTTTTCCGTTAATTTAGTGCATCATCCGGGTATTTAAAGTGCACTTTTTCTTTTTGGAATTTTCTGTGTGAACGCACTACTGCACTATTTAGAATAGTGCACAAGTACGCAAATTGGGACGCACGTTTAGTCTTTAGCTTCAGACGAAAATGCTATTCTTTAGTCTTTTTTGTCTTTCATATTTTAGTCATCGCATTTTTGTCAAGTTTTAGTCATTACTTTTAGTCAAACTACAGTTACCAACATTAATTTTGATATATGTTGTCTTTAGACAAAATAGTCATTATAATTTTTGTCTTTAGACCAATTCATTCAAGCTTATGAAAAATTTGAATTAAGGTAACAGACTGTATTGACATTGCACTCTTAGCAGTAGCACTTGTGCAATTGTACATATCCCTTTTCAGTGGTTCTCAAACTTTTTAGAGTGTCGTACCCTCTGAGAGATTTAACATCCTTCTGTGTCGCCTTACACCTTTTCCATTAAGGGACAATATTTGCCCTCTTAATGTTTTTTTTTTTTTTTTTTTTTTACCTTTATAAATGCCTTTATAAAATAAAATAAAAAATTGCTTAAATTTCAATAAATACAATGATGATAAAAATGAAGTGATACCCGCCAATTGGTGGCAGTAAGTTACTGTTTTTATGAGTGTATCATCAAGTCATTCATTCTTTCAGTATCAAAGCAAGCAGCTGTATTTATGAATGGGTCATTGAATCATTTGACGATTCGTTCAAAGCCGCAGATGCGTTCACGAAACAGCTTGTGTGCTGCAGTTCTGCTGTGGCTTTCATTGCAAAACAAAGCAAAAATACTGACAATAGCCTACTGTTTAAAATGTACATCACTTAATATTACCCTTTTGTTTTTTGAACTGTTGTATAAAATCACTGTCACGTTTGAAATCGTGTGGATATTCGGGAAACATATTGCATTCTTGCTGGTATAGTATGAGCAACATTAAAAACAATAACTCACAGAAGGGTATGTGTAATGAAGCGAATGCCACTACTCGCTTTGGGGGAGGGGAAAAGTGACGGGAGTCCGTGAGGGAAAATAAAAATTAAAAAAATTATGGCTTACTCGCACCGCACTTCCGTGCAGGGTGTACTTTATTTACATTGCCAGAAATAAAGCTGTCATGTCTTTCCCTTTTTACTTGAGACAGAGGACACTCAATAATAGTCAGAAATAATAATCCAGGGACAAAAGAACTTGCGTTGCCTCTTTTTAATGCTCACATTGCACTTGTATATCAGAGCAATCACTTCGTCATCGCTACGTGACTCCACCCATTACTTACGTATTAAAGTCACAATTATTATTTTATTCATACATAACACTCCTCCCCCCCCAAAACAGAAAGTCCACTTTTCTTTTACTTGTTTTTTTTGTTTTTTTTAAAGAACGTATCAACATGAAATAGAACAAAAACATCCTTACATCTGCAGCCAATTATTTAACGAAATTGAAATAAAGAACTTAAACTGTCAAATATTGTAGTTGCACATTTCCTTCTTCTTCTGTTTATCTATCTATCTTTTTTTTTTTTATTATTATTTCTATCACTATAAATCAAGCCTTTTTGGTGGGCGTCTTTCCCTAGTGGGATAGCGGCGTTCTGTGTTTGACACGGGCTCCGAAACAGGAATGATGGAGCTTGGTGTAGGTTGTTTTTCAGAATTTTCCATCTGCGGAATGCTTTCAGTCTCTGGTGGTGCAAGTCCTTCCACTGGTGTAAGTGGTGAGTCCACCATCACTTCTGGAAACATTGGAGAGTCTGAACAAACAATGGGTGTGGTAACAGCAGACTCAGCCTCCAGGGCAGATCCCAGCAACAGCTGATCCAAGTGTCTTTTCCAGATAAGCTTGTCAGATGTTAGTACAGTGTATGACACTGGCCCGGTCTGAGCTATCACTGTCGCTGGTACCCACTTTGGTCCTGAAGTATAGTTGCGCGCCAGAACATTTTGTCCTGGATGGAACAGTCTGCTTTTTGCCTTCATGCTTCTCCGTTGAACTTGCTTCTGTTGCTGGCAAGTTATCACCTCTTTGACAGTGGAAGGTCTCAGTAAATCAAATCCAGAGCGCAACGAACGCTTCAACATCAGAGAAGCTGGAGAAACTTTTGTTGTCCCATGGCTGGTGTTTCGGTATGACAATAGGAAATCGTTCAGGCGCTGCTGAAGGCTCCCTTGTCCTTGTGATGTCTTTAGGGCGTGCTTTACGGTTTGAACCATTCTCTCTGCCAGACCGTTCGTGGCTGGGTGGTACGGAGCTGACTTAAGATGTTGTACACTACAACGTTGTAAGAACACAGCAAATTCTTGTGATGTAAATTGTGGCCCGTTGTCACTGATGAGCTGTTCAGGGTAGCCAAAACGGCTAAACATTTCTCCCAGTTTTACTACTGTTTTCTCAGCAGTTGTAGAGTGCATAACAGCAACTTCAGGCCACTTGCTGTGGGCATCCACCACTATTAACAACATCTTTCCCTCAACCGGGCCAGCAAAATCCACATGTACACGCTGCCACGGGGTTTCTGGCCAGTCCCACGGGTGTAATGGGGCCAGTTGAGGTTCGTTTCTCACTTGTTGGCAGAATGGACATGACTTTGCTTTACCTTCAATGTCCCCCTCAAGTCCCGGCCACCAAAAATAACTTCGTGCCATTTCCTTCATTCGCACGATACCACAATGGCCCACATGGAGCTGCTGAAGGACTGGTTTCCTCAACGATGGGGGAATGATGACTCTTTGTCCCCAGAGAAGACATCCTGAATGAACCGACAATTCGTTCTTCCTAGACAGGTATGGCTTCATGTTGGTGGTGTCCTTAGGGACATGTCCATCTTTTACCATTTCCAAGACTGCAGACAGAATTGGATCATTCCGTGTGCATCTTCTCACCTGTGTTGATGTCACTGGAGCCATTGTGACTTGCTCAAAGTAGAAAATGTCTTTCTGCTTGCTCTCAGGACATGTCACGGGTAACGGTAGTCTTGATAGACCATCTGCATTTCCATGCAGCTCTGCCTTCCGATATCTAATTTCATATGTGTGTGCTGATAACAGCAGAGCCCATCTCTGCATTCGGCTCGCTGCTAGAGAGGGGATACCTGTGTGCGGCCCAAGAATGGTGGTTAAAGGCCGGTGATCAGTCAGCAGGATAAACTGCCTGCCATACAGGTACTGGTGAAATTTCCGAATACCAAAAATGATTCCCAAAGCCTCTCGCTCGATTTGCGCATACTTGCTCTCCGCTTTGTTCAAGGTGCGCGAGGCAAATGCAATTGGCCTCTCTTCTCCTGAAGGCATGATGTGGGAAATCACGGCTCCCACACCATAGGGTGATGCATCACAAGCTAATTGCAGGGGGAGTTTTGGATTAAAATGGGTCAGCACACCAGACTTTACCAGAGCTTTCTTGGCTTCTTGAAAAGTGGTCTCACATTGCTGTGTCCATTCCCATGCCTGATTACTACACAGAAGTTGGTGTAGAGGTTTCAGCAGTGTGGCTAAGCCATTGATGAATCGACCATAGTAATTCAGAAGACCTATGAATGAACGGAGCTGGCTGACGTTCTGTGGTGCTGGAGCCTCTAGAACGGCTCTTACTTTTGAAGGTGCCTTGTGCAGTCCATCAGCATCGATCACATGCCCAAGATATTCAACAGACTGCTTGAAAAACTCACATTTGTCTTTTCTCACTCTTAAGCCATATTCCTTTAGTCGCTGGAGTGTACTATCCAGATTACTCAGATGCTCTGCTTCTGTTCTTCCTGTCACTAATATGTCATCTAAGTAGCACTGCACCCCCGACAGGCCACTTAATACCTGATCCATGGCCCTCTGGAAAAGCGAAGGAGCCGAAGTGATACCAAAAGGAAGACGCTGGTATCTAAAAAGCCCTTTGTGTGTGACAATTGTCAATAACTCTTTAGAGCTCTCATCGACTTTCATTTGTAGGTAGGCTTGACTCAAATCAAGTTTGCTGAACCGCTTCCCCCCTGCCAAGCCAGCAAACAGATCATCAATGAGGGGAAGTGGATACTGGTCGGGAGACAATACAGGGTTTACTGTCACTTTAAAGTCACCGCAAATCCGAATAGACCCATCCTTTTTAAGCACGGGTACAATAGGCGTAGCCCAGTCACTGTTATTCACTGGTACGATGACTCCACTGGTTACCAGCTCTTCCAGAGCTTTCTCAACTTTTGATCTGATAGCATATGGCACAGAACGGGCTTTGCAACACTTGGGCTTACTATCAGGCTTGATGTCGAGTTTAGCAGTAATGTCTTTCATCGTACCAAGTTCATCCCTGAAAACACTAGCATGTTTCCCCAGAACAGTACTGAGCTCAGTGTTTCCCTTTGACACCATCTGCACCATCGGCCAGTCCAGTTTCATTGTTTCCAGCCATCCTCGTCCAAGTAAAGTTGGGTAGTCCCCTTTAACCACATACAGTGGCAATGTTGCTGACTGACCATTTAATTCCACTTCCACATCCATTACACCTCTTATGGCCACAGGCTCCCCCGTATATGTTTTCAACACGATATTGGTGGGCTTTAGACAGACATGTTTGAGTGTTTTGTGGTACACAGCATCTGACACTATAGACACAGCAGCGCCAGTGTCTATCTCCATACGCACCGGTTCTCCTTCAATGATGGGTGTCACCCAATAGCCTTTGGAGTCTCCTTCCATGGCTAGAATTTTTAGAGGAACTTCCTCCAAAGAGGAGTCAGTGTCGTCTGTGTACTCCTTGCAACTTGATTGCACTGTATACACATTTTTCTTTTTCTTTGATGTGCCAGGCATTTTATTGAATTTTTGTTTTGCAGTCTTTTGTTTTCCTCTGCAAACACGTTCTATGTGGCCTTTTTTTCCACAACTACGGCACACCAGTTCTTTACACCAACACTCCGATGCAAGATGTCCGACTTTCCCACACCTATAACATGTTGCATTTTTAGGTGCTTTACCAGGGGAATTCTGGAATGTGTTCATGTCAGCAGACAACTTATGCACTTTATCTGTGTTACTGAATTGCTGGGCTTCTTTAGCCGCAAGTTCCATGCTCACACTTATTTCAGTGGCTTTCTGCAATGTGAGATTACTTTCACTTAACAGTCTTTTTTGAATGGCTTCGCTTCGTAATCCACATACGAGCCTGTCCCTGATTGTATCATTCAAAACATCACCGAATTCACAAAGTTAAGAAAGTTTCTTCAGAGCAGCCACAAACATAGTTACAGTTTCTCCCTCCTCCTGATTTCTCTTGTGAAATCGAAATCGTTCCGCTATCACCAACGGTTTAGGTGAAAAATGTGCGCTTAGCACAGCCACAATCTCCGCATAAGTTTTCTCACCTGGTTTCGCGGGCTGCACGAGACTGCGTAGCAAAGTGAAGGTCTTTGCACCCATCACACTGAGAAAC
Organism: Chanodichthys erythropterus; assembly: GCF_024489055.1. Lineage (NCBI taxonomy): Eukaryota > Metazoa > Chordata > Actinopteri > Cypriniformes > Xenocyprididae > Chanodichthys > Chanodichthys erythropterus. The sequence continues at coordinate 45,760,409 of NC_090223.1, read as the reverse complement.
GTAGGCACAATCTTCTCACCCTCAATGGCGTTTGCCTGCAGGAAATATTCAAATCGCTCCGTATATGAGCTCCATTGTTCAACATTTTCGTCGAAATGTCCGATATTGCCTATGACGCCAGCCATATCGTCTTACAGGCACCGAGTTCACGCCGCGTTCAGCCGTTTCCAGCACTTTACTCTTCCATTAGGCAATTCACACACGCAGAAGTTCTTTCAAACATCCTCGTCGCCACTTTGTCATGTCTTTCCCTTTTTACTTGAGACAGAGGACACTCAATAATAGTCAGAAATAATAATCCAGGGACAAAAGAACTTGCGTTGCCTCTTTTTAATGCTCACATTGCACTTGTATATCAGAGCAATCACTTCGTCATCGCTACGTGACTCCACCCATTACTTACGTATTAAAGTCACAATTATTATTTTATTCATACATAACAAAAGCAGTCCGCAGTGAAGTATATGAACAGGTGCACACAAAAACCTAAAAGTATCAAAACAAGAAAATAAAGACGAAAACTGTATCGACAATATAGAATGGTTTTGGGGTTTTGCTTGAGGTTCCACAACAACACTCTCACCAACTTGGTTAACAAACCCTGAATGTGAGGCTAGCCCTCTTTTTATATGCCAGACTCCGCCCCTTTTTGGCATAATCCAATAAGAGGTAAGTATTGTACATTTTATATTTTAAACCCTTCACAACACTCATTAAATCAACTTTAAACAATAATTCTCCAAAATAATTCAAATATATATCTTCATCATCGTCAATAAAACAGAAACACGTAAACTTTCAACGCATATTTTACACATAATCTTCCCCACCACACACAAGACAATGGTTTAGCCGGCTTCCGGTTGTGCCGCGCCGGCGCCACCAACCGTTACGTCATAAGCAGGCGCCCACCGTGTGCTCTGTTTGGCCGACGCGGCGTTTACCCACCGAAAGACCGACTAAATCCAGACAATCGAACGAAGACAAGACACGGACAATGTGTCTGTGTGTAATGATCGGGCATGTAACTGTGCTAAAGGGAAATGTGATGTGGAGGAATGTTCATGAGCCATCGGCCCGGCGTGTGCACCCGCTTTGCCGACGGCAGAAACGGCAGGTAAGGAGCGGGAAATGAGAGTGAATGGGGTATGTATTTAGGTGTGTAAAAAAGTGTGTGTGTGCCCAGCAGGAAATATCTACTTCATCACAGTATGTTCAGTGGTGTATAAAGTACTCGAAAACCATACTTGAGTAAAAGTATAGATATCTTGCCAGAAATTGACTTTGGTAGAAGCTGTTTAGAATGTTACTTGAGTAAAAGTTTTAAAGTATGTGATATTTTTTGTACTTAAGTATGAAAAGTATTTTTTTTTATATTAAATGTACTTAAGTATTGAAAGTAAAAGTACAAGTAAATGTAAAATACAAAAGGAGCAAATATAAAAAATTGTTCTATACACAGTTTGAGCAGCAAGATTGTGTTCAGTTTTAACTCTTACATTTTGTTTCTTTAAATTGGCTAAATATTTATTGTAATTTTTATACATAAAACATACTAATATATTAATTATACATTGGTGATTCGTTCATGTTAATTTATAGTGCATTATAACTAGGGCTGGGTATCGTTCAAAAATTTTCGATACCGAGACGATACCGATACCTTGACTTCGATACCGATACCTAAACGATACCTTTTTCGGTACCAGTTTTATAAAATCTGTTTAAACAGGATTACATAACCTCAAAAAAATCTTTGGTTTTATATTTTAACTTTGTTGACTTTTTATCAGACTCAAAGACTCATCTCCTGAGCCACTGCGGGGAATAAAAAAAGCACAAATTAACTAAATTTACCCAACACAATAAATCAGTGCAAATAGTTTTAATAAAGTTTAGTTGTCAATGCAAAAAATTAAGTATGTGAGGCTCTTTTTAAATCACTTATTGTTCTTCAAAAAAATTATTATTATTAACAAGATCAAAGCGGAAGTAAGAGTGACGCAAGTTCGTTGCGTCTTACATTGAAATAAGAGTTCTGTGTCTTCATTAAAATCAACACATTAATGATTCATCTCTCATCCACTCGCAATTAATTTGAATGTTATTTTTTTATTACTTGGCCCGACCCGCAAATTATCCGCAGTATCAGGAGGACGCTGATACCCCTTTTTCAGCAGAATGTTCGCGTTCTGGAGCCAGAGGCAGAGCCTGTGCTCGTGCAGGCGAACGAGCCTGTCATGAACCGGTCGCGTGTTTCCATAGACTTGAGGGACGAACGCTGATGTAAAGCTGCTGTGTGTTGTACCTTAGACTACAAAAAACATTGCGCGTCCCACTGTTTCTGCAGGCAGTGCTACACTTTTGTTTTCTGTTAACAGTATCTGTAGTGAACCGGCTGCTCACATAAACAGCCGTTTCTCACCCGTCCATTCGGAGATAAACTGAAAACGAAACCGTTGATTCACTCGCCCTCTCGCACATAGGGTCTCTCTCGCGCGTATAGTTTTATATATTTAGATATAAATAACAATGTAGCGCAACGTTACTTGCTCCTCAACGAGACAGCGAAAGCATTTCTCCGCCCCTCTCCTCGATCGGCTCCATTCTGAGGTACCGAAATTTGGTACCGAATGACAAGACTTTTTTCGATACTCGGTAGTATCGAGGCAGTTCGATCGGTACCTAAAAAGTATCGAGTTCGGTACCCAGCCCTAATTATAACTAATGCAAGAGACAACTTTAAAATGTTAAAATGTAAATGATGAAATTAAAAATGAACAATACTTTTATTAACCTTATTTAATGTTACAAATGTACTCTTATTGTAAAATGTTACTATTTCATATAAATCCATGAAACAGTCATGCTTAAAAATTGCCATCTTTACACAAAGGCATAGCATGGGTCTATTATATGTGTACTTTCACACATTATTTGGCTCTATTTTAGAAAAATTGATGATTATCTAATCAAAATATGTGTTACAGTGCCGATAAAAACTGAAATTGAATAGGCTACATTTCTGATTTGTTAAGCTTCTGTGGCTGTATGAGAATACAGTTTAAATATGCAACTTCGCCGGATAATGAATGCATAACAGCGAACAAATAGTTATAAACTAATGCAAATGAATGGCAACAATCTTGACATTAAACAGTTGGTGTTTTTTTTTTTTTTGTCACATTGTTTTAACCGCTTGAGGTTACTACTAATGTCAGCCTCGACGACAAACATACTGTTCTCCACTAATGCAGCATCTAGTCGACAAACTAATTACTTTATAGTGATATGAAAACATGTAATGTAGTGTACATTGTATAACATTTGTTTTGAAGTGACCCGCTCTGTGCAGCGCGCAGCCTCACATCACATGTCAAAAGAAACCATACGAGGCATCAGTGATAGTTTTTATTTCGCCTCTAGAGGCCGCTCTCGTAATGTCTCATAATCTATGCTCGTGCGCTCTTCTCAGCCGCTCCAGCAATAGACGCAACCCGGAAAATTAAATCAACTGCGGTTGTGCGAGCACTTGTTTGCACATGCTTGCTTGCAGTCTGTGTTCTTCCGACTTTATTTTGTAGTAAGTAACGGAAATGCTTTGGGAAATGTATCGGAGTAAAAGTATATAATTTATTTAGGAAATGTAGTGGAGTAAAAGTTGACAGAAATATAAAAACTCAAGTAAAGTACAGATTCTCCCAAAAAATACTTAAGTACTGTAACGAAGTATTATTACTTCGTTACATTACACCACTGAGTATGTTTTTGTATCTAAGAGAGTTTTAATCTTAAATCTCTATGCATTCTGTGTTTATATTTGTTCTTCATGCTAGTAGTGCTAAATCCACACTTTTACAAAGATATATTGTCAAGAACAGCACTAATGTAGCGCGATTTGCTTCCGTAAGTTGAATAGGGAAGGCGTAGGACATACATTCCGTATTTCAGAAGAATACGGAAAGTGGGAGTACGTGCAAGGTGATCATTTGTTTATAAAGCATATACAGATACACATACAAAATACATTTTTAAAAAAAAAAAAGAGCAATGGTTTCTTTAGATAAGACCCTTATTCCTCGTCTGGTATCGTTTAAAGCCCTTTGAAGCTGCACTGACACTGTACCATTGAAGTCCACTATATGGAGAATAATCCTGGAATGTTTTCATGAAAAAACTTAATTTATTTTCGACTGACGAAAGTGCCACCTACAGGTCATGAGATCTGAAAAATGGATAATTTTGCTCATAACTTTTGAACAGTTTGTCTATGGATTCCTTGTGTCATGCCGAATCCGAGGATGCCGATTTACAGGATCAGATGAACCATTGGGCCAATTTTGTCATAAATTGCAATATCTTTTAAACTATTTGACATATCAGCACACAATTTGGTATCATCATGGGCATGTCATGAATGTACCTGGGAAGTTTGAACACAGTTCCACCTAGTGTTCCACAGATTTCGTAGGGTTCTCTGACTTATGCCGATTTCAACAGTGTCATTTGTCATTTTCTTTAAATGAGACTATCGGCAGTATTGAAGCAAATGAAAGACAGTTTTTTGTCCCAACTACTCCTTCTACAAATGTTGCCCAATTTTGTCCAAAATCGGCTCAGATGATATTTGGACCGATCTGCACAGAAGTGACTAAACAGATTTTTGATATTCCCTACCGTTCCTGAGAAATATCTCTCCAAAGTTGACCCTGCCTGTTAATTGTCTTATGTTAGTTAGCTTAGCATGCTAATTGGTTAGCTGTAAAAGTTGCCTTGTTCCAGACATTAGATAGTTCTCAGACAGACTCAATCTAAACTTATTAAAATATATACATACAGTGGATTTCTATAAAAATTCTTCATTTTGAGTTGATTCTCACTTGAACTAGTTTCGCTATCTGTGTAAGCATACATTTTCCCAGTGGTGCAACGAGATGACAGGTGACAGGCAGCTGACAGAGATTGTGGGTTTGAGTCTCATGTGGGACAACTTTGTAAAATTGTTTGTAATGTTGAGTCATTTCAATTCTTTTATTATCCAAGTTAGTGTTGAGCTAATCCTTTTCCTCTTGGATTAGACATATTTTGTTCATTCTGTGTTCATTCTCATCTGACCTGTTCATTCTGATTTCATACTTCTGAAGCAGCTGTTTCATGTACGTTCAATTTCTGCTATTTTTGCTCTTCTTGCTCCGCATTACGCTACAGCCCCTTCAGGGGCTTGGCCCCGTATCGCTGCTTGCAGCTATATTTATTATTATTATCAACACTGAAAACATTGTGCTGCTTAATATTTTTGTGAAAACTGTGATATATATATATTTTCAAGAGTCTTTGAGAAGAACTTAATTTTTATATTGTTTTGTTTTTCATTTTTCAAAATTATGAAACTTGTTTCCAGGAATGAATGAATGGGCATGTTTTCAGACTTTTGGACCTTACTGTATATTGTTGTTTTGCGTTGTAGTTGTTTGAGATGGCACAATGCAGTTTCTTAACACTTAATATTTTTACAAAACCATGACCATTTCAAAATTGCACAGGCATCAATTTTATAGAATTTTTTTTTTTTTTTTTTAAATAAAATTCTCTTTAATGCATTATATAACAGTCAGTTTGTGATCATACCACTGGCATCAAAGGTTCAGCACAGTATGTAATCTGAGCCTCTGGGAATTAGAAATACCAGGCTTCAGGCACTAGAGCTCATTAGTTGTTTAGCATGTGTGAAATTAATTATGATTCATTGTAAGGAGGTTGCAGGCAGTCTGGTCGAGCCCACAAAGAGAGCTGGGAGATATGTGTGGTGTCATACTAAATAAGTGCTGGTGTCTCTTGCTCAGGGGGTGGGTGAGTTTGATTGCAGACAGCCGTTGTTCATCAGAGGAAGTGTAAATGTTCGTAATCTAACACTCTGTCATACCTAGTGTGCAAATGAAGCAGAGGGAAGGATGCATGCTCAAATGGACTGAGTGGTAAGCTTGCACTCCTCACTAATGCAGCCGACATCTCGTGTTACTTAGTGCTGTGTACCCTTTTAGCATATAACTTTTGATGGAGGAGAGCTTAGAGTTTGGCGGCCTGATTTCCTTTCAGACTGACTATTAGAGCCCAACCGATATGGATTTTTGGGGGCCGATGCTGATATTAACTCGAAAAGAGTCGATTTATAAGCCAATATTTTGAATAATAAACTGGATATTAGACCCATTTCCTATAAACTACACTTACACAACATTCAATAGCAAAATATCTGCCTGTTCTATGTATGTGGGCTGTATAAACCATTTTCCAGAAGGGATTATGTTTAAAAAAAGCCTTAGATTACAGTCTCAATGACTAAACAATTGCACATCAAAAGTATATATTTTTTAATGATCAAAAAACAGTCTGGTTTTAAACATATAACAGTTTTACTTACTTCCAGTTGAAGCTGGTTTTAACGGTCTGTCTGTGTACTGTAAATAAATTATAATACTAAAGTTAAAGTAAAAGAGCTATACCAAACAACTTCAATATTCCACAAAACCATGTCAATGAATTGAAAATAAAATTAAAATAAATGTATAGCTACATATAAAATAAATAAATATAAAATATAAAATAAATAATACCAAAATATAATTTAAACAATGTAATATATGTAATAATAATCTAATATAGCAATGCATTAGCGGCTGTAAGTGATGTTACAGAATATTTAGAAGTGATGATAGGACCGTTAGCTAGAACTACCACAGTTTTTATATACAGTGTATGAACTAAATCTACAATCATTTCACATGACGAACGACAGACTCACACCGTCAAAAGAGTACATCTCCGTGGCTCGGCTGATAGCTTTCTTCTGTAGTGGATTTCTGGCGCTGTTGTCAACTGGGGAGTTGCAGAGCTCCCTCTGGTGGGCAAACTATGCAACACTCATAACATGAGTGAAGCATGAGACTCTGTTTCTCATGTTTCATCGGCCGTTATAAACGCAGATGCCGATTTAAATGCAATTAGCTCATATCGGCCGATAATATCGGTCGGCCGATATATCGGTCGGGCTCTACTGACTATATAAGGAGTATACACTGTCTGCAATCAGAAAATTGCGGTACCAAAATTAAAAGATGTGAATGAATGAATGAACCATCATGTTGTTACAAACCTGTCACTTTTTTTTTTTTTTTTGTGCAGGAAAAACAAGGAAGATATTTCGAAGAACTTAATTAAAACAGAGCAAAGCAAAGACTAAGACTTGAACTGAATTATTTAATAATGTCACATCAATCCTGGTTGTTTACGCATCATGTTAGTTTTCTTTATTTTACAAAAAGCACAACATTGTGTTTTTACTCTGAGTGTACACAAATAAAAGAAGACATTCTATAGTTTCAGTTGATATGTTATGTCTCTATGACAAGAAATGGAGTATTTTAAGTTCGTTTTGCTGCAATGTGAAAAAAATCCTGCAAAACGCGCCGGCGCGTTACCCGACTCCAGAGAGTTAAAAAATGTTTTACACTAAAAAAATAGTTTCTGAGCAATGTAGAGGCAAAAGTTCTAGGTGAACGTGATTTCACCAAGTACAACATCGTTGTTGGTTCTGGAACAACATTCCAATCAACCAATCAGATTTGAGGGACAAGTTTACAGTTTGTCAAGTTAAAGCTTACAACCAGGGTTAGGTGCTTCTACATCAGTGTCATTCACCTATTGTTTCCCTCATATTTTAGGGATAACTTATGGGTAGGATGAGGGATAGGGTTAGGGCTACTTTTTCGGACAGGAATGTTTTTTTTCCAGGATCAACAAAATATTTTGATCCAGGAACATGTCTTACTTGGCAAAACCACAGTGACTGAGTTGGGTATGTGGGACATTTTCATTTGGCCGTCAAATATGTACCTTCATGGCCTGAGAGCATTTTTGATTAGTTATTTATTACTGACTGACAAATTCTTTCTCTTCCACAAAATAAATCTACTGTCACTTACATGGATGTATTCAAGGTTTACGTTGAGTCCAATCAAAGAGAAGCATGTTTTAAGGATTTGACAGATGCAGTAGCTTTACAAACAGAGGGTAATGGAGGTTAATTAGAGACACATGCTTCAGTAGGTTTGATAGCAGTCTGTATTGGCACACAGCTACTGAAAAAAAAAAAAAAACACAATATATAAAAACATTGAACTATTTCTCAAATCAAATCTTATTTGTCAGATCGACCAGCTGGGGTTGGTTTGGGTTGGATGTGAGTTTTGTTAGTGAAAGCAGATGTTTGTGTCATTTTGTATGTATGAGATTTTCAGCTTTTATGGCATATCATAACTCATGCAAATAGTGATCTGATTTTAAGTGTATCCATAAAAATGGAAAATGGATTACCAGCCAACAATCTTTCTGGGATGAAATATGCATTGAAGAATGGTGGCCAGGCCCACTGGAGTCACCGTGCTGATGTTGTCAGCAATGAGATGAAAATGCCATTTGATGTGAGAGAAAGCAGTGTGCTTTCTATAGACAATGAAACTAAATGAGTGAATGTTGTATAAAATATAGCCCAGAGGGGAAGGTGTGAATCAACTGCAATCGGCTCTCTCGCATAATTGCAGCCATTTATTGATTTAAATAAGCCCTACAGAATCCATATGAGATAGATTAAAAGCCAAACCCAGAACATTAGGACATGAACAGAATATTAATTGCCTTTGAAAAGTAAACAATAACAAATCTTATAGGCTGATTACACAGGACACGTTAAGCGTTTTTACTTTTAACAAAAATAGATCTATAATACCTGAAGAAAGCTATCTGTTAGCATTTTTATTCATCTCAGTGGCAGAAGTACATGAAGACATCTTTGCAATCAGTTACATATCCTGAGCCAATCACATCAGCCATAAATGCCACATGACTTGTCCAATGGCAAGAGACAAAAAAAAAATGTTAAAAAAACTTAGTTCCTGTGCAACAATATTTACAGTGAACTATAATAAAACAATCTGCAAAATATGACCAAACCAGCTACTGTCTAGAAATGCAATAACAATGAATGTATATAAAAGCGTGACAATTTATACAGCTAAATGCTCAAAAAATAAAACATAAATTGTTTAAACACAAGTTAACAATGTTACTCACCAGCACATACAAAGGCAAATATCGCGTTTCACACTCTAGTCCAGTAAATGGCAGAGATTGGCTTTTGTATATGGTGAACGATGTCTTTTGCCTGCTGAATATAGGAAAGTCAGCATGAAATGGAAATTCACCTTGTATATTTTCTAAATGTATGTTATTGATCATCTTTGTGAATGCTTTTTTTTTTTTTGACCTTGTAATTTTTTATCAAAATTAATTTCGATATTCCGGTTAAGACAGACTTCTCTGTAGTAACGTTTGCTGGACTTCTCCAATCATTTAGTCTGCTTAAAACCCACCCCTTTCTTACAAACAGTGTTGGGGAAAGTTACTTTTAAAAGTAATGCATTACAATATGGCGTTACTCTCTATAAAAGTAACTAATTGTGTTAGTTATTTTTTATGGAAAGTAATGCATTATGTTTCTTCTGCGTTACTTTTTCTCATCTGGGCTGGGCTGGGCTGTTTGTTTTTATAACAACAAAAGTTATTTGGCAAATGTAAAGGCCCTTTCAAATAAAAATGAAATGAAATAAATAAGCCTCAGGCTTAAGGGAATGCAAATTCACACCTGTACAGTAGATGGTGCAGTTCAAACAAATCTTTCAGCTGTGCTGCCATTCTGGATTGCAGAAGAATAGGTTGCAGGAGAAGAAGTAAATGAGTAAATTTATGCTCACATTTAGTCTAGAACTAGTCTAGAATAACATAACACCTCTTAACTTACTCCTGATTTTTCTCAACATGGTGACAGCTGTCAGTTAGTAAATGAGAAAAAGTAACATGAGTTACTTATTTGAAAAAGTAACTAACAGTAAATTTAAAAGTAATGTGTTACTTTAAAGTAATCTGATCATGTAACTTATGTGACTTGTAATGCGTTACCTCCAACACTGCTTACAATTGACTGCAAGCTCATATTCAGCGGTGCATTTCCCAAAGCCAACTATGTTTGCAAGTTGCTTCGTTACCTACACAGTTCAATGGAACTTGTGACCATAGTTGGCCAAAGATGCTTTTGGGAAACGCACCCAAGATCTGATTCCACCCAATCAATGATAATCTTTTCGATAATCACTCATATATACATCACAAAATGAAAAAAAGGTTTGTCGCCACTTCCGTTACATTGAGACTTTAATGCATACACCATGCTAACTAGCCAAACTTTGACCAGTTGCTAATAAGGCATATAAAAGATATTTAAAACCAGCACAGGTGAACATAAGAATTGTTCCTGTGTGAATGGCCCCTTATTACACTGCAAATTCAAGCAGAAAAACATTCCATATGCAATCAGAGACAGTCGATCTGATGTCTGCCTTTGCCGGTGAAGCCCAGTCAACAGGCCTCTTCCGTCCAACAGTGTTGACGTATGCCAAAACGCACTGAAGTGTTGCAGTTTCCCTGAGAATGATACGCAGCCAACAAACACCTGATTTTGCTTCTGAATTCCATTATTCTGTCAGCTTCATCTTACATGCTTATAATTCATCAGCCCTACTGACGCCCCAAGCATAATCTGAACTCTACCCCTCCTCAAAGCAAGAACAAAGTAATAAAAGCTGAAAGCCATAAACACTTTTATTTTGAGACCGTCTACCCGGGAGCCAGATGCGTTTCTCTCCGAGTTGCTGATTGATATTGATGCTATAATTACAATATGGGACGTAGGTATATAAGAGACGAAAACACAAGGTGTCTGGATCTTGCAAGTTTGGCTTGTTTCCCCGCAAACAGTTCAAGGTTTGTTTCCCGGGAAACTCTGCTGCTCTTTCCTTGCCTCCATCTTTTTTTCTCTCTCTTTCCTAACAGCTTCCCGTCTCTCCTCACCCTTTTGAAGTGGCTTTAGACTTGCGAGACTCTAGTATGTGACAAACAGGCAGCGATATCGTTAGATTCCTCTCCACAGAGGGCTGCCTCTCACAGAGAACTTTACAAGAAAAACTCTCTGAAAGCAACCTTCTCTGGATGCGTGATAGTTTCATAAAAACCACTACAATACTCCTCGATACTTGATCAAATAATGAACGCTGTGTTCTCCCTATGGTAAGCCCAATTTGTATTGGAAAATATTTGCTTTTTGTGACAGGGTGTAGGAAAGTTGTCAAATCTTTTTAAAGACTGTGTGTGTGTGGCTCGTTTTCCCAGCAGGAAACGTGGATATAATTAGGACGAAGCTGGCACAACGCTATAATTTGGCTGGAGTTTGTTGATGTACAGACTGCTTGGGTGACTCCTCGTAATCATTTCTGGCCCACCTCCAATGAGAGCAGGCGAATTTGGATTCACAATAAAGTAAGCTATAATAAGTGATAAGGTTTGTGTGTGTGTGTAGAATGTGTCTTGTGGTATTTCTTTATCATGTGGATCCATCCCACAGTGCACTGCAGAACAGAGACTCTACCGCCGCCTCTACTCAAAGACAACAGCGGTTTGCATCTATGTTTATTTAAGATTTGTTGAAACAGCTATGCTGAGAAATGTCTGTCTCGCCTTGCTTTCCTCTCTCTCTCCACTTTCTTTTCAAGATCCAGTACCGTTCCCTGTCTATTGACACCAAAGGTTTTACCAGATGAAACGCAGTGCATTTTTAGAGGCCAGCAGATCCTTGCTTCTATTTTAACTTCCCAAATGCTGAAAGGTGCATGTTTGGGATGATTATGATGATAATACTGTATACTGTACGTGTATATCTTTAGCTGCTTTGTGAAAACTTCAGATGGTATATGGGAAAAGTGTTGCAAAGAAACATTTCAGTGTACTCCAGTGTGGACAGGGGCCAACACACTGATCTTTTCTCATATTTGAATTAAAGGGTAAGTTCGTGTAAAATATCTAATAGAATATTTTACTAAATCTGTGAAGTCATGGAGCATTTTGTGCCTAAAAAGATCAGGATGTATTTGGCTTTAAACGATACCAGACGAGGAATAAGGGTCTTATCTAGCGAAACGATCAGTCATTTTCGAAAAAATACAACTGTATACGATTTATAAGCACAAATTAACGGCTTGCATGTACTTCCACTTTCTGTATTCCTCAAAACGCTTATACTGTATGTCCTACGCTTTCTCTATTCAACTTACGGAATGAACGTGGTGCCAGTTTTTTTTTTTTTTTGTTCCGTAACTAGAACGGCGTAGTAAGCGTTTTGAGGAATGCGGAAACACGTGCAAGCCGCTAATTTGTGTTTATAAAGCATATACTGTTGTATTTTTTTAGAAAATGGCCGATCGTGTCGCTAGATAAGTCCCTCATTCCTCGTCTGGTATTGTTTAAAGCCCTTTGAAGCTGCAATGAAACTGTAATTTTGAACTTCAACCATTTGGAGGCCATTGCAGTCCACTAGAAGGAGAAAAATCCTGGAATGTTTTCATCAAAAACCTTAATTTCTTTTCGACTGAAGAAAGAAAGACATGAACATCTTGGATGACATGGGGATGAGAAAATTATCAGGAAAATGTTATTTAAAAGTGGACTAATCCTTTAATACAAGCCTTAACTAGCAAATATCTCAGCACTCCACATTATTCAGTCAGTATTTTCTACTTTATGCCAAGAAAAACAAGTTCTATTCAAAATGTGATTTTATTTTTTCTCCTTGTCCTTATAACAGATTTAAAAGTTTAAGCTTGACCAGGCTGGTTAAAAATAAATTCTCAAAGACTCGGGGAACAGAATCTGCAAACAATCCAGCTGTCGGGATTCGTTATGATAGAAGATGTTGATGTAGTGACTTTAAAGCTGCGGATGCTGTCCTGTGTGTGCATGGAGCTTAACCAGCATCAGTGTGATAAATATTAGAACCTCCTTGTGTAATGCTGCATTCCAGGCAGATTTTTGAGCCCGCAAGTCACGACTTCAAACCACGACTCATGACTTTGTAGTGTTCCAGGCAAGTCACGCTAAACTGCCTGAGTGTAAACAAACCAGCATGGCGGACCATACGGGGCTTATGCTCATTTACAATCATTTCTATCGCCAAAGGTGCTTACTCCTTGCTTGTTTGAAGGAAGCGGAGGAGGAAAAGCGGTGCATAAGGCAAGAGAAGATGTTATACCTTTTATTTTACGTTATTTTACCGTGCACTTGCATAAACACCGCATCCGTAGGGGCTGCTATTGTTGTTTCGCGGGCTATGTGACGTCAGAACGCGTAACTGGGAGTACATCGATCTAGTACAAGTTCACGGGTGGGAAGTCACGGGTTTGACTGCCGTTCCAGTGCACTTTCACGGGTAGAAACAGAATCCATTCCCCTACCCCACTGATGAAAGATGTCGATGTAGTGGCCATTTTTCCACTGTCAGGCCTATCGGTTCCTAGAATGGTAAAGAACGGTTCCAGTTGTATTTCCTCTTGAACTTGGTATGGCTTGGCACAATTACAAACCGTTCTTGGCAAGAAATTCTCTGGATGGTTGTCTGAATCATGTTGAAGTGACGTCACAACTCAGGATTGGTCACTTGTCTGATGCCTGACTACCAGTGTCTCTGTAGCTGGCTAAGAGCTCTATTGAGTGACGTAAACACAAATTAATAATAAAATTAAAAGAAATATCTGATAATCCTCCATAACACAGTCATTATTTACAGTACACCGTTGCATTACTAAGGCAAGGGCTGACTATTTATTTTACATTCCAAAGAGCGGCTGTTATCAGCCCCGCAGTGGAAAGATGAAACCGTAACTGTACCGGCTGGCCCGGATTGGCACGGAATGGAACGGTTACGCAATGAGAACCATTTGGCCCCCTTAGTGGAACAGTGGCTTATTTGAATCACATGGTCAAAAATACTTGATATCTCAATGTGTTATTTTTATTTCATAAAGATTTTTTTTTTTTTTTTTAACTCTATATAACTCATTAAAGTGTAGTGATGATGATTAGGGGCATGAATACTGACTGATGTTACAATAAAAAAACAAATATTTAATCATAACATGATTGTGCAGTTTTATGTTTATGTAAACTGTCATTATATATATTTTTTAATGTCTATATTGTTTTTGTTCATTATTTCAGCTTACGTTCTAGTAATTTTAGTACATCAAGTTAAACTAAATGAAAATGAGAAGTGTTGATTTGACAACTAGCTGAAATAAAATAAAATAGCAAATCCTCTTGAGCATTTCTGCTGGTAAAACAACAGTTGCCAGGCCATGTGACATTGCACCTTTAAGGTCCGCAGATCTCAGCTTTATCCACTGTGTTTGTTCAAACGTGAAAAAAGTAATCGAGTGAAAATGGCAAATGTTATACCCTGAAAATACAATTTCCGTCAAAGTGCTATGTTTACAAGTCATGAACTATTTCCTATTTGTACTCTGGTCCATCATTATTGCAGTAGTGTGAGAAGAAAGATATGCTTTGATGCTTGTGTTGGGTGTGATTAAACTTTTACTATGCTTTGCCTTTGTTATTTATTGAAATGACAAAGACATTCATTCTCCATAATAAATGTGGCATGGAGTGGATGGATAGGACTGTGATTGGAATAGGAAAGGTGCTTTCAGTCTTTTCATCTGCTGGAGAGAATTGAGCCATGCTTCATTGTCTAGCTCCTGTAATGAGGACAATACTTTATTTTCAAAGCATGAATAAAAACAATACCTGTAGGGGATCAAGATAGACCTTTAGAGGAGCTGGCATTCATTATGGAAGATCCTAGCTGGATTTTTGCTTTCTAATTAATAGCCAACTATGAGCTAAGCACAGAGTAATGAACTCAGGCAATTTAGTTTTACATGTGTGAGACACAACAAAGTTTTTTTCTTTCTCCAGCAAATTTTCAGAGAAAGGAGGCACTTAATCATCAGGAAATTTGTTTATCGCTTACCTCCAAACCTCAAGGTTTTGTAGGTAACAGGAATGCAGATTTATCCTAAATTAAGCTGTCACTTTGTAAGGACTGTTTTGAGACCACACTGTAAAACTCAAATGTTTTGAGTATTCTGAACTTAAGTAAACTTTTTTAAGTTAGTAGAACTTACATTTTTTGTGACAAGTTGGGTGGAGCAGAGAGTGGCCAGTGTGGTGCACAGGTGTCTCTCATTAACAATCACGTCACTAACATCCCTTCACTTCCACTGTTCTAAGCCTTGACAAACTCATCATAATGTACAGTTAATTTACATAAACGTCACATTCAGATCTTGGTTAACTGTTAGATGGCAAATAACACATCCTATTATAACTACCAAAGAGACTGTCATTATTATATACTTGCATGTATATAAAGAAACAACATACAGTATATGTGGTCTTACAAGTTTGGCAGCCCATCCTCAACCTAACCACAGGCTCTACTCTTCACCGCAGTGGTAACCCTACAAAACGAACATAACAGAATCCCCTGTAATCCCAACATAACACAACATTAAACACTAACCCTCTACCGCATAGTGTTGCCATATAGCAACATACACTTTGTGTTCATTTCCTTGCCACTGTCTCTTTAACAGAACATTCTAGTTTTTTTTTTTTGTTGGTAAGAGAAGACCTTAGTTTAGCCAATGATGTGCTTTGGTTGAGTCACATGACATGCATTTTTTTTCTGTGGCGCGATTT
Organism: Chanodichthys erythropterus; assembly: GCF_024489055.1. NCBI lineage: Eukaryota > Metazoa > Chordata > Actinopteri > Cypriniformes > Xenocyprididae > Chanodichthys > Chanodichthys erythropterus. The sequence continues at coordinate 45,744,707 of NC_090223.1, read as the reverse complement.
TCTGACAGACTGCCGTGTCTTGTATGTAGTTGCTGAAAGCAAATTAAAACGTCAGTAACAAACAAGGACCCGCCCATGTCACATTCACAAAAAAATTGTTAACATCATCTCAGGTAAGTTATGATAACATATTCACCACTCAAAAATGTTTTTATGAAATTAGTTTTTGGTAAATCGATAAAATGTCTGTGTTGCCATATGGTAACACTGCGCAATAATGGAATGGCATTATTATAATAGGTTAGATAGCTAGCAAAGGCCAGCTGCAGTCTGTTAAGCTATAACAATAACAACATTAATGCTAGTGATATAATGTTGATTAGTTGTATGTCAAGGACTGTCATGACATTTGTATTATGGATTAAATCAACATCAGAGATCTGCCACCACAGCCAGTATACTGGCCCAGACCAACCACTGTCCTACCATTTTGTCTCAAAAAGGCAGGTGCAAGTGGATGTAAGTGTATTGTTAGGGTGAAGTGCACCAAATGTGATGTGTACATGTGTCTCACCTCTTAAAAAAAAAAAAAAGAAACAGAAAAAAGGTGAAGTTTCAAGGATTATGAGGGGTTCATGTTCATAACCTTCCTCTCATAAGATTGCGTAATGTTGAATTTTCATGAACTGCAATGTTTTTGGTTTTATGTCAATGTTTTATGATACATGATGAACAGTATTAGATTTGTTTTTTACTGTCTACATTTGCAATTTAAATAATATTCACGAAAAACGTAATGAAATTCAAAGAATATAAAGCATTATTCAGCAAAAGAATAAATTCCATAAATAAAAGCACAAGATGTTGGAAAATAAGTATAAGGTGTTTATATTTACTGCTAAAGCTTATAATAGCACCAATTTATTCAATACAAACAACATTTCTGAGGAAAATAATTACTATATACACTTACACTTATTTTAAGTTCTTTCCACTATTGCGCGTTGTTGCCATATGGCAACATATCATAAAGTACCTTAAAATAATATTTTAATAATATTATATAATAATATAATATTAATATTTTTTACAGCACTTCAAGTTAAGCCATTCTAAGAAAAGAAAAAGAGTCAAATATATTTAATAAATTTATCATAATGCGTGCGGTAGAGGGCTAACTTATGCCTTCCTATGTTAATCTTGTGCAAAAACAAACAAAATAACACTTAATTTCAACATGTATTTATAGAGTATGATTCAAAGCATGCTGGAAATTAGAAATCTGCTGCAACTCAACTCAATCATATTAAGTTCAGCTTACTATAATGACATTTTGAGTTCATTCAACTTTTTTCTATTAAGTTCAATGAACTTTCATTATTATTTGAGTGAAACAAACTCATTTCACTTAATTAATTTTACTAGTTTTACAGTGCAGGTGTGTAAGTTGAATTGTACATATTGATAAGCTTTACACTATATCGGACTTGTATGACTTACAAGAACAAACCTCTTCTGGAAGCTGACCAATGAGGTTCATTCTCGTGTGTTACACCGTAACTTGACGCGATGCAATTCCAGCGATGGGCAATTTGACTGTCCACACTAGATGCGACGCAAAAATGAGAAGCGATAATATCAATCAAAAACTACAGCCAATCAGAAGAGATGGGGGGCTCTCTCGGCAAGAGCACAGTGGACACAATTAAATGGGCAAGTACTTAGTAAAATTCATAAATATTACACAATTTAAACATTATTTAAAGTACATACGGAGTGTCTGAACCAATCTTTGTCATAGAATACACTTGTTTGTTCGCATTGAGTTGACAGTTTGAACGTTCTTGTGCCTATTTATTTATTTTCAAGATCTGAGGTGATTTAGCCAGTGCTGTTTTCATTACAGCTAAAAAGCTGGAAATATTCAAACTCACGTTAGACACTTTTTACATTAAATATAGCACATAAACAGTACCTGATATTATCATTGCCATAATTTGTGTTGCTGTATCAGCTGCTACGTTGCAGAGAAATAGAAACCGTTTCTAAAACAGAATATTGGCGTTTTGCCGTCACAGCTGGTTAGGACAAAAACTCCGACTAACATTGGAAAGATACCTTTTATCGCTTGTCGCGTGTTGCGGCGCGTCTGGTTAAGACACGATGTTACGCAGCACATTTGAGCTTCTGGAAGAGGTTTGTTCTCTCGCGTCATTCAAGTTTCGTTGAGCTTCTGTTTATGTTCGCTGATCAATGATTATATGTGAGTAAAAGCCTAAATTAAATCTGTTCATCATAAAAAGCGACCCTTAAAAAAAATCTTACTAACCCCAAAGAGATCAAAATGACTGTTTTAATGTGTTCTACAATGTTTCATGCTATATTAATGTTGTGTTTGGTAATAGCTTATATAACAGATGTAATCGGTCTTACTACAATACACATGGGATTTGTGCCTCTAAAGTAATTAGTAAAATAATGGAACAGCAAAGTCTATTACATTCATGGAAGTGCCAGATGCCTTGGAGTCCGGCTGCAGGATATATGCTAATGCGTGACATTATGACGGAAATGATCCCTGCCCTCTTGTAATCTCGCTTCAGTGAGCAGAGTCCAGCCGAGGCTGATGGGATAGCGGGCATGCCTATATTTTGGCTGAGGACAACCCAATGCAAACAACATTTCCATCCCATTTGTCCTGATGGGAACACCTCACATGCCAGACTCATAAAAGTGATAGAATACGGCTGCTAAAAGGAAAGTTCATCAATCTACTAATATACGGTCACTCCGACACTTTCAGAATCATTGGCTCGTAAAGGCCCATTTGCTGCCATTTTACATTAGAAATTAAATGTGTTTCAGAAAAACATCTCACAGGTGGATAGTGTCATAGCGGATCTTTATAGAACGCAGCAACTTGTTCAGATATACACCGAGAAGTCGGCAGCGTGGCTTGTTTTGATAAGTTCCCCTTTAAAACATCTGTTTTTAAAAATGAACAGATAAATTTCATCACACGTCGTCTCCATTGCGCTGTTTTCCATTCGCCTCACAGCTTGCCATTAATAAATAAACAAATAGACTTATAGATCACAAGGAAAAATAAATGGATAAGAGGGACTGCAACAGCTTTCTCCCTGAAATCTAGTTCTAGATGAGTTTTAGTATTCTCTTTTTCCAGGATGGTGAGACTTGACTTTTTTTTGGTGTACCTCAATCATGATAGCTGTCACAATCATTTTTTCTGTATTCTAACCACCAGAAATCATGTGTTTACCTAGCTGCAGAAAATGTTACATAAACTTACAGTATTGTAATGTAACAAATCTCACGCACCAGCCGATGTTTTTTTTATAAACATGAAATTATGAATCACGGCTGTGTTGTCAGTCATTCCTTTTCTGCTCACATATTGACCAGTCTAAGCCAGCATGTAGGCAGTGAAATCAACAGATTCCTCCTTGTGAGTTTCTGTCCCCGTTGGCGATAAACCTCAGTAGAAACCTTTAATAATGTTCAGCTTAGAATTGGACATGGTATCTCATGCTCTAATGATTCTCATACTCTCTAAATAAGGTTTATTTGACATACTGAAGCATGGGAGGCATTTTTTGTAGTGCTGAAAGTGACCTGTATGTCAGGGTTTAATTTCCTTGACTTGTTTCTGTCTCAACCTTTAATTTGAATGGATGAGGAATCATTGTTCGTAAAGTCGCAGAGTGCCGCTGGCAAAATATCTGTAATTGGGTTTGACCTTTTACTGGGAATACCAAAGTAAGAAATGAGAGTTTTTCTAATGGCATTGGTGAGGATGCTGTGGCTTTCTGAGTGCCTGTATTTTCAACCTATAAAATGTAATAAGCTGTGCATATTATATATACATACATCATGTGGACAAACATTATGCAATTGCGTAGTTTACAATGGCCTCTATCTGTTTTAATTTCCTTGTGGGTTGTGAAGATGAATTTCCATTAGTAATATGTAATATAGACAGGCTGGTTTATAAGATAAGCTCTCCAAATCCCACACCTGAATGCAGATTAATTCACTGAGAATATAAAAGCCATTACAGTGCTGATACATTTAACATTGCAGGATGTCAAAAATCAACAGAAACTCAACAGAAAATGAGCTGCATTCTTTATTTAAAGGCACAATAAGTAATTTTTGGCACTAGAGGTTGCTTATTCAAAACAAAGGCGTTGCTTGATGATGCTGTGAATTGGTGTGGAAAATGGAAAGGAATCCGATGGACTCGGGCAGAAATCACATCATATATTATCATATTACATCATATTATAATGTTACTCTGTGCGTTTGCTTGGTGGCTGGTATGAGACACTTTTTGCACACTGCAGTAATCTAAATTGATATTATTAAAATATAAATCTAGGGTAGTGCGGATATGACATGCGACACAATGACACGGTCCATGTCCTGGTTAAAATTGCTGATTTCTCTGGATTTCAACATTGTTGGAAACGTCTGAGATAATGTAAGTAGTACACAAGTCAACAAAATGTATAGCACTGTTCTATTTTATTTTATTTTTTTTGGATAGTTTAATCTAAAAGTCTTACATATTGTGCCTTTAAGTAATAACTCATTAAAGGAATAGTTCACCCAAAAATGAAAATTATCCCATTATTTACTCAACCTCTACGGAAGCATATGATTAGCAGTATTCACTTTGAAATTGCAAACTGGCAATGCAATATGTAAAATGGCAATGCATTTCTGTATTTAAATTTACGTTTTCCATACCATATGTCTAACGTTTGGAGCAAAATGAAATTCAATAATATAATTTACATTTGCTATTTCCTATACTAGTTTAAACATATAATTTAAACATATATTTTAACGTTTTTTTAAGTTGCGAAATTATTGAATGATTAGATATGTTTAACATGTTCAAGCAAATATTGTAGCAAAATGATTTATTTCATTTAAATGTTATTTTTTCTTAATTTGTCTTAAATGTTTTGTTTTTTTTTCACTATGAATGTAGCAAAATTTGAAAATGCAATCCAAGCCAATCATTTCTCACTCTATCAATAAATGCATCAAGGCGGAGCCAGGTGTTGGAAACATGCTGGTGGCAGAGATATTAAGAGCGAGACACCGGTAGATGAAGTGGAGCAAAAACAGAGAAATGTCAATGTTCCTGAAGATAATGCGTGTCAGTCAGTGATAGAACCAGCACGTTATTAGAACCATAGATATTTATGGTTAGAACATCTCACAGATTGGCACTTGTGCACCTTATCATGAGTGTGGAGGTGTATCTGTTGAAGTGCTAAAACAGCTGTGTCGAGTGAGCGATGTTTTACAACTCCTAGAAATAACCTTTGATTATAGCTTGCTCTATCAGTATAATTGTATGTTTTTCTGTTTGTGTTTTACCATTCTGATTGTTTATGCATCAATTATATTAATTAAATGATGTCCATCTGGATACTAATGAGTGTTATTTATAATAATAATAATAACCTGTGTTATCCTGCTGGAAGCAACCGTCAGAAGCTTACACTGTGGGCATAAAGGGATGGACATGGTCAGCAACAATACTCAGTTAGGCTGTGGGTGCTAAGTTGGGTGCTAAGGAAATATTCTCTGCACCATAATATCACCATACCAGCACCTGTTCACGTCTGTGAGTAAAGGAACCAGTTGTAAATCACGCAACCCGGCAACTCTGACGTCACTGCCATTACATGAAAGGCTGAGGTGCCTCACTGATCCAAGTTAGCCATTATGCACTGTTGCCAAGTCTGCGGGTTTCCAATGGAATCAGGCTACTTTAACAGTGTTGCTGCGGGTTGTCCGCAGGTTGAAGCAACCCCAATAACATATTATACTTAGCCCCTGGAATGCTTATTTTACCAGGGGAACCCTGCCAAAAAAAAACACAGATTTTACCCCACGGGATGCGTTTGTTTTTTTTTGTTTTTTTTTTTAGCAGGGGACCCAGATTGGGCTAATTTTGGGCTTGTTTTGAGTAGAAAAATGGGTTTGGGCAGGTTTTGTTGTGGCAACCCTGCCATTACGCTTTTTCCAAAGTTAAAAATCCCAGATGTGAGAATTGACAAATGCGGATACAGAGGAAAGAGCTAAACTAAATATTGGTCACAAATTAGAAGTCTAAAACGAGAAGTTTTAAAGAAAAATGTTGTAGGATTTCAGCCTGGTCTCATTGTTAATACATAGGTATAAATACATAACTTTCAAAGACACAAAACATACATTTTGTACGTTCAAAAAGGTGCTGAAACATCCAATATTGACGTATTTATAGCACTAAAGCGTAAAAATACTTACGAATATAAAAATATCTACTAATCTAAACCCCATCCAGAACCTAAACATACCGATTTTATACAGAATGTTAAAAGAATAAAACATAATGGACAGAAATGTGTAGGAAAATGACAATTTTCGTAAAAATATGGCATTAAAATGATCACTGAGCCACTAATCCTACACCTACCCCTAAACCTATCCATAACCATTTCTTAAAACTATAGGTTATAAGTAAAAGAAAAACAGGCTGACAAGTGTTATCACAGTAATTTATTGCGAAAACGTCAAAAGTGGTACCAAAATTAATTATGATGAGTTACAGAACTCTTTGGCGGTAAGTTTTTTTATAGGGTACAGAGCAGAATTTAATGTATTAATCCATTAAAATGTGAATCCGGCCTCTCTCCGTGAAGGCGCGCTCTCATTTCAAATGTCAATCCACTGAAACACGGCATGTCGCAATCAGGTGTGTCGAAGCAGGAGAGAACCAATGAGCGTTCGATATCAGTGCCATAAACCCTGTCGTAAAGGTTCTCGAGGGCACAACTTTCAAATTTGAATCATAACGAGCGTGGGCTTTGACTGTGACTAACTCCGGTGAGAATGAAGATTGATGGATAAAGTGCTGAATTTGGATCTGTTCCTTGCAAACATATGGATTCGAAACATTTGGAGTTCAACGAACAAATAAAATTGATGTGATTTGTGAATTTATGTTGTGCTTTGGCGTATCTTATGGTTGTATTGTCAGTCGCTGCATAGGAGAAAACACCTGTGTCGCACAGCAAACAAAAAGGTTAAACAATTACAGAAATTTTCAAAGATTTCAAAGTGTAGTCTAGTTTAATAGTAATCCTCTAAAATGAGTTTGCAGCACAAGTCACAAACAGAAATGTTATTTACATTGTAGATGAGTAAACTGCATTCAATAAATTCGATTGAATACAACAGATTTAAAACATTAATGCCACGATTTTAATATTAATACATGGAAATTCATATACATTCACACTCTGATACGTAAATGATTTACGTTTTATTGCTGTTAATATGCAAGTATTTTTACATTTTAGTGCTATAAAGACGTCAATATTGTACATTTTTGTGTGTATCAAAACGTAAGTAAATATACGTGTGGTAGAACCACACTTTACGTAAAAACACACACGTATTCTCATGAGATCACGTTGAGGATTTCCATATAACGTACTGTAAGAGAAGAAAGATATGTCCTACATATCTTACTGACCCCAGACTTTTAACAATAGTTTATGGCTTAATTAAATGACTGAAAAAGTGAATCTAATAACCCACTTACCCAAACCTTTCAGAAGACTTCTATAACAGCAGAGAGTCGGCTATCCTTGTAATCAAGTGATTGGTGCGAAAGTCTATGGAGAAGCTGACAGCTTACTTTGATTGATTCTCCAATAGTACTGAATGAAGGGTGAGAAGTTAACATGATATTTATAGTCCCTCTGCGTTTACGATGCAGGCTGTAATGGTTATGAATGCTGCAGTGTGAATGGGGTCCCTGCTCTATTGAGTTCAGTCAGTCACTCATGACATACATTTCACTAGAAAGTAAGCATTTCCCTCTCGCCTGAAACTGTGAGTGCTGTGGAATTGCTATAATCAATTTTAAGTAGGCGAAACCTGCGCCAGATAATATTTTCACCAAACCTTTCCCTTTGATAATCATAAAAGAAGAACTCCCAGATAGAACAGTCCTATAAAAGCCATTTAACTCTCAAGTTTTGAATAGGACTATTTATAGCAATCTCTCCACTGTAAATCCTTCTTTTTATTTGACTCTTTCCAGTCTCCCCTATAATCACACCGTATTTAATTGGCCCTAAAACATATTTTATGATTCAGCCTGTGATTTAGGCCAAGAATGTTCAAACTGTGTTCATTTCTGCGTAGGAATGCAATTAAACAGTCTGTGGCATAATGTCAGTGGCAGCTCTCTCTGCTTTGCTCTTTGTTTTTGTGTTTCCTTCTTCCCTGGAGCTGCTGTGCTGGAGTCTGCGGTGGAGCTGTCCTTGGTGCTGATTGCAGAATAATACGAGGATCCAAAGATCCTTTGGAGCCGTGCCGATAAATGCAGCCCTCTCTATCACACCATGTTGCAGAAAGCAAAGGAAAATGAGTGTGGTCTCTTTTTGCTTCTTGATTAAACAGGTGCATCGCACGGGCCTCTACATGATCTTTGTCTTTCTCTGCACATGCGTCTCATGAGATCTGCGGGCTGCTGGATACAAAGTTCCCCTCTAATGATCATTAAGTCACTGTCACGTTATATTTAATTGCTGCTAGCTGGAAATGAGATTGTCTGCACAGTTGTGTAATTATGGTTTTAATTATAAAGTCCTGAGTTGAGTGAGCACCGTGTTATCGGGTACGATAAGACCGAGGAAATGATCAGTGTCTGCAACACACACTCACTCTGTGGGGAAAGGCTCATTTAATCTCTCTCTTTTTTGTGGCATACTTCTTGTATGTGGATATAACAAGTTTTGAATATGGCAATGTTAAAGGGTTAGTCCCCCAAAAATGAAAATTTGTTTACTGAAATCACGTGACTTTGGCAGTTTGATACACGCTCTGAACTACTGATTCGAAACAAATTATTTGTAAAGCTTCGAAGCTTTATGAAGCAGTGTTTTGAAATCTCCCATCACTAGATATTGTTGAATAAAGTTATTTTGTTTTTTTTGGCGCACAAAAAGCATTCTTGTCGCTTCATAACAAGGTTGAACCACTGTACTCACATGAACTGTTTTAAATACGTCTTTAGTAGCTTTCTGGGTATTGAAAATGTAAATGATCTTGCTGTCAATGGAGGCCTCACTGAGTCATCGGAATTTATCAAAAATATCATAATTTGTTTTCTGAAGATTAACGAAGGACTTACGGGTGTGGAACGACATGAGGATGAATAATTAATGACAGAAATTTCATTTTTGGGTGAACTAACCCTTTAATGTTAGAGCAGGGTATCGATACAGGTGATTCCTTTTGATTCAATGAATTCAAAGATTCAATTTCAATTTTTGCTTTCAAAATGTATTGCTTTTGAACCATGTATCCTTGTATTGTAATAAACAAGGTTATGACACCCAAAATTTTACATATCATTGAAATTGAACAATTCTCCATACCAATTTCAATACCACAGCTAAAACTACTTACTAATATAAATGTCAAAGATTATTAAAGAAAAGTAAACAGTCACTAATAAAAAGAACAAATTCAACTACAAGCATTAAAACAAAATAAATAAATATAATATAACAAAGATACAAATGAAATAATTAGTGCTTTTAAGGTTTTTCAGGTAGGTCTAAGGGTGCGTTCACACTTGTTATGTTTGGTTCGATTAAAACGAACCCTGGTGCGATTGCTCGGTTAGTGCGGTTCATTTGAACATATGTGAACGCTGCCATCCGAACCCTGGTGCGAACCAAACAAGCGGACCGAGACCGCTTAGAAGATGGGTCTCGGCCCGCTTCCAAACGAACTCTGGTGCGGTTCGAATGATATATGAACGCAACACGGACCAAAGACATGTAACCGAACCAAAAACAGGAAGACGAGACCCTAAAAAGGACAGAATCCTCACGCATGTCGGTTTTTCTCGGCATAGACGCGAGTTTGCTCATCACAGGCATCAGACGCGCGTCTCCACACAGCAAATCGTTTGTGTGTGTGTGACGGATGGATTCCCGCCGGTGTTTTGACTACTTTACACATTTTATAAGCTCTTCACGAGTTCCCTACTGGCCAAATACCATCACATGCAGGTTATGCACCGCTACACACACACACAACGAGCGCATTTACCTCAGAAAACAGCATTGTTTTGGATGTTCGGTAAGTTCCGTCTCAAAATAGGCAATACGTCATAAAATCCGACCAATCACGTTGTGAATGTATCCCTATGCATTTAGGTTCGGTATCTTTTGGTTCGGTGATAAAATTGCCAATCTGAACGCTAACCGGACCAGGACTAAATGTTTTTTTTTCTTCTTGGTCCGGACCAAATGAACCGAACTACAAGTGTGAATGCACCCTAACAGTAGTTCTCAGGTACAGAAATTGAATAAAGTATTCAAATGTAAAATAACACTGCAAAGAATATTCACTTTACAAATTAAATAAAAGTTAATCCTTACTAAAGTTAAAAAATGATTTCTCTGTCTTGTAGTTTGATTAAAGGTGCATGCCATCGAACATTTCTTTACAATATGTAATGTAAGTCTAAGGTGTCTCCTGAATGTGTCTGTGAAGTTTCAGCTCAAAATACCCCATAGATTTTTTTAATTCATTTTTTTAACTGCCTATTTTGGCTAATTTGCCTTTAATTGCTTTAATTGCTCGCGCTCTCCGCCCCCTCCCGAGCTCTCGACTATAATACAGTGCATTTACAAAGTTCACACAGCTAATATAACCCTCAAATGGATCTTTACAAGATGTTCGTCATGCATACTGCATGCATTCATCAGATCATGTGAGTATAGTATTTATTTGGATATTTACATCTGATTCTGAAAGAGTTTGATAATGCTCTGTGGCTAAAGCTAACATTACACACTGTTGGAGAGATTTATAAAGAATGAATTTGTTTATGAATTATACAGACTGCAAGTGTTTAAAAAATGAAAATAGTGACAGTCTTGTCTCCGTGAATACAGTAAGAAACGATGGTAACTTTAACCACATTTAACAGTACATTAGCAAAATGCTAACAAACCATTTAGAAAGACAATTTACAAATATCACAAAAAATATCATGGATCATGTCAGTTATTATTGCTCCATCTGCCATTTTTTGCTATTGTTCTTGCTTACTTACCTAGTCTGATGATTCAGCTGTGCACAGATCCAGACGTTAATACTGGCTGCCCTTGTCTAATGCCTTGAACATGAGCTGGCATATGCAAATATTGGGGGTGTACATATTAATGATCCCGACTGTTACGTAACAGTCTGTGTTATGTTGAGATTTGCCTGTTCTTCGGAGGTCTTTTAAACAAATGAGATTTATATAAGAAGGAGGAAACAATGGAGTTTGAGACTCACTGTATGTCATTTCCATGTACTGATATTCAACTATGCCAAGATAAATTCAATTTTCAACTCTAGGGCACCTTTAACATTAAAATCACAGACAGCAGTAGGAATATTAGGCTGCTGTCACTTTGAGACTAATGTATGGATCCATTATAATGATATACATGCGTTCTTTCTCTAATTACTTTACTTAAGCCATAAACAACTATGCTTACTAGTATACTTGCAAACGCAGGCATTTTACAATAAATTTATGTGAATTTGTCCGTTTTAGTGCAAGGAGACGTGAAAAAGAATTAATTTTGTTAGTTGCGCGCTGAGACGCGCTTCGAGTGCTCTTCGTGTGTGTGTGCGCACAAAATTTCTCACTCAGCGCAAATGAAAACTTTCGTGACATGCAGCACTGGCCCGTTTGCAACTGTTTCAGACAGTTCCTTTGACTGTCCAGAGCATCTTTTACACTTAAAGGTGCACCTGCATCTACAATGTTGAGCACTGAATGAATATCAGGGTCGCGCAAGCTAAATAAGAGGATGACATCTAGTGGAGAAGACTAGTAATAAAATTAACGTCAGATATTATGTTCAATGTTTGTGGGAATAAATACTGAAAAAAAAAATCTATTCGTGGCTTTTGAGAATCAATATTAAATCGCATTTTAAAAAATGATTAATCAGAAAAAATATTTTTGCCCAGCCCTAGTTAGTGTATTTGGTCTTGGTAGGGGTGTGACGAGATCTCGTGGCACGAGATCTCGCGAGATTAATATGTGACGAGATTTCTCGTTGAGGCGAAAAGTAGTCTTGTGATGTTGTTGCCATGACAGAGTGTTAGGATGATTAGGAAATAATATGCCACCGCTTCGTTTACATTACGCCTCCACTATCGTTTTGCTTTGTATTTTAATTAAAAAAAAAATTTATTCAGTTGGATAACGGACGCCGGCGCTCCATATTTACAGAGTACGTGCGATCGCTGAAAGTGAAAGTAAACGCGCGCGCATTCAAACGCGATTTTAAAACCCCGCATTTTGAAAGCGGCTCCCTGATGAATGCAAATATCTCTCAATATGAAAGATATTTTAGGCTGGGCAGCGTAGTTGTAACCATCTCTTAGCTCTGTATCAAAGAAAAATGTGGTCTTATTTGCACTTTGGTTGCACTTATTGTAAAGTGTTACCATAAAAAAATAAATAACAGTTTTCTCTTAATCTTATTAAGCACAAACAGTAAGGTTTCGTTTGTTAACATTAGTTAATGCACTGTGAACTATCATGAACTAACAATGAATGATCAGTTTGTGGAAAGGAGTTCCGTTAGGAGGTCAAAAGGGACTGAAATCATACAGAGAAGTCAGTCAGTTGAGTTAGTAGCAAAACCTTTTACAGTGCTTGAGTATTGTTGTCTTTTACTGCATATGATAATTCATACTCAGAAAGTAGAACTGAAATGACATTCATTACAAGATGATTAGTTAAAACATTTCAAATACACCTGCAGAATATTTTTTCTAGTCATGTAATTCGCCATTGAGCATTTCTTAAAAATAGTGTGTAAAAATCTTGTCTCATCTCGTGAACTCAATCTCGAGTCTCGTCTCGTCTCGTCTCGTCTCGTGAGATACCCGTCTCGTCACACCCCTAGGTCTTGGTGCAATAGATCTGCTACACTATTGCTGCAGATTTTGTTCTCGATTCAAATTTAGGACTGGAATGTAAATTAGAATGTCAGAGGCATTCTCATTCAATCCTGAACGCACACTCTGATACATTGTCAGGGAGAGAGATTAAGAGTGATCTCTCGGCTAATCCACCCTGTGAATGTGTCCATGCTTCTATCAAAGCACTACATGGTCAGGAGTCTCTTATACACACAGTCACGAATTCCCACATTCACATTCATTGCGTGCAGCTGACAAATTTGCGCTCTGTCAGCGAAGTGTGGCATCACATCCGAAAATCTACATTGCAGGTTTGAGCTGCTAGCTGCTTTCCACGCCTCTCACACAAGCGCGCCAGATGTTGAACCCAAGCGTGAAATAATTCCACCCGAACACTGACCCTGCCAGCCACGGGGCTCATCAACTTGTTAAGTGTCATTCCTCCCTGATAGAATAGTATGCAAAGCAATATGGGGTGGATGAAGCTCTGTTTCACGTCCCTGCTACTACACAAACATGACCTGAATGTGGTATCAGAGAACACCTTGCTGCTTCCCTCAACAGGCACCCCTCAGAATAAATGATTGATAAACTCGGCCAAGAAAAACATACTGGTAATTGGACAAGCTGAGATGAAGGAAAAGCTCTAGTTATGCTGGATCCTTATGAATTTGTGACGGGGGAGGTTGGCACGAACATTATGGTTCACGCCACTTGTGCAATCAAGGAAATGGAGGAAAAACTAATGGCAGGATTGCTTGTGCACTTAGTGATTTACTCTCCCAAAGGCCCGTGTGAGGCTCTGAGTGATTTCTCAAGTGATACGTATGTTATTCTGTGAGATATGCATATTTAGCTAGAGGGAAAGCGTGGTCATTGGGTCTTGATTTGGTCACAAAATGCCCAGGGCTGTTAATTATGAGGCTCTTAGCATGGATGATGTATCTGCATGTTGGGTCTTGCATCTGTGTAGGTGGAAAGCCTGTTTAAGCCGTTCCAAAATTGCAAGAGATTGTTTGGTATAATTTGTTTTGTCTGTCTGTCCGTCCGTCCGTCCGTCTATGTATCTATCTATCTATCTATCTATCTATCTATCTATCTATCTATCTATCTATCTATCTATCTATCTATCTATCTATCTATCTATCTATCTATCTATTTGTCTGTCCATCCATCCATCCATCCATCCATCCGTCCGTCTATCCATCCGTCCATCCATCCATCCATCCATCCATCCATCCATCCATCCATCCATCCATCCATCCATCCATCCATCCATCCATCTATCTGTCCCCTCTGTCTGACTGACTGTCTGTCTCTCCATCTGTCCATCTATGTATCTATGTATCTATCTATGTATCTGTCTATCTGTCTATCTATCTATCTGTCTATCTGTCTGTCTGTCTGTCCGTCCGTCCGTCCGTCCGTCCGTCCGTCCGTCTGTCTATCTGTCCATCCGTCCATCTATGTATCTATCTATCTATCTATCTATCTGTCTATCTATCTATTTGTCTGTCTGTCTGTCCATCCATCCACCCATCCGTCTATCCATCTATCTATCTATCTATCTATCTATCTATCTATCTATCTATCTATCTATCTATCTATCTATCTATCTATCTATCTATCTATCTATCTATCTATCTATCTATCTATCTGTCTGTCTGTCTGTCTGTCTGTCTGTGTCTCTGTCTATCTATCTATCCATCGATCTGTCTATCTGTCTGTCCATCCGTCTGTCTGTCTGTCTATATATGAAGAGTTCAGATGCAAAAGCCGCTAAACGCCATCTCTGTCAAAAATGTGATAATGACATTGAACGAATGCTTATGGCATGTAGTACACGTTCAACAAATAGCGTGCTTCAAATCCTCTAAATCGCAGCGTCAGCCCATTCAGAAATATCGGTTTGTTGGCAAAAGCCTCTAGACGCCACTTCCCTTTGGCAGCAAAAGCCGCTATATTCCGAGAACCAATCAGAAGGTGCGAATAGAATCATATGATTCCGAGCGGTTTCAATATAGCGGCGCGCTGAGGAGATTTTTTTAGATTCAGATTCAGATTGAGTTTTTTAAAATAAAAGATGGAGTACGATGAAATGGATCAGCCTGTCCTACTAATATTGAATGCCAGAAGAAAACATCATTTACCTCAAAACTCTGCCTGTCATAAGGTAAAATAGCCTGCAGTGGAAATGGCTTGGTCGCAATTGTATCATGCACTCATAACAGTTCTTCGTGCAGTGCCGTTACTTTGAAGGAATCGGATTTATTATACATCAAACAACAGCTCTATTTCGCCAAAAACAAAGTCAAACAAGATGCTATTCTTCTGTCTCATATGGATGAGGCAAAAAGTGGAGGCTGAATAGAAGAGACGTGTTAGATCCCTGTGTAAAGAGGTTTGTCTACTTTTTAGTTTTGAAATGATTGTGCTATCATCTTTTTCAGGGTTTCTAGTTGCACTTTTAGTGATTTTTCAACTATTTACTATGTCTTTCCACAAATAGGTGGATTTCTAGGTTTTTGCAAAATAAGCACAAGTGGATTTAGCTGGTTTTGACGCAAAAGAAAATCTAACTCGTTAAAAACCAATAAATTGTCTAGAGTGACATTTTTGAAAAAAAGTTATTTTATTCACTAGCTAATAACCTTATCATTAACTTTAAAATGACTGTCTGTCTATCTATGTATATATCTATTTACCTATCTGTCTGTCTATCTATCTATCTATCTATCTATCTATCTATCTATCTATCTATCTATCTATCTATCTATCTATCTATCTATCTGTCTGTCTGTCTGTCTGTCTGTCTGTCTGTCTGTCTGTCTGTCTGTCTGCCTGCCTGCCTGCCTGCCTGCCTGCCTGCCTGTCTGTCTGTCTATATATCTGTCTATCTATACATCGATCTGTCTGTCTATCCATCGATCTGTCTGTCTATCCATCGATCTGTCTGTCTATCTATTTATGTCTGTCCGTCCGTCCATCCGTCTATCTGTCTGTCTATCTATCTATCCATCCATTGATCTTTCTATCTGTCTGTCTGTCCATCCATGTATGTATGTATGTATGTATCTATCTATCTATCTATCTGTCCATCCGTCTGTCTGTCTATCTATCCATCCATTGATCTATCTATCGATCTAACTATGTCTGTCTGTCCGTCCATTCGTCCGTCCATCCGTTTGTCTGTCTGTCTATCTATGTACATATCTATTTACCTATCTGTCTGTCTGTCTATCTGTCTATCTATCTGTCTATCTGTATCTGTCTGTCTGTTTATCTATGTATATATCTATTTACCTATCTGTCTGTTTATCTATGTATATATCTATTTACCTATCTGTCTATCTGTCTATCTGTATCTGTCTGTCTGTTTATCTATGTATATATCTATTTACCTATCTGTCTGTCTATCTATCTATCTATCTATCTATCTATCTATCTATCTATCTATCTATCTATCTATCTGTCTGTCTGTCTGTCTGTCTGTCTGTATCTGCACTGTAAAAAATGACCGTAGAATTAACACCAAAAAGTTGTAAAATCACAACATAAAAAAACTGTAAATGAAAATACAATGCAAAGTTGTTTATTTGACAATATTTTTGTGTTGACAGTTAGATCAAATAAAGCTGTAGATTTTACAGGAAGAATATGTTAACAAAACCAGATTTGTATGTAGAAATTATGTATTTTTATTGTTTTGAGAAAATAAAACTGTAAATTTAAAAACTTTTTAAATTTGCTTTTTTAAATTGCAAGACCATATGTTTAAATAACAGCCTATTATCATACAATTTTTTTACTATAGGTTAAAATTGCCTATAGGTGATTGAAGATGCTATAGACAGTCTAATGTCATATTTGCCATATTGTCAAGGAAACTTTTATTAACACCGGTATTATGAGATTGCGAATGGAAAACGCTGCTCTGGAACCAGTCAAATGGATCTGGAAGAGGACTTACCGCCCATTGGAATTTCTCATGGATATCTCTTACAACACAACGATCATCTTATCGGTAACGGTAAGTAAACAATAGTATTTTTTCGCCTTGCTAAGTTAGGCAAATTTACTTTACAAGGACTTTGCAAGCAAATATGTCAAATAGGGAATGTGAAGGTACGCAGTGTTGCATTATACGTGGGCTCTTTACAAGCAAGATCTATGTTTACATTTTCTCGTGTGTTTTACTAAAACGAGGTAAAATTAAAGAAGAACGGAAGAACTGGAGTAGTTGAAAGAAAACGAGAAGGGGCCATACCGGGAGAAACTGCCAAAAAAAAAAAAACGTTATTTGGACAAACTGTTTGCGATAAACAACGTGATCAATATGATTTAGAAGCACAAGACTGGATTACTGATCCACTCACATATCCGGACATCCAGCAGGGGCTGGCGCAAATTGCTATTTTCAGCATATGTTAAAGGGATAGTTCACTTTAAAATTAAAATTCTGTCATCATATTCTCACCCTCAAGTTGTTTCAAACCTGTATGGTTTATTTCTTCTGCTGAACACACAGGAAGATATTTTGAAGAATGTCGGTAACCAAATAGTTAACTGGTCCCATTGACTTCCATAGTATAATTTTATTCTTTCTATGGAAGTCAATGGGACCATTTAACTGTTTATTTACTGACGTTCTTCAAAATATCTTCCATTGTGTTCAGAAGAAATACGTACAGCTTTGAAACAACTAGAGGGTGAGTATGATGACAGAATTTTCATTTTGAAGTGAACTATACCTTTAAGTTTTCATTGGTTGTGTAAGAAAAAAATGACACATGTACAAATGAGGGTATTTGGTAACGTTACATTATTTTTAAATAATTGTATGCATCTTTGCCCATCCCAGCAATGTGTACTTAAAGGGTCTTTGTTGATGCAATCAGTACAGAAACAAATGTATATGCAGTCACTTAATGTATTTATTAAGCAGTTATATAAAAACTTGATTTACAAACATTTTAAATAGATGTACAGAATATCAATGCAAATTGTTAATTGAAAACAAAATAAACTATAATTTGATTCATCATGCAATGTAGCCTAGCTTTATCATCTGCTCTAACATGAACCAAATTCAACATAATTCATCAACTAAGTTAATGTTACGTAGTCATCAAGGAATATACAATACACCTTTTGCTTTGTACAACTTTTAACAAACGTTTTTCCTCCTGATTGCGGTAAAAACCACGCGATCCGGCGTCAGCTCCTCGAAACTGCTTCCCTTGTTGTTTTTCCAAGAAGTAACGTTAACGTTAAAGCTGAAAAAAAACGTTTTCCGTTGTTCAGTTTCCTCCATATACGATCGTGTGATCTGCTGTGGCAGTTCTCTAACGTTAGATCGAGGAGCACTGACCAACCATATCGACGTTTATTAAAATCTCGACAGAAAATCCAAACACAGCCTCATACAACGGTATTATTTAGGGCGTAAATGTAGATCCTGTAAATATGGCGGCGGACCCATGATACGGCGTGACGTCACCTTCTCAACGCAGCTCCGCCCATTCAACTTCTGTTAGTTAACGGATCTGGTTCAGTGCAAAGCAGATGTGCTTGCTTGGCTTCCTCATCAACACCCACGCTGTGTCGAGCGCGGTTTCTGTCTGATGCTGTTGAACACTGTCGTCAAAGAGAAAAGGGTATTTAGTCAAAAGAAACGTCGTGTCTTTTTGTAATTTCACGTTAAATGTATAGTTGAAGAGAGAGTGTTTATAAACCCTGTTTCTGCATTTCATGTCGATTTTTTTCATTATCTGTCTCTCCCGCCATTTTAGGTTAAAAAGTTTTAGCAGCTAAATAAATACCTATCACTGAAGCATATAACTTATAGACCTAAGACCTAACCTTATCAACTGTCAGGTTAAGTCGTCAAAGAGAAAAGGTAATTTAATCAAAAGAAACGTCGTGTTTTTGTAGGTTCACGAAAATGTATAACGTAACTGTTAGTTCAAGAGCGAGTGTTTAGAAACCCTATTTTTCTGCATTTCATGTCGATTTTTTTATTATCTGTCTCTTCCGCCATTTTAGGTATTAGCAGCTAAATAAATATCACTGAAGCATTACCGTTATAACGTTAGATAGACTTAACTCAACTGTCCGGTTAAGTCGTCAAAGAGAAAAGGTAATTTAGCCAAAAGAAACATCGTGTCTTTTTGTAGTTTCACGTTAACATTAAATGTATAGTTGAAGAGCGAGTGTTTATAAACCCTATGTTTCTGCATTTCGTGTCGATTTTTTTTTTATTATCTGTCTCTCCCGCCATTTTAGCTTAAAAAGCTTTAGCAGCTAAATAAATATCACTGAAGCATTATAGGCTTACTCAACTGTCAGGTTAAGTCGTCAAAGAGAAAAGGCAATTTAATCAAAAGAAACGTCGTGTCTTTTTGTAAGTTCACGTTAAAGGTATAGCAGATAGTTGAAGAGCGAGTGCTTAGAAACCCTATTTTTCTGCATTTCATGTCGATTTTTTTTTTTTTTCATTTTCTGTCTCCCGCCATTTTAGGCTAAAACGTTTTAGCAGATAAATATCACTGAAGCATTAACGTTATAACGTTAGATCTACTCAACTGTCAGGTTATAAGTCTTCAAAGAGAAAAGGTAACGTAATTTAGTCAAAAGAAACGTCGTGTCTTTTTGTAGTTTCACATTAAATGTATAGTTAAAGAGCGAGTGTTAATAAACCCTATTTTTCTGCAATTCATGTCGATTTCTTCATTATCTGTCTCTCCCGCCATTTTAGGTTAAAAAGTTTTAGCAGCTAACGGTTAAATTAATATCACTGAAGCATTATAGGCTTACTCAACTGTCAGGTTAAGTCGAAAAGATGCGTTTTAGTTAAAAGAATACAACGTGTTTTTACTTATTTCACTAACGTAACTTAATAAATAGGTGGGCAACCGTTCAATTTATGTTTCTGCATTTACTGCTGGCTGTTAGCTAATCGCTATTTTTCTTACTTCTGTTTTAAGCTCCCCACGCGGACTTAAACATTGTTGTCTTAGATAATAAGAAGGTAGTTTTGAACATGATTGATTGTCGTTTTTGCGGCAGGACATTGCAAACGTTGAGGGGTTATGTGTTGCACTGTAAGGTTCATAGAAACGAACCACGCTGTGTTTTTAAGTGTGAGAGCACTGATTGCAGGCAGACATTTTGCACATATGCAGCATTTAAGGGTCACTTCTATCGAAAGCACAATGTGCCAGCACCGTCTAACACTGGCACAGCCATTATATCAAATTTTATTTGTGCCATGTCGCTGTGTTCAGAACGATTTCAGACCGTGCAGGAACTTCTTGTACACTTAAAAAGGCATTTAGTGGAGGGAAGATCTGTGACATGTCCAGTGGCCGGTTGTCAAAGCACATTTACTTTGAAGTCATCATTTACTGCTCATTTGTCTAGGAAACATCCGCAATGTTCAGTTAATAACATAAATGTTATTTACAGAGACATCACACCCCAGTGCTCCACTGCTTGTGAAGAGGCTTCCCAGACTTTAGATGGTGCAACAGAAGAAGGTACTGAATTGCCACCGAATTTCAATGAAACATTTCTTAGGAATGTTTGCTTGTTCTATCTTAAACTGCAAGGGCAGCTCCTACTTCCAGCTTCAACAATACAAATAATTGTTGAAGAAATGCAAAATGTACATGAATTAGGCCTTGATTACACTTTGAGCAAATTACACTCACTCTTGAAAGATGAGTTAAATCTAACTGATGATGTCATGGGAAAAGTATGTGATTGTATCAAGGATTCTGATCTGTTCTCTTCATCTCACAAAGGCCCACTGAGAACAACCCATGCAAGAGCTCAGACATTCAAACGCATGTTTAAATATGTAGAGCCCAAAGTAGTTAGATTAGGATATGATGAAAATATGAGACAAAGGAATGCTTATTACATACCTGTGAAGCAAACATTGATTAGCTTACTAGAATCAGAATTTTGGAAGAATTCAGTTCTGCAACAGTCAAATGAAACGGATGCATGCGTTCTTAGTGACATTTGTGATGGAAAAGCCTTCAAGTCCAACCAGTTCTGCATTGCAAACCCAGGAGGCCTGAAACTTATTTTATACCAAGATGCATTTGAAGTAGTCAATCCTCTAGGCTCAGCAAAAAAGACACACAAAGTTCTCGCTGTTTATCTCTCTGTGGCAAATTTGCCTGTTCATGTGCGGTCCAACACGGATCATATGTCCCTAGTCTTGCTGTGTGGCGAGAATGACCTAAAACAATTTGGATGTGCTAAAGTTTTTGCTGACATGTTATTGGATCTGAAAGATTTTGAAGAAAATGGAGTCACTGCAGGAGGGGAAACAGTCAGAGGGGCTTTGTACTGTATTGCAGGGGATAATTTAGGGTCACACGGCATTGGTGGGTTTACTGAAAACTTTAGTCATTCTCGTTATTTTTGCAGGTACTGTGAGGTCACCAGAGACGAATTTCAGAAAGAACCCAATCTTTGCGGACAGCAACGAACCGCTGATACCTACAACGCTGCTGTCGCCTCTCTGTCTGAGGAGAGCAGAGAAGTCAAAGGAATAAAACAGAGGTCAGTTTTCAATGATTTGCCAAACTTTCATGTATGCCAACCTGGTCTCCCACCTTGTTTAGGCCATGACATTTTTGAGGGTGTTTTGTCCTATGATCTTGCTCTGTACTTGAAGTATTTCATTAAAGAAAGAAAATGGTTCACGTATACCCAATTGAACAGACGAATCAAACAATTCAAGTACAAAGGTTCTGATGCTTTCACCAAGCCATGCTCTGTCAAATCTGGTGCACTCAAACTCTCTGGTCAAGCTGTCCAGAACTGGAATTTTTTGAGGTTGCTACCTGTTCTAATTGGTGACAAGGTGCAAAATGCAGATGATGACGTGTGGCAGTTGACTCTCCTGCTCAAAGATATTGTCGATATGGTTTGTGCGCAAAAGATTTCGTTATCACAGGTAGCTTATCTTGACGTCATAATCCAAGAGTATCTGGATTCAAGAAAATGTTTGTTTCCTCAGAGTACTCTAAAACCAAAACACCATTACTTAAGGCATTATCCCTCGCTAATTCTGAAATTTGGCCCCCTTATCAGATTATGGACGATGCGTTTCGAAAGTAAGCACAGCTATTTCAAGAGATGTGCCAGGCATTTGAAAAACTTCAAGAACATTTGCCTAACTTTTTCTGAAAGGCATCAGATGTTTCAGGCATATGTCTCGGCAGGACCAGGATGCAGTGTGCTTCTGCAAATTAAAAATGGTTGTGCTTTTATTCCCAACCTTTACAGTGACACACTCAATCATGCTGTTAGTGAATTTGGATTTTCAGAAAATGATACCATTGTCTCCACAGAAATTCAGTACAAAGGTACATCATACAAGAAGGGCAATTTCCTAGTCTTGAATAATGAGTCCATGGAATTTGGGGAGCTTGTCATCATTTTAGTTAAGGATAATGCCACTGTGTATTTTCTTATGGACACGCACAAATCTGACCATCTTCCCAAATACCACCTGTACTCTGTGACACAACAAAGTACAGGAATGCAGTGTGTTAACATTAATGACTTGGTAGATTTTTATCCATTGACATCATACATCTTTGATGAACACACAGTCATTCCACTGAAACACAGCGTTTTGTCATAGTGATCTTGGCCATGTTTGAATAATTAAAAATATTATTAGTTATAGTTGGCCAGAAATGGTGAATGGAATTATAAATTTAGCCTTAAAGGATTAGTTCATCTCAAAATGGAAATTTCTTAATTTACTCACCCCAATGCCATCTAAGATATCCATATCTTTCTTCAGTGTAAAAGAAATTAAGTTTGAGGAAAACATTTCTGGTTTTATCTTCACATAATGAGTTTTAATTGTTCTCAACGTTTTGCAGTCTATTTCAATGCAGTTTCAAAAGTCTTTGATGTGCTTCAACGGGCTCTGCAGGTTACCAGCTGAGGACGAGGGGGTTTTCTAGCGAAACGATCAGTTATTTTACATGAAATAACTGATCATTTCACAAGAAAACCCCCTACTATAAAATAACTGATAGTTTCGCTAGAAAAACCCCTCGTCCTCAGCTGGTATCCTGCAGAGCCAGTTGAAGCACGTCAAAGACTTTTGAAACTGCATAACGTTGAGAACCATTTAAACCCATTATGTGAAGATAAATCCAGAAATGTTTTCCTCAAACTTGATTTCTTTTACACTGAAGAAAGACATGGATATCTTGGATGGCATTGGGGTGAGTAAATTAAGAAATTTCCATTTTGAGGTGAACTAATCCTTTAAGTGGTTCTTTATTTTTTTTATTTCCACTGACTGTAGTTTTGAATCCATTTCATATTGGAATTAGAGTTGTCTAATATATATACAAAATGTGCAGTGTTCCTGAGTAAATCTATCAGCTACTTTTGTAATATTTCCTTTTATGTCTTGAATGCAATTTGTAGAGATGACGGAATCATTTCTACGTCCCGCCATCACGAAGGTCTTGCCTGACCTTCCAGAAGTATCGAAGGACATCTTGGTAGAAACTCTTCAATGCCTGGGGATAGAGACCCATGATGACTTTCAGTTTATTAAGGAAGAGGATTTGTTGTCAGCCTTGAGGCCCATACAAGCCCGGAAGCTGGTTGCTGCATGGAGTCTGAAATGTAAGTTCAGCATTGCTGTTCATGATGTGACCAGTTATCAACATGGCTATATAAGTTCAGTCAAAATATAAAAACATCCATATTATGTCTCTGTTTAATGTATGTGTATTTTTAAAGGCCAGGGCCAGGAAAGTGATTCTTCAAGCCTTTCTACCTCACCAGAACCTTCCACATCCGTACTGTCTCTGTCGCCAATTTCAACGTCGCCTGCCAGCTGCTGTCTGAGCCCAGGTCGCTCTTTTCCAGACTCATTCCAGATTCCATGGGGAGAGTTCCCCGAGGCTTTGACGCAGGCTTTAGAGAGAGGTAGACGTCCAGGTTCAATTTTGAGGAAGGAGATGGTTAGAATTGTGGTCCGTGAAATGATGAAAGTAACACCGTCCATAAGTAAAATGAATGCTACTGATGTGGCCAAAAAAATTGTGGCAAAATATCCAAAATCACTTCAAGATGTCATAGAGGGTGACATAATAGGAACTGGGTACCAGTCCCTGGTGAAACAAATTCAAAACAGAGTTGAAAATGTGAAACGGCCTTCAACACCAAAAATAACAAAAAGAAAGAATTGGCACGACTCTGAAACTGGCGAAATACCACCTGAAAAACGGGTAAAAATTCAAGACACCTATGGGTGCATCAATTGGCATGTGAAATTTTTGCCCCTTGGAGAAACGGCGAAAGCCAGCAGCAGAAAAAAGAGAATCTTAAAAGTCTGTGTAGACAAAGTGATCAAAGTCCAGTTCTTTTGAAATCGCTCATGAAGTCGACGTTCTATACCCAACGCCAAGAGGCCAACAAAGGGGAAGATATAAAGTACCTCCTTGAAAACTGGCCATATTGGTTTAATGAGGTTGGCATGACAGTACACTTCAACGAGCTCACAGGAGTAGATCTGAAGGAGACCTTCCTGAAGAATGTGGAACAGAAGGGGGAAAGGCTCTTGCACTTCATGAAAACTGTTGCTGTAAACAAAACCAAAAGATTCTATCAAGCTGCGACGAAGCTACAACTGCTGAGGGGAGAACACACAGGTTCCTCTGAAGATGTCACAGAGATGGTGCTGCTTCTGCTGGCTTATTTTGATGAGAAAGAAGATGTGATTTTCCATTATGTGGAGGACACTTGTCTGGCTTGCGAAGTGGACATGGACCGAGTTCCCTTGACTCCCACAATTGTTGTGTGTGGTAAGTTAACCTCACTCACTCACCTGCGTTTAAGATGAACATCAGAGACACAGATGGGTGTATGAACATGATGAATTCTGGGATAGAAATAATGTAAATCTGTCCCAGATTTCTTTATTTCTATCCCAGAATTCTTAATGTTCATGCAGCATCTGTCTGTCTCAGCCATTCACCTCAAACGCCCCCACTCACACACTCCTTTCTCTCTCCCTGTCTATCTCACACACCTGCCTTCCAAACACATGCTCTCTCATTCACATACTGACATGCACCTCAATATCTCATTTTTTGTTTTTGTGTGGATTTGTCACTCACATGCACACACACACCTGTTTTTACACTTGACACTTGAGTTAGTGACAGACATGTTAAATGTTAACATTGTTGTTGGATTCTGTTTTCTTTTTTTTTTCTTTTTTAGGACAGTCCTGTTATTCCTCCAGAAGGATGATGCTGAGTGTAGATCAAGTCATTGTGAACGAGAACATCTCTTCCTTCATCACGTCCTTCTGCATGATGTTTGCCAGCTACTATTGCTTTAACATCAATTATCCACCTACGCTTGCATCAACCCTGGAATTTCTACAGAGGTACTTTTTTTTGTTTTGTTTTTTGTGCAAAAAATAATATTTATTTAAGTGGTCATTTGGCTGAGGCTTTAATCCAAAGTAACTTGCACATACAAATACCTTCAGGGCCTTGCCATGTCTAATTACAAGCACATACTGTGTTAAGAAGAATTCGACATGCAAGTACATAAAAGCGAATCAATGAAGAAACGTTTATTAATCCCCTTAGAAAATGGTGAGACGTGAGTGAATATTTGGGAAAAGAAACGAGATTCCATGCTGGGATGAGTCATGATTTTTTAAATATTCAATAGTTTATTTAATTATAAAATATCAAATAGGTTGTGCGATTATTCTCTAAAATAAAATCTCCATGTTTTCGGTGCTGATGTGGTGGTGACGCGTTAATGTAACCGGAGGGTGACTGCCAATAACGCACATAACTATCACAAAGAACCAGCAAAAAATATCAATGAGACATTTTAATGGAATAACTAATGGAATAATATTGTTAAATTCGCTGATAATCGGGTGACCAGATCGCAAACCAGAATTCAAAGCTGGCAGAGCTCAAATTTATTGGCTCACGCACGACACACTCATTCTTCGTGAGTCATGACGTTATAACATTTCGTCTCGTTTTGGTCAACGAAAATGAAGAGGCATTTTAGCATAGTTTTTATTTTTGTAAACCACATTTAGTCTCGTTTTTATTTGTCAACAATAGGGGTGTCACGATTCTCCAAATCCTCGATTCGATTACATTTTCGTTTCTAAGGTCACAATTCAATTCTCGGTTTTTATATAACTATATATTTTTTGCTATGCAATTTTAAGACTAGACTAGGGCTTGGCGGTATGACCAAAATTCTGTTTCGCGGTTCTGTTTCACAATAACAATATATTTCACAATATAGTTATGTTATGGAGAAATCGACAGAAAAGGCTTTATGTATAATCTAATAATAAATTAGAGATGAAAAGTACTTCACCTTGTTTGATTTTATTTTTCTTTTATTTGGTAATCTATTTTGATAGCTAAATATAGTAAACAAAACACATTCATCAACTTTTAGATGAACTGCCCCCAACTGATTGATTGATAAAACTCGTAGGTGCAATTAAACTTTAAAGAAAGTATTGCTGATTAACTTTTCAATCTCATGTTATTGTTTCACTTCATCATTCAGTTTATAATATCTGAATTTTTTATATTAAACTATTCTATTCATAATAAATGAGTTACTTCCTTTTAATTGTATAAGATATTAGTAATATTAGTGGTTTAGATGTGTTCCCAGGTACAGTTTTGCCATGCTTATTATACTGCATTTTTAATGGGGTTGTTTTGCTCTTATTGTGATATCTGACAACCCGTCACCTCAAGCTTTAATCAAGACACCTTCAGAAGTGATATAAGGAGAGCAGCAGTAATAACCTTACAGCAGCTACTGTTAGCGTTGACTAAGTAGTATAAATTATACACTCCTTGTAACTGCGTCATTATTTTACCATAGTCCGGTGATCACTGACACACCGCGCTCCCTTTCATTGCGTGAGCACGCACACATCTTTTGCATCAATAAAATACGATCGGTTCATTTGAGCGTCAAGTTGTAATCACGTATCGAACCAAATGAAGATTTTATCAGCTGGTTCAGTGGTCAATGGGCTTTATGCCCAGCTTAAAACGATAAAAAAAATTAATTTGATGATCGAGATTGTGGTTTAATTTCGATCGAAATTGTGACACCCTTAGTCAAAAATATTGCATTATACATTTAATTTTAGTCATGACATATAGCCTAGACCACGCTCTCACATGTTTATTTTTTAATAAACCATATTCAAAAACATATACAAATGAAATAATCTTTAGAGTAATCTTATAAAGCCGCAGCTATCATTACCAAGCGTGAAGCATTGACAGTGAATGAAACGAAGCGTGCACACGTGTGAACCAATGGTGTAAACCTAATCAGAGGACGCGCCCATAGGACGCGCCACGGGTTTTTAAAAAGAAAGACCGTAGCTTATTTTAACTTGTTTGTCTTTTACGTTGGACTGATTTGACTTATGGAGATGGTTGTGTTTCATGTATAAATAAAGTGGTGTTTATCTGTGTTTCTTCCCTCTTCTGCTTCCCTAAGATGTTTCTTTTCGATTAATCCGGAGAGGGGGACAAAAGTGGAACGAACAAAAGCAACACAGTTGCACGTTAATCCAAAAGTCCTTACCTTGATTCAGGACCTCTCCGACCACGAATGGCGAGCCGTTTAAAAAGGTATGTGTGCTAGTGTTTAGTTGTCCTTGATCGTTGACTGACTTGACTAATGAAACTAATTGATATGATTTTGTTTCTTTCTCTCTTCTCTTTTCCCCTAGGTGTATCTTCAGTTGAGTTACCGCGAAGGTGAACACCCACGTTTCCCTAGATGTTTCTCTAGACGTTTCTTTTCTGTTTATCCGGAGAGGGGGACAAAAGTGGAACGAACAAAAGCAACACAGTTGCACGTTAATCCAAAAGTCCTTACCTTGATTCAGGACCTCTCCGACCACGAATGGCGAGCCGTTTAAAAAGGTATGTGTGCTAGTGTTTAGTTGTCCTTGATTGTTGACTGACTTGACTAATGAAACTAATTGATATGATTTTGTGTTTCTTTCTCTCTTCTCTTTTCCTAGGTGTTTTCAATTGAGTGACTGCGAACCCCCATATCTACTTTGTTTGTGGGCCAATATTAACGGTCACATTTTTCACACACCCTCTCTCTCTCCTCTTCCTTAATCACTAAATTTTTCAACAATAAATTGGAATTCTTGTGAATTGTACATTGACTAATGAGTGGTTTGTTACAGCCTATCATTGCATTTAGAAGTAATTTGAAACGGCTGCTATTCCTGCAGATATGTAGGGAGAAATAGAATAGGAGTAAATGATATGTTTTCTTCTTTTTAGTGTGGAATGAAAATACAGTCAGAATCAAGCTTTTGCTATCAACTTTATTTTTCAAAAAATTTTAAATAAGCCCTGATGTAATGTTAAATAAACAGCCGGATGTAATTTTAACTGAGCAAACTCGTCAGTTTAGCATAGCAGTGACATAGATATCACGGAATCCCAATGTTGAATTCACATGTTAAATTTACTTAACAAACTTGTTCACTTCAGTGTAACAATGATGTTAATATTACTGAAATCCAATGTTAAATATACATATTTAAAATGTAAAATTCACATGTAACTCCATAAGTATGTTTACGGTTTGATGTCATTTTTACAGTTTTATTCTGGTAACCACAGCTGCCGGTATTTTTCCGTAGAAACAACGGGATTTTTTTTTACAGTGTACTGAAATCCAATGTTAAATATACATATTTAAAATGTAAAATTCACATGTAACTCCGTAAGTATGTTTACGGTTTGATGTCATTTTTACAGTTTTATTCTGGTAACCACAGCTGCCGGTATTTTTCCGTAGAAACAACGGGATTTTTTTTTACAGTGTACTGAAATCCAATGTTAAATATACATATTTAAAATGTAAAATTCACATGTAACTCCGTAAGTATGTTTACGGTTTGATGTCATTTTTACAGTTTTATTCTGGTAACCACAGCTGCCGGTATTTTTCCGTAGAAACAACGGGATTTTTTTTACAGTGTGTATTAGGGATGCTCATTTCGGTTAAATTTCTCGACCGACAACCGACGCTCGTTATCCGATTATTAACCGTTAACTGATAAGATTATAATATTGTATAGCCTATATAATATGACATTAAATAAAAAATACAATTGACGAGTGTCTGTGTCTTCCACGGGTTTATTTTAACATGCAAACAGCAGCATAGAACAGATAAACAACAGAACCTGGATTCACATTATCAAATTGTCACGCACCTGCAGCGTTTCTGACAGCAGAAAAAAATAATTTAAATAAAAGGCATAAAATAAATAGGCCTACACTAAATATTTTTCACTTAAATGTTTAACAAATTAAGATGACAAAACAAAAACACGGTGAATCCATTGAAGCTTTTAACAACCGGTATTTTAGACATTTTTTCCGTCAAATAAAAATAGCAGGCCTACCTCAAGGATTGTTATTGTTATGACCACGGACGGTGCACGTGTGCACACCGAACGCGTCTTTCCGCGCTCATGGGCAAAGGAGTTTCTTTGAAAGGCTCGCGCACGAGACTAAGCGGAATGCGGGAAATGAAGTATACCATGGCCCTGAATTGTAATGGACTGGAGCTCACGGTTCACATCGAGAGAAATGGGAACGCGGGGGCACCGCTATGCGACCGCAAAAGGCACTTTCACTTTCGTGATCAAAGTGCATGCCACTGATAAGCTTAGTAGCTATACACATACCAATTAAACGCGCAGGTCTCCTCTCGTGCGTCCTCCCCACTGTGTCGCCGGTCGAGGCAATAATTTTCGTTTCGCTTTTAGATATCTCTTTTATTGATGCCATCAATGCTTTTAACTAAAAACAGTCCATAAACTACAAATCCTTCAGTCAAGCCAGCTCGCGCGTCAATCTGAGAGATCAGCCTCTTATTACCTTAAAGTGTCAAATTTCTCGGTTTCTGAATGGACGGTTTTGCTTGATTGACAAACGCTAACGTTCGGCCACGATTTATATACCATCGACCTGTCCTAAAACGTTAGCACGCTGTGATCGATTGCTTGGAAATGGTCAGTACTTCTTTTCGCTCGCTTCATTTTGCTTGTTGCTTAGCGAAATATGTCTGGCACGTGTGAAACGCCCGGTGAGTTAACAAATAAGCATATATGTATATATATAGCATATTTTTCTTTAACCATGCAGCAAAAAAAACAAAAAAATCGTTTAACTGATAGTATTAATCGGTTAAAATTCTTACTTTCGGTTAACGGTTAAACGGTCAATGCGAGCATCCCTAATCTGTATCTGTCTGTCTATCTATGTATATATCTATTTACCTATCTGTCTGTCTGACTGTCTATCTACCTGCACACACAGGAAAACAAGACAAAAACAGTGATAAAGAAAATGATTGTTTGCAGTGTTCTTACTGTTATTGAAGATGGCAAGGTGGATGGAAGTAACGTATTGATCCCTAAGGGGGAAATTCAGGTGCTGAACATCAAAAGTGCACAAATACTTTCACACACAGAGAGTGCAAAACAAAACACAGTCTAAAGGCAATTACAGTAGAAAGTGTAAACCATAACAGAATGCGAAAGAAAAACTGTCCATGAGCAAAGTAGTTATGCCCGGCCAACAGGCCATGTAATTTGCTCTATTTCGGATGTGACACATAGATCCTTTTTTTCCTAATAAAAACTTCTGGAAGATTGCTGAACAACAAGAAGAAATAAAATATCATGTCAAAAGTTTGGCAGAGACTACACTACCCCTGAACTGTAAGTCTTCATTCCCTCTGCAGGAATAGACTCTCCCAGAACATTGTGATCGATGCGCTCTGATGTTGGCAATTATACTGTGATTGAATTATTTCAGTCATTTCAAAGCATCTAGATCGGGTGGAGGTGATGGAGTTATTTGTCAACGGCTGCTGGACGCGATGCATTGTTATCTGAATCTGTCTGGGCACGCTTCCAATTAACTGACACACTAATATGTCATTTATGTGTTTTGATGCATCCAAAAAGCCATAAGATATCCCTTCCGAAGCTGTCTTGAGGACCTGCTGATCCTGTGTATTAGATTTGTACTGTATTCGAGATGGAAACATAATCAAAGTTTCATCAGGGCATTTGTTTATCTAATCATCAGAGAAATTAGCCGCTAATGGAATCACACTGTATCACTGGAAACAATGGTAATGGCCTCTATTAAAAAGCTATCACATGGATTTTGTGTAAGTAAATAGATTTATTCCTCAGACTTGCCAAATCGCTTATCACTTTAATGTGAGCATCGCTGGAGGGAGTTCAGAGTTTAAATGTATAAATAGCAGAATGCTAATAACTCTAACAGTAGCTAATTTATACAGGAAGGAAGGCACTCTGCATCAGTGCATATTTCAGTGTCGCAATGCCTCAGCCTCTCTTAATGCCACTTATATCAGCATTTTTTTGGCATTTTAAATTATTAATACGACCATTGGGTCAAAGTATATAAACTAAATGGTGATGAAGGATGCACTCATGAATGTATGCTATTAGTTTTCCCTACTAAAACCAAATGCAATACTAAATCTGAGATATGCCAGGCAAAAAGTGAGCTTGAGTGACATTTCTAATTATCATTCAGCAGCTCATATTTATCCATTTCGGCCTCAGCCTTTTTCAAGGTGGGCCTATGCAGTTACCTCATATTCGTGCAACTATTTCAAACACTGGTATAAGAGCAAATCCATGGTTCACCTTCATAAGTGTTTGATTAACTATTATATGAAAGGTAAGCTGTTTAATCGTCAGTTTGGTTTGTTTGTTTGTGCATGTCTTGTATGCGCTTCGCTGCTCGTTTACAGTCAGGAAGCAGCTAGCCTGCGATGCTAACGGCGCTAGCGGATTTACAGTGATTGTCATTCTGTTAACAGATTGTCTGGAGGGAATCAGCGATGATCTTGCAATTTTAGAAACATCAGACTAGAAAGAAATAAAGAAAGAAAGAAATCACTGTTCACATGCTCAGTGACATATAAAAAGGAGTCATGCACACAGGGACAAAAGTTTAAATCTGGCCTCAGCTTTTAGGTCTATTCTTTACTGACCCATGTGAAAAATGAATACATAAAATACCATATTCAAACTGAGAAATATCACGAGGAATGAAACATTCCTTCATCTTTTGAGATAAAAGAGTTCATTGTACTATGAAAACATAAACTTTCAGAACTGAAAACTTTCTCCACAGTTAAAAAAAACTTTATTGATATCAACCAGCAAAAATGGCTTCAAAAAACAAAACAAAACACCAAATGTCTAAAACTTTCTGATGTCAATAGGCAGTGCTGGGTAGATTTCTTACACATTGTAGTCAGTTATGTAATCTTTTACATTGCACATTTTAGGTAATGTATTCAGACTACTTTTTGATTACTTTTGAACTAACTTATTTATCATATTGTATTGAATAGGACAGTCTTGTACCTGATTGATATATAAATACAAAGAGAAAGGAAATATATTCCCTTTTTTGTTATCCACAACATGAAGGGCATTAAACATTACATTACATCATGATGAGTATTTTAAAATGTAACATAATCCAATTGCAAGTACTTTATTTTTGTAATCTGATTACATAATCTAGAATCTAGTTGCTACTGTCAATAGACAAATACGAATACATAATAACATTAAGAGTGGACTGCAGGAAAGGGAAAAGATCATAAAAAACCTTTTTAGTACATCTGCAATTACGTTATCATACTGCATTTATAAATACTACAGCAAACCGTCCTAATAACTAATTACACTGATGTAGCAATGCGGTTCTGCTTCATTTTCATTCTCTGCTCTTTATTGTAGGTCTTGCGAATGTTTGTACAGGTTGAATTTCAGATGGGACAAGGCAGCTTCTGTAAAATCAACAAACATCTACAAATGTGACAGAGCCTCACTATGGGGCAGAGGGGGTTGCTAATGTTTGATGTTTGTGCTAATTATCCGCTCTGCAGTGACATTGATAACACAATCACATGCTCTGCAAGAAGAGCATACTGGAGAATGTGTCTAAGGAGGGCCTGGAGTAAAAATTGAAGTGTAAATATTCTCAGAAGCCTTAAGATCTCTTGTCTTCTGTGATCAAACAAACTACAGTACAGGACCGATTCTTTGAAGCTTACAGGCCTTCAGTTCGAGCCTCGTGACTTGAGTTCATCGTGTCCAGTGCGTTTCTATAAGCAGATGATAACAGACCCCCTGCTATGGGGTCTCTCAGATTAGATTCACATTCAAAAAAGCACTTTGATCTGGTTATTTTACACTCAAAGAAAATGTAAGATTTAAATATTTGAATTGGATGTACAATTTCCATCCATTTGGATTACACAGTTTTAACATAAACTAATAAACATTCTGTGACACATATTTGTCAGTCATAAATAAATGAAACAGGTAAACAAAGGTAAGATTTCTAGGCCAGGATATGTAATTTGTAATATAATGGATATTTTCACCCCCCTCCCCTTTTTTTTTATTAGATCTGTTGTCATATAGATGCGCACATTTGTTGCAAGGTGAGAACTTAGAATTGGTTTGTGGCATAATGGTTCATCCGATTGGTTGCGGTATAATGATAACCTTTTTAGTATTCTGAGAGCCTGCAAACTGCAAAATGTCAGTGTCAGCACTCTAACATAAGACACAATGCTAAGCAAAATCACTCTCGGGCCTTATCAGGACTTTTTTGGCAGGCCGGATCAAGCATCCTAAAAAAAAGAGTACAATATGTTATAGCTTCCCAGGCAGCTTTGGCCTGTTCTTATGAAATATTCGCGGACTATAACCCTCGCCCGCCGCCGCAGATTCAGATAAATGAGAAAGGGTGATATAGAGGAAATTTCAGCCATGATTTCAGATGAAGTAAAATTCCATTTGTGGAGATGGTGGCCGTGCTGCATTGCAAGTGGTGGCCCATATCTCTCCATAGACTGTCAGTGGACTCTTGTCAGCGGCTCCTTACAGTAATGCCCGTGACCTTTATATGATGAAGCACTGAGAGTCTCAGCCGTGGCATGTCTCTCTGTCTTAGGGACGGTCGACAGGAAGTTGTTCTGACCCTCCCCAGTGCAGGGATGCATGACAGAGAGACCGTAGGGCATCGCAAAGGCCACTATTTATCTTTGTTACACCTTTTCAGATTAGAAAAGGTTCCAATTCCATATAGAAAACATAACTTTTTTTGCCTTTTAAGCCAAGCATGCATGCATTGAAGCTGGTGTGCAACAAAAAGTGTCAGATGGTAGGCGACTTCCTGTTGCCGTCCGTTCTAGAATGAGCACTTGTGAAATGAGCTGCGGCTAGTTGCAGATGCTACAAGACATTTCAAATTGGTATTAAATCCTGTCAGTCTTTAAGTGACTAGCAAGAAAAGGGCCATGAGCAACAGCCAATTAAATTACAAGAGGATTCTCTTGTTCCAAGATGTTCTGCAGATCAGTGCATCAAAACAACACAAATAAGAAACGATGAAGGTGCTGTTACAACACAATTACCATCGTTCAGTAAATTTTGCACGATTGGGAATTTCGCTTGAGGGCGAAAAACTTCCCCATGCAGAGTTCAAACTGGTCAAGCAAATTCGCCGCGTTGACCAGCAGAAAGCTGCTTGGTTTGAAAATGACTGCTGCATTGCTTCATATATTGCTACACTATTTACAATAGACAATTTTTTTAGCATTTGAAATTTGAGTAGCATGATAACAGAGGCTGCAGTTAATGCAACCACACCTTTGCTGTTGTTCTGTATTGTATTATTAATATTCAGGAATGATTTACTGTTTAAATTATTGAAACTGAACTGATATATTCTCATAACTAACCCCTAATCCTAAACATAACCATTGGTAACCCTCTAGAAATATTAACCTAACTTGTTTCTTTATATCCATATTCTAGTTTAAAATTAGTTTTTTGGAAAGAAAGATCTTATTATTCAAAGCGGAAGAAATCTATTTTCTATGTATGTGCAAGACTTACATTATTGTAGTTCATATTTATACAAACCCGATTCCAAAAAAGTTGGGACACTGTACAAATTGTGAATAAAAAAGGAATGCAATAATTTACAAATGTCATAAACTTATTTTATTCACAATAGAATATAACATATCAAATGTTGAAAGTGAGACATTTTGAAATGTCATGCCAAATATTGGCTCATTTTGGATTTCATCAGAGCTACACATTCCAAAAAAGTCGGGACAGGTAGCAATAAGATGCCGGAAAAGTTAAATGTACATATAAGGAACGGCTGGAGGACCAATTTGCAACTTATTAGGTCAATTGGCAACATGATTGGGTATAAAAAGAGCCTCTCAGAGTGGCAGTGTCTCTCAGAAGTCAAGATGGGCAGAGGATCACCAATTCCCCCAATGCTGCGGTGAAAAATAGTGGAGCAATATCAGAAAGGAGTTTCTCTGAGAAAACTTGCAAAGAGTTTGAAGTTATCATCATCTACAGTGCATAATATCATCCAAAGATTCAGAGAATCTGGAACAATCTCTGTGCGTAAGGGTCAAGGCTGGAAAACCATACTGGATGCCCGTGATCTTCAGGCCCTTAGACGGCACTACATTACATACAGGAATGCTACTGTAATGGAAATCACAACATGGGCTCAGGAATACTTCCAGAAAACATTGTCGGTGAACACAATCCACAGTGCCATTCGCCGTTGCCGGCTAAAACTCTATAAGTCAAAAAAGAAGCCATATCTAAACATGATCCAGAAAAGCAGGCCTTTTTTCTGGGACTGTGGCAAAGTGGAAAACTGTTCTGTGGTCAGACGAATCAAAATTTGAAGTTCTTTTTGGAAAACTGGGACGCCATGTCATCCAGACTAAAGAGGACAAGGACAACCCAAGTTGTTATCAGCGCTCAGTCCAGAAGCCTGCATCTCTGATGGTATGGGGTTGCGTGAGTGCGTGTGGCATCTGGAAAGGCACCATCAATGCTGAAAGGTATATCCAAGTTCTAGAACAACATATGCTCCCATCCAGACGTCATCTCTTTCAGAGAAGACCTTGCATTTTCCAACATGACAATGCCAGACCACGTACTGCATCAATTACAACATCATGGCTGTGTAGGAGGAGGATCTGGGTACTGAAATGGCCAGCCTGCAGTCCAGATCTTTCACCCATAGAAAACATTTGGTGCATCATAAAGAGGAAGATGAGACAAAGAAGACCTAAGACAGCTGAGCAACTAGAAGCCTGTATTAGACAAGAATGGGACAACATTCCTATTCCTAAACTTGAGCAACTTGTCTCCTCAGTCCCCAGACATTTGCAGACTGTTATAAAAAGAAGAGGGGATGCCACACAGTGGTAAACATGGCCTTGTCCCAACTTTTTTGAGATGTGTTGATGCCATGAAATTTAAAATCAACTTATTTTTCCCTTAAAATGATACATTTTCTCAGTTTAAACATTTGATATGTCATCTATGTTGTATTCTGAATAAAATATTGAAATTTGAAACTTCCACATCATTGCATTCTGGATTTATTCACAGTTTGTACAGTGTCCCAACTTTTTGGAATCAGGTTTGTATATGCTTATATATTTCATTATAGCTACGGCATGGAGCTTCTTGTCTGGTGAGTGACCGATAAAAGATAAATAAATAGTATGTTTATGATTACAATATTATATGAAAATAATATAACAAATATGAGCTTGCAAGATCAAGCAGCATAATGAACAATGTAACAAGTCCTTGATAAATGAGGAGAAGTCATGGTCAGTTTAAGGTGGACTCAGGTCCTCTTAATTAACCCTGCACTGGTGCGTATTTAAATAAAAATCAAACACACTGGCGCAACACGTGCTTCTCACAATAAATCACTTTCTTCAGTCATTCAGCTTCTCTTAACAGCTTTGTTTGTGTGCCCGAGTCCACCAGTCTCTCTCTCTCTCTCTCTCTCTGTGGCCCATCAGCTGTCGGACTTCCACGCCAATCACTGCAATCAGACACAGGTGTTAGTTGTGTTGACCCAGGGTGCATCCAAAAACTTAAAATGCTGCCTTCGGAGGATGCATTCCAAGGTAATCAAGACACATCTGATTGCAGTGTTCCCAGACAGCAACATAGTGTAGCCCAGATTCGGCCCACATCTGGTACATGTGAATTACACCCGGACCAACACTATGTTGCTGTTTGGGTTAGCTTCACTTCCTGTCTTCTGAGATACCTTTATCTGATCGATTATTGAAGGCAGCATAGATGAATCCTTTACTGCCTTTGATATCCCACAATCCTATGCTTTCCATTCTTCGACAGTTGAACTAAAGAAAATAAAGATGACATCTGAAAGTTGTGGTTTCTAGTCAGTTTGTGTGTAAATTTACTTTTTTGACCAACATTTTCCACTTCTGATGTCATTTCTAGCAAGAAATTACTACAATAGTAATTAAATATTTGTTTAGTTCTCACCAAAGCTCGCTCTGTTTTGTTGTAGATCATTAAACGACACGACAACGATGTAGTAGAAATGAAAAAGTTTTCCTTTGCATTTTTCACATACAGATGACAACATTGTCAAAACAATCCCCATCACACGGATACTTGAAAATGACTAAAAATGCTGCATTGTTGCCAAACCAAAAGTTGGCGATATCACATTGTAAAGAAACACTACGCGCCTATAGACTGAACACATAATGTGCATGGGCATGAATGAAACAGGTAAAAAAAAAGGGTAAGGAAGGTGAAAATGAAAAATTGGTTTGTGGCATAAAGGTTCACTTGATTGGTCGCAGTATAATGATAACCTTTTTAGTATTGAGGGAATGTTTAAATGAGAATGGAAATGTTTTTCCTTTGCGTTTTTTGCATACAGGCGACAATGCTGTATTATTCATGCCAGGCCAGTAGTTGGCGATGTCACTTTGTAAAGAAACACTACGTAACCTACTAAACACATGCACTTGACATCATCATTTTCAAAACTTTGCATTTTTGTAGTTTACACAGAGATGATAATGGTATTGTTTTCAAAAATGTGCATTTTGAAACCCATTTCCAAAAGTTTGCATTTTCAGGCCCCCAAAATGCTGCTGTTGTGTAAATGAACAGCCAAAACGCATACATTTTTTGTGTAAACACTCCAGGACTAGTCTTGTAGTTGGCACCGGGCCTTACTAATTTCAGGAAAATGGGAAAAAAGAAAATATATTTTTATCCCTCATTTATGTATAACTGAATTAAGTTGATGTATTCAATTTATTTTCCCTTCTGTGCAGTGGAAAATGTGAAATGAATAGCACATCAACACAAAACGCACAGCCTTCCAAAGCCTAAGCGCTTCCTCTGAACATGAAAGCCCTTCCAGAGAGTTTAGCCTACAATGAAGTTTTTGATGTAGTCCTTACCATCTGAAGTGTCCTTGAAGTAAAAGAAGGTAAGAAGAAAATAGGATCGAGATGTTTTCAGTATATGGGTATTCTGCATCCCTCTCAGACATTATCAGCCGTGGAGTCACTGGACCAGTTTAACTCCTTCACAAGCTTCTATTATTTTCCTCAGATGAAATCTCAGCGAACAACGCTGCAGCAGTCTCCAACTGAGAGGCCTGTTTATTTATATATTTCTGGGTATAACTTATTTATTCTGCTTTTCATATTTCAGTGGTTTTCAAACTGACGTCTGTGTTTGCTTTCAAGCCCTTTGAAATGCTTGGATGTTTTTTGAATGCTTCATCAGGACCAGGGTTAATCAAGTTTTACTGTGAAGACTTGCTTGGCTTTATTCAGGCCGCAAAAGTATGTTTTATTTTATATTTATTGGTTTATCATATTTATATCAGTGACTATGGCCCAAGACGCTGGGATAGGCTCCAGCATCCATGGTTTGGAGAATGGCTAGATGCATGAATCCTATTAGTTTATCTGTACAGTAGTGTGAAATGTTACAAAGTCTTTGTGTAACTTTTGGCTTTAGGGTCACAATTTTATCATTAAGGGCGTGAATTCTGGAATCCACTGCCACTTCAGTATATTTTGAGTTATTTATAAGTTATTAATCAATATTTATCCTTCTAAATATTAAATGACTTCTTCAGTGTATGTTAAAGCATTTATTTTCCTTTTCATCTTCAAATATTAGAGAATATGATGCATAATGTCTATACCTCTCAGTGAGAGAAAAGTACAACTTATCAGTATGTTTTGGGAATCTTTCCTGTTTATAGTTAAAGCTCAGGCCAACTTCAACCTTAAAGAAGCTTTGAATCCTGTGTATCTGTGTATGTCCACACGTGTCTGTGTGCAGGTCCTGTATTGGTACTGGCATTCTACTTTTCATGATCTCTAAGGTCACCATGTGCCTAAATCCCAGGTCCGAGCATCAGAAGCTTGATGGATGGAGATATGCTTCTGTCTATCAGTCCATGTGTGGAAAATTAAAAATTTTGTTTGTTTTAGCCGAAAAGAATCAGTTAACCTGAAGTAATGACATAGCTCAGGCGTGTCCAAAGTCGGTCCTGGAGGGCCACTGTCCTGCAGAGTTTAGCTCCAACTTGCCTCAATACACCTGCCTAGAAGTTTCTAGTATGCCTAGTTAGACCTTGATTAGATGGTTCAGGTGTGTTTAATTGGGGTTGGAGCTAAACTTTGCAGGACACTGGCCCTCCAGGAGCAGGACTGGACACCCCTGACATAGTTTGAAATAAGTAGTGTTGTGGAAAGTGAATGTACACTGAGCGGCCTACGAACTCCCCGTGAGACTCAAAGCTGAATTCTGCTGATGAAACTGCAAACTATTCTTAGAAAAATTTTCTGACTCAGGGTCTTCATTCATCATACAGTATCTGGTCTTTGGGCCTTTAACTGTAAATTCCCCTACTTTTAAAATAAATCAAATAATAATAACAATTTTAAACCATTATCTCTCATTTATTTGACATATTTTGAGCCAGTATTTCAAAAACTCCATTATGTTCCTGTCGGTGTGAATGTAACAGCCTCCTCAAGGACAGTTAAACTGAAGGTTCAGCACATAAACAATATTTTAAGTTTAGATTGTGAAGTTTAGATGTAAAACTTGAATTTCTTATTCAAGTTTTATACATTCTGATGTTACTGTTAAAGTCTTGATAATGTACTACTGTTCAAAAGTTTGGGGTGGTGTATTTTTTTAATGTTAAAGTCTCTTATGGCACCCAAGGTTGATTTTATTTACCAAAAATAGTCAAACAGTAATATTGTAAAATATTATTACAACTTAAAATGTGTTCTATTGTAATATTTTTTAAAAGGGTTTTAGTTTATTGCTTTGCAGCCATTTATCCAGACTTCAGTGTCACGTGATCCTTCAGAAATCATTCCAATATGCTGATTTGCTGCTCAAGAAATATTTCTAATGATTAGAAACGTTGTCCTGCTTCATACTGATGTAGAAACTGTATTACTTTTTTTCAGGATTCTATCATGAATAAAAGGTCAAAGGAACATCATTTATTTATAATAGAAATCCTCTAAAACTTTATGAATATCTTTAATGTCACTTTTGATCAATTTTATTTTAATGCCTCCTTGCAGAATAAAAGTATTAATTTCTTTTTTTTCTTTTTCAAAAAATAATAATAATAATGGTGATCCAAATGAGCCAAATCTGATGTGTCTGCAGTGTCAACACAGTTTTTGATTTTCCATTCATTTTCACACTTGCATTGTTGACACACATGCTTGATCTAGCCTCTCAAGTTATTTTTATGTCCACGATAATAAAAAATTCTCCCCTTTTAAGACAGCTCATTTGTTTTGTACCCGGTCAGCAAAATGTGACGACACCTCCTTGAGTGTTTACAAAACCAGTGGATAATGAAGAAGCGAGATTTATGCTTTCTATTAAAAAAGGCTAAAATAATCTCCTATGTAAGTCGATATAAAACGTGCAGGTGATGCAGGTTTACAGGAAGCCGTGTTGTCGCTCTATAAATACAGAGCCTGAGCTGACCTTGTATGAAGTCTACAGCGCTGAAGGGCCGAGACCAGCTCTGAGGACCAGCCTGTGTGTCTCTAGCTGTATCGACCTCTCCTCGGGCCCTTTGTGTGGATCACCTGAAACATAGCCAGCACTCCTGTGTCCCCGCAGGGGTTGTTTTTCAAAGACTTCTCAAGACCGATATGGACTTTCTTCCCCAGCATGCCACTAGCAGTCCATCTCCAATGTCGCCTTCAGTATCAACAAAGCAATTACTCTGAATGATTCCTCTTTGTGTTATTCAATACCTTTCCTGTACGACACTTTCAAATGTAGGATGTCAATTCATGAGGGAAAATTGGAAAAGCTGATCTGTGGCAATCAAAAAAAAAAAAAAAAAAGGCCTTTCTGCAAAATTTAATCTTGCTTTTAAAGTTAGAAACTGCATTCGCAAGCCATTTCACTTCTGTAATGTAGCAGGTTTGTGAGAGAAAGAAGATATCGAATACAGGACCGTAGGTTGTGGAACCCCCACAAGGAGGTAAGCATTCAGTGGTCTTAAAGGGTTGGTTCACCCAAAAATTCTGTCATTTATTACTCACCCTCATGCTGTTCCATACCAGCAAGACCTTCGTTGATCTTCAAATTAACACAAATTAAGATATTTTTGATGAAATCCGATGGCTCAGTGAGGCCTCTCAGCAAGATAATTTACACTTTCAGAAGCCCAGAAAAAAAAAACATTTAAATCAGTTCATGTGGCTACAGTGGTTCAACATTAATGTTATGAAGCGACAAGAATATTTTTGTGTGCCGAAAAAGCAAAATAACAACTGTATTCAACAATATCTAGTGATGGCCGATTTCAAAACACTGCTTCAGGAAGCTTCGAAGCTTTACAAATCTTTTGTTTTGAATCAGTGATTCAGAGCGTGTATTAAACTGCCAGTCACGTGAACCACTGATTCAAAACAAAAGATTCGTAAAGCTTCACTGAGATGCTTACAGTGTTCAACAAACTTTAAATGGCAGAAATAGCACTTTAACCTAAAATCGATCGGGGTTGTGTCGAATTCTCATGTAGGGGAGAGTGGGATAAAATGAGCCAGTGGGTAAGTTGACCCACCCCCTGTATCTTGGCAACTGTACCATTTTATTGCCATGTGACCATATATTTTTGAACCACCCATCATTTCTGCCAGACTGTGAAAAGAAGCACATGGGAGGAGTGGAAGTCGCTTATTTACTTTAAAACTGTTTTTGGCTTGTCAAAGTAAAATTGTAACATAACAGATGTAATGGCTGTTTCATCAAAGCAAATTTGTCCAGGTCTAAAATATTTATGATGCATATTGGTGATTTAGCAACGTATGAAACCATGCAAGTCATTTAGCTAAATATTATTCTAAATTGGTAAGCTAGCTAGCTTTTCCTAAAATGGCAGCTATGGGGCAAAGTGAGCCACATGCTGTGGGGTAAATTGAGCCAGCGTTTTAACTTACCCCACCATAATGCACTGAATTTAAGTTAAATCTGAAATATAAACTGGTGTCATTTCAATGTAATATTACGCAACTGGTTTAGTTTTTCTTTTTTTTTTTTTTTAAGTTTATTTGATAGGAATAGTGTACAAGTACACCAAATCCTTCTCTGATACGAACCAGATGATGTTTAATCATATATATCTTTCCACCTGTAGTCTCTAATGGCCTAACATGGTCAACATTGCAGAAAAACCATCATGTCGAGAACCTTTTGACTAAAATGTTTATTAGTTTCATTGACATTTATTCCTTCTTATTTAG
Source organism: Chanodichthys erythropterus (assembly GCF_024489055.1). Lineage (NCBI taxonomy): Eukaryota > Metazoa > Chordata > Actinopteri > Cypriniformes > Xenocyprididae > Chanodichthys > Chanodichthys erythropterus. Next base: position 45,701,876 of record NC_090223.1, on the reverse strand, counting down.
TTTTTATTTAATTTTACTCAACAAACTGTTTGTTTATGAAAAAGTTACAACTTTGCTGTTTAACATATTGTTTCAGAAATGCAAACAATTAAACATACTGAAATTTCAACTTCATTTGGTTGGTTTTATGTTGTTTAAGTTAGCTTAAAAAAAGAAATATGAATATTTGTAAAAGGAAATTTGATTATTAAATTAGTTTTTAAAATAGGTACATTATCTTCAGAATTTCACATGGGTTTGATTCAGATTCAGTTAGATGGTCAGTTTACACCCACCTACTGACTTGGCTCAACTTACCCCTAACTTGGGGTAAATTGAGCCAGAGGATCACTTTTTTATAAGAAGTCATATTTTTAGAACCCTTTGTCATAGAACTATTCTGATCATTTAAAATGAAATTACTTTAAATACTTTCATTGTTCTTCTGCCTCATTTCCCCTTATCTTGAGGACCACATACATAAAAGTTGGCACATCTTACCCCACTCTCCCCTAAATATATTTTAACGTTGCGCCGCATTTACGACACCATGTCAAGTTCAAGTTAATGCATTTTGTATGAACGGCATGTCACATTTCTTAAGACAAATCTGTGCAACGATGTGAAATTATTGGCAATAAGTCTGCTCAGTTACCAAAACAAGATCTCCTCCCACACTTAAGTTATATTTGTTTATTTTTTTAGGTGTTTTCCCTTACCTCCTGTTTTTCTGGTAACTTTTACACATAATATATGATGCACTATACATGTTTATAAAACGTAGTTATGTATTGCCCTTGTATTAATAACTACAGTAGTTAACTTAAGAGATTAATTTAACTCACTAACTCCAGTTCAGTGAAGGGGAAGATTATCAATGAATAACGAATTGAATTTTGGTCTGTTTCATCACACAGAGCTATTGTATGGCTTTAGAATAGTTGAAATATAGTACATCAATCATATGGGCTATACTTTTAAGATATTTTTAGGGTGCTTCTGCATTTTTATTTATATATTTTTTGAAGCCCTAGTTATCATTCATGTTCACTGCATTGAAAATAGCGGCCAGAATATTCTTCCCTACAGTGTTCCACAAAAGAAAGAAATTCATTACTTATTGTCACTGAACAAGCAAGTGTTTACAATTTCAGACAGAGACCTTTTTGTCAACATTTGTCACTATTCTGTCAGAGTTACTGATGCTGTAAAAACATGAATTTGACATTAGCAAATTAACTGTTACAGGAAAAGTGCTAACCACTGTTTCTGGCAGCCACAAATTGGGTTATGAAGGCCTACAGTTATTTTATTGCTCAAAACACATAATTCACACGGATGCCTTTTGTATTCAGCTCGATTGGAACAAATTGCTCCTGACTGTTTATAGCAAAACTATTGCAATATATCAGAATTGAGAATGCTGTTACACTGTTCCACAGTTCTCAATGAGACAGCCAACCATGCAACCAGTTTCCTCCTTATCTTTCCATATACTCTAAAACATGTTCCTTGTTTTTAGCCCCCATTATATCACAGAGCTGTGGAATTATGTATGAGGGTTTTGTAATTTCAGTTGTTAGCTCATGTGGTGCGTCTTTAGCATTTCGCTCATTGGAGTGTGGAGGTGGACAGAAAGTGTACAAGGCGTTTTAGGGGTGTGAATGTGAGATAATTAATCTCTCTCACCACAGGAATGTTTATAATGCAGACCCAGTCGCTGGTGCTCATTTACATCTGTGAATATCATCTGCACGGCCTCTTGCCAGAGTAGTGGACGCAGGATTTAGCTAATGCACTGGCATTATGACCATTGTTGCGTAATGGGTTGATGCATCATTCCAAGCAGAGCCGTCTGTGATCTCACCCGCAGTAATAGCTCTGTGAGAATGTATTTAACGCAGAACCGCAAGCGCCGGTAAATGGTGTGGAATTGCTCCAATTTCTGTAAAGCGCAATGGCTTATGAAAGTGACACAATCAGAGTATATGCATCCTTGTCAAGTACCTGTGAAGTGTCGAGTGAAGTAAGTAAACACAAAAACAAGGAATCAAATCAGGCAGTGTTGAGCACTCTTTGACAATGTGGGGGATGTTACTATTAGTTAAAATGGTAACTGGTAATTCTGTCATTAAAGGATTAGTTCACTTTCAAATGAAAATGTCCTGATAATTTACTCACCCCCATGTCATCCAAGATGTTCATGTCTTTCTTTCTTCAGTCGAAAAGAAATTAAGGTTTTTAATGAAAACATTCCAGAATGTTTCTCCATATAGTGGACTTTAATGGAGCCCAAACTGTTGAAGGTCAAAATTACAGTTTCAGTGCAGCTTCAAAACCTTCTACACGATCCCAGATGAGGAATAAGAGTCTTATCTAGAGAAACCATCACTTATTTTCTAAAAAAAAAGCTTTAACAATAAATGCTCATCTTGAACTAGCTCTCTTCTTCTTCTCCTCTATTAAAATTCCAGAAGTGTAGACAGTACTAAGTGTATTACTGCCCTCCACAGGTCAAAGTTTGAACTACAGTAATTGTTATATACTTGCACAAGCATATTGTATATGGCAATTTAGTTCAAACTTTGACCTGTGGAGGGCAGTAATACACTTATCAGCGTCTACACTGCTGGAATTCTAATAGAGAAGAAGAAGAAGAAGAAGAGAGCTAGTTCAAGATGAGCACCATATGGAGAAAAATCCTGGAATGTTTTCTTCAGAAACCTTAATTTCTTTTCGACTGAAGAAAGAAAGACATGGACATCTTGGATGACATGGGGGTGAGTAAATTATCAGGACATTTTCATTTGAAAGTGAACTAATCCTTTAATTACTCACCCTCATGTTGTTCCAAACCCGTAAGACCTTCGTTCATCTTTGGAACACAAATTAAAATGTTTTTGATGAAATCCGAGAGGTTTTTGATCCCCAAAGGGAAAGCGATGTAATTACCACATTCAAGGTCCAGAAAAGTAGTAGAGACAGTAAAGACATTGTTAAAATAGTCCACGTGACCACAGTGGCTCAACCTTAATTTTATGAACCGACGAGAATGCTGCCACTGAACCGAGAGAGTGCAGGTTTGAACCACACAGTAGTCTGTTACAAATATTAAAGAAGTGCTGGGAAAAAGTTTAAAGTTAGGATATAAACTGATGTCTATAGCGATAAATATAGCAAAATAGAGCAAACCATGTTTTAAAACTAAAGTGGCGCCTCAAATAACGGTTGTATCAATTACATCTTACGCCACTAGGTGGTGCAAGTGACTATTAAAAAATTTATTTGTCATTAAATCATTCATTCAAAAACATTGATTCATCCAGTAATGAAACAAGTATTTATTAATGAGTCATTGGATCATTCAAAACCATTTTTTTAAGTAATTCATTCAAATTAATTAAACCTTTTTTTTTTCTTTTTTTTTTTACAGCAATTAGAATCCAGCGATTAATATTATGTCAGAACCTCTAGTAAATTACATGCTATTTTGTTTAGTTGTAGCCTATATTCGTGCCTAGAATCGTGCAGCTCTACGCAGGAGCAGGCCAATGATGTTGTAAAAATGCTGTTAGTTTATGTAATTAGTAATTGTTAATGTTAATGAATACATAATACGCATGCGCATGACATCACCGTTTTCACAAATTTATTCAAACCATTTTCAAAAGCTTGTGTTTTCAGGTCCCCCAAATGGCGTTGTTGTGAAAGTAAATGGTTTTTAGTTAAAAACTGTGTTGTTTAAATGGCCCCTTAAGGCAGGAACATATCAAGCCGACGGTCGGCAGTCAGGCAGTTTATATTCATCGGCCGACTAAGTTTTCTCAGGGTGTTCCGCACCGTCGGCTGAAGTTGGTCCTCATTGACTTTTTTTTTCGGCCGATTCGACATGTTGAATCAGCGTCGGAGCTCGTCGGTCCGTCGGACCATCTGATCATTCTGATTGGCTGTTCAGCTACTGCCACCTGCTGGTACGGAAAGGCATTTCTTCTTGCGCAGGCGCAGAAGGGACGTGCTACTCGGCCGTCAGCTGTCTAGTGTTGATTTGGTGTGTCAGGGCAACTTTGGACCCAGACACTGCCGACATGATCCAACCCCACAGTCTGCTTTCGTCGCCACTAGTTCGTCGGTGTCAGCTTGGTGTGTTCCTGCCTTTAGGGTAATTTGAAAGGCAAATGTCATGATCAATAAAATACCTATAATATTTACACATATTTACATATATACAACAACTTCTATAGTGCTTAAATATGCCTCCTATTTCTCCAAACATGAAGAAAGAAGAGTCATCATGATATGGCAAGACAGCATTTTACCTCAACAAGAAATGTTGTCACTTTTTAATATCACAAGAATTTGTGACACATAGAATTAATAAATTAAATAAATAGAAAAAGAGCCCATGTTATTTAGGGCTGCAACGATTAATCGCGATTAATCGTTTGCAAAATAAAAGTCTGTGTTTACATAATATATATGTGTGTGTTCTGTGTATAATAATTATGTATATATAAATACACACACATTCATGTATATATTTAAGAAAAATTTCATATTTATATATAAAATATTTATGTTTATATGTAATATAAATATATATAAATATATATATTTATAATACATGCATATATTTCTAAACTTTATACCTGTATGTGTGTGTATTTATATATACATAATTATTATATACAGAACACACACATATATATTACGTAAACACAGACTTTTATTTTGCAAACGATTAATCGCGATTAATCGTTGCAGCCCTAATGTTATTTATTTTAAAAAGCTGTAAATTTAGCAAGTAACACGTTAAAAAACAGTACTCTGATCACCTAACACACCTTATGTGTAACATTTCACCCCCAGTTCTGCGCTTTGAAATGAATACAACCAGACCTTCAGTTTAGTGTCTAGTTTAGTGATTGTCGCCAAGGCAGAGCCAGTGACAGAAAACATTCCCAACCTCATTCATCAAGCAGTTTTTTTGCTCAGAGCATCTCAAAATCCTCTCTCCTTTGCTGTCATAGAAATTTTCGAACTTACCACGGATGTTCCTGAGGGATTTTATCGTGCATTGACTACAAGAGAATGCAAATGGCATACACAGGCATGAATCTGGGACAAGATGGCCATGACCTGCCGAGGTCTCCTCTCTCTCTGAGCCGGGCGTCTGGGGATTCAGAATTCTCCACTGCTGAAGCTTAATTAGCCCAACTCTGTTGCCTGGAGAAGTGTTCAGCGCTTGACCTTTCCTAAAGGTAAGCGACCGCTGCGTGTTCAACAGGCCACAGGAAAATGAGCAGCACCGAGGAGGTTTCTGGCGAGTCCAACTAGGAGAGGAGGTGGAGATGAAGGCATTTGAGTCTTCGCCCAGACAGTGTCTCATCTACTTTGAGAAAGACATGTTGCCAAATGGAAGTTTTATCAGTATTCTCCTGGTAATCATTAAAGAGAGACTGTGCCAGATTTTGCGTTCATCAGAAGTGGGTTTAAAAAAAGAAAAGAAAAAAAAAAAATTTAAGAAGATAGCTATGTTTAAATACAGCCTTAATAATATGACTGAAGGAAAAGTACTTGTGCAAGCAACTCAAAAATATCCAGTTGAGCTTGATCTAAGTGGAGTTTCAATCTGAATGAAATAATCAGTTAAAAAGAAGAATAGTTATAATGTAAACATTTGATTCCAATTTCTTTCACAGTTGAATGATGCTTTTATACATATCCTATTAGGTTCAGGAATAGTTCACCCCAAAATAATAGGGTTAAGATTAAATTGATCAAAAGTGACAGTAAAGACTTTTTTACAAGCAATATTTCTATCTAATTTATTATCTATTTCAAATAAATGCTGTACTTTTGAAATGTATATTCAACAAAGAATCCTAAAAAAAATGTATCACAGTTCCTACAAAAATATTAAGCATCGAGCAGTGCAGTTTTCAACATTGACTATATATATATATGGGTCAGTGATGTGACGGGTCATTTTTTTGTCCAAAAGCCTTGATAATAATAAAAAAAACAAAGATATGACATCCAAAGTATGTAAGGTAGTACAACTACATCTCTTTTATTGAATCCACAAGGTTTTAATTATATTTTGCTACATATCAATGTATTTTTAAAGATTTTGTGTCAAAAGGTCATTCGGTTTAAACATCCAAAGACCAAAACAGCCATTTCATTTGTGATTAAAATATCTTAAAATGAAATAAATGTATATAATTTTTATTCTGGCATGATTTTACAAAATACTCATTCGGAGTAACCAATATAAAGGGACCATTTTGGATCAAGTTATGCGGTCAATATCATGTGACAGGGTGTGACATCATTCAGACACCTGCAAAGGATCATATGGTCGTGAACCAAAGTAACTAACTCTCTTTTAACTATTTGAAAAATTCATGTTTTCAGTTGCACATGCGCATGTCCCGGAACATCAGGTCATTCGGTAAAACCGCTATTAAAACGCGGAAACATTTTGTAATATTTTAAAAACTTGTACTAAATATGAAAAGTTTGATTGTCCTTTTGCTATATCAGCCTGTTAGCATTGTTTGAAAATATTGTCTTTTGGTATAACCAAAAGTGTCTTGGTTAAACCGAATGACTTTTTTGGTGACAAACTTTGTCCACATTGTAAAAAATGACAAAAGCAGACAGTGTTAATTGATAATAAAAAAACACATAATCTCATTGTTAACACTTAATAAAACTTCAAAATTAATTATATCTGCATTATGTATTTTTACACTTTTATTCGTCAATGATACTATACATTCCGTATTATCATCAATGCTGAAAACAGTTGTGCTGCTGTGGAAACGGTGATATGTAGTTTATGTAGAAAAGCGTGTATGCGTGGGCTTGTGCGTGTGTGGTTCTCATTGTCTTTTCTCTGCATGGATATGTCGAGACCTTGACTTCATCAAAGTAGCTAACTGTGTGTGCTGCGGCTCTAATAGCTCGCTCTTCATTAGTGTGGCACAGGAGATGTCAGGTTGAGTATGTCAAGCATAAGGAATCAGAGAAGCCGCTTCCAGGTCTCTCAATTACACACCCTCATCAGCCAATGTTACCAAACCACCACTTTAAGTCATACAATTTCTATTTTAGGAAAAGGGTGCAGTGGTGCTGATGACTGTTGTGAATTCAAAGCTGTTGTGTCCTGAAGCAGGAAGAGGTTTGCTCACGTGATCGTCCTATACATAATAAGTAATCCCTTGAAGGTGGGACATGCCTGTCATCCTATAAATCATCCATAGGCAAGTATTCCTCTCTGGCAGCGTGGCCAGGCACCGTTCTCATTATCCGGTGTGGGCTTGCCTCTCGGAGAAGAACGGTGAGGTGAGATGCTTTGATAAAAATACTTCACAAAGTCGCCGTCACCATTAACGGCTCTCGCTCTCATGCGAATGTGATGAGGAGAGGGATGAGGAAAAACACACTGGTTTTTGCACCAATAAAATTGATTTAAAGCAGTATCAAAACATGACAAGCTTTTTACAAGTGTCATGTACTTTTATGGAGAGGGAACCATTTTCCAGCTCTGTGCTTTGCTCATCAGTTTCACTGTGCACGCAGCAGAGCAGAGGTGATTACTTTAGAGAATTAGATTTAATCACTTAAAATGCTGAGGGAATCGTTCTTGAGCCATAACACCGCTCTGAGAGTTTGCTTTGTTTATTCCCCCATTGGACTTCATTTAATGAGTTTTAATGTTATGGAAGACATTTTAAATTCTATAACCATATATTCTAAAAGCACTAACTTAAATATTCATTTTTACTTATAGATAAAAGCTGTTTTCTTATTTAAAAGCACTTCTAAGAAAATGGAGGAAAAAATTCTTATTCATTCAGCTCTGCACATTATAACAAAATAATGTATTCTGTATGAAAATGAAAAGAGGCTAAATTTGGCACTTTCAGTGAATACAGGTTTTTTTTGTAAGAAATTATGTTTTGAGAACTAGATCAACTATTATCTAACATGTTATTAACCTTTAAGTGTAACATAAAAAGCTATAAGCACATCACATGTCTCCCTTGGATTTTTGGCCTGTCACACTCAGATGTAATTTTTTGATTGTACTACAGTATAAAAATACCAAAAGGAAACATGCTAAGGTTAAATAGCCTACTTGTTTCTCTGAAAAACAATGCTACAGCCACTTATTCTAAATATGCATTCCAAAGCCTAATGTTTGTTTTTGTTTTGGTCTGTGTGATCCCGTCCACTGCAAATTTACCAAATAGTATTTCGACACCCTGGGTTGCCAGTTGGTGGAAAACACAACATATTGAAGCCATTAAAGCCAGTAAACGAACTGGGTCAGAGATTCTACCCAGACTATATATACCTCTTATACCCAGAGGCTAATTAAAAGGTGGATAAATCAACTCATCAACTTACAGTGTAAGGCTTGTCGCCTTCCATTGTCCATTGTTGCATGTTCTCAATCTGGCAACCCAAGTGAGCGTGGAATCTAAGGGGAAGGGGAAACTCTCCAATATTTTGAATCAACTGCTATCTGTCAGTATTACATGCTGCATCTTTAACTCCATCCAACAGTCAAAATCATATAACATATATCATAAATTTGATTGAATCAGTGGAAATGATATTTTTGTCATGTTTTTATTTAAAACACTAATTATCAGGGGTGCAATGGTTCAAATTATACACGGTTTGGTTTTTATCATGGTTTTAGGGTCACGGTTTTCGGCTGCTGTCAAATGAAAATAAGAACAAATAATCAAGATACAAGAAAAATCACAAATAAATACAGTAAAGCAAAGATACAAATAAAATAAACTGTGCTTTTGGGGTTTTCAGGTATAGAAATTGAATAAAGTGTCAAATGTAAAACAACATTGCATATAATCTTCACTGTATAAATTAAATAAAGATTAATCATTAATTATTAAGTTACAAAAACTATTCAGTCAAGAGCCATGAGTGATTTCCTTGTCTTTTGTTGTTTGATTAACATTAGAAAATACAGACAGCAGGAATATTAGGCTGCTGTCACTTTAAAACACAGTGGATGGATCAGTATACACTGATTGATAAATAATCTCATTTCATTACATTTAATTTATATTTTAGGTTTATTTATTTTTTATTTTATATTAAATTTATGGGCAATTGTGCATTCAATTGATTGATTGGCTGATTGATTGATTGATTTAGTTATTTAGTTTTCAAATTCATGTAATATTACAAATAACAAAATCACATATCAAAGAGTTAAAAATCCGAAGCACTTTATTTGGGTCTTTTAAATTGCATTTTACCTGAATAAGTTATGAATGAATAAACAGCAATATTTTTTCTTTTTTTTTTTTTTTTTTCAGTAATAGAGGTTCATAATCTTCATTTAGAATCAATACTCCAGTCTTCAGTGTCACACTATCCTTCAGAGATCATTCTAATATGATCTTTTATGCTCAAGAAACATTTATCAATTTTAAAAACAGTTAAGCTGCTTAATATTTCTGTGAAAACTGTTACTTTTTTTTTTTTTTTTTCGGGAATCACTGATGAATAGAAAGAACAGCTTTTTAATTTGAAATAGAAGCCCTTTGTTATATTATAAATGTATTTACTGTCTCTTTTCAATTTAATGTGTCCTTGATAAATAAAAGTAATATATGGTAGTGTAGATTTTAGGTTGTTATACACCTCTTTTCACTGATCATTACTGAAATATTTTATTCATGGACATTTCCATTTCCGTGGCTTATTAAAGGACCCGAATAAAGTGCTTCATTTTGCCATTGAATCAGATGGCATAAATCCACAGTCTTGTGGTCTAAATAAATGTGACCACGTTCAGTGCAAAAGCAGCTCATTTTTTCTCTAACAAGGATGAACTAATACTGCATGAAGACAGACATTTCTGGCATGCTGTTCATTAGGTGAGACAGTGTTGTGACACTCATGGCCCTCTGATGGCCTTTCTCGTTCTACATGCCAGTCTGAGCTCTAAATGCTGAAACCGCTGCAGGACACAAAACCGTCTCTGACTTGACAGCCGTGACAAGGGGTTGGCCTTATCAAATCAAGATGGAATGCTAATTGAGAGGCTTTTCACAGAAAACTTGTGGTGCTTTTGTGCAGACATTTGAAACAAACTATTTTGCTATATAGAAGATTGCATCTTTTATGTGTGATGCACAAAATCAGCTAAAGCAAACCCTGCTTTCCCTCGGTACTCTCACTTTTGAACAGCTCTCAGCAGGTATTTCCGCCCATTGACATCTGTGGGATTTTGAGTATACTTTTGACTTGGGAGATGTTATTTTTTCTCCTTCTCTTCCTCATAGCAAGACAAAACGCTTTTCCACTCTAAATTAAATGAACAACCCAGGCAAGTTCTGTATAGTTGGCTGTATAGGTGTAGCATGAGGTTGTGTGAGCATATGAAGTGCAAACCTTTTTTTTCCCATGAGGATTATTTTGCTGAATTGTAATGAATTTCAGCAGATGGATGATGACTCTTCAGCACCTCAAATTATGTCTCAAGTGTGGAGCAATATGGTTCCTTTTGCTCATTAGCACATCTATTTTTAATGTTTGTAATGGTGCAACATATTGTTGCAATGTTCCTCCTAACCCTTGAGTATAGTATATATCAGCATAAGATGTTAAGTATTTTTAGAGTTTAAACTGATCAATTACATCTATTTGATTAAGTTTTATATCTTGAATATTTAATTTAACTAGTTTCCATTAAAGCACAGCATCATATATTGTGCTGCAGCCTGCAGGTGTGAAAATGTTGACAATAAACAGCAGGAGCGCTAGCTTTTTTTCTCCTCACACATTTTTGCAACACGTTATGATATTTTGCCCATTTTCGCTTACAAATCTGAGATTAGAAATGCTTATTACATGACAAGTTGTTTAAAGGTGTTATTTTTTTTTATTATTAATATTTAGAATAGCACACAATTCTCCCACTGCCTGACATGTCTTGAGAAATCACACCTGTTTCTGTGACAACCGTACGCTCATTAAACAGCCTTATAGCCTTTATAACTAGCCAATCAGAAATGCTCTCTGCTAGGGAATGTTTTTGCACTTGTGCGTCTGAAACCGCATACTGTATAGTAGGTAGTACATTTGGTTTGAAACTTGCTCGACAACCTTGTAAGTAAGTTCTATATAGTATGAATGTGTGTAATGAAATTCTTATGTACTACATCCACCATATTGTCACTGTCATGTGACCTACAGCGCCAATTGTGTTGCTGGACAGCCTTTCACAAATCCTCTGGATACTTTTCGCTTAATGTTTTGTGAATACCATGAATTCGGACACACTACTCTTTCACAGACTGTTTTTTTGCCTACTATATAGCATGGAAGTATGCATATTTGGATGCAGGGCTTTGGTTGGCTGCAATGTTCCCTCTGCGCACCAGCATGGTCAGTGTAGTGGGATATTTTATTTTTATTGTATATCATTTTTTTCTTTTGATTTATAATATTATGTTTTGATTTTTAATTTTTTCTAAATTTTTTTGTGTGACATTTAAAACAGTCTGCATTAGTGGAAAATAATGTGCTGTTCTCTTTTAAAAACACTTCTGAAACTAACAAAGGAAGTGAGGCAGAGTGCAAATGTGTTTGTCTAGAGAGCTTGAAGTTCAAGAGGGCATCTGCTAAGCTTTAAAGGGATAGTTCACCCACTACTCGTTTAGTAAGGTCTGATCATGCTCTGACAGCAGAAGTGATGTCTCACACTCATTGAAGTATATGCGCGAGACATCACTTCCGCTGTCAGAGCATGATCAGACCTTACTAAACGAGTGCTGAACGCAGTTGGACATAGTGGTGTTTTAGAGGTAAAAATGATATAAATACCGTTCGGTTTCTCACACAAACCGATCGTTTTGTGTCTTAGGACATCAATGTTTCGTCACGAGCCGCAGGGTTTAATTTGGATTTGTCCGTGCATGTTTTTCAGACTGTTATTGATCCAAGTTCCCATCCACTCGCATTATTTGACTGACAGACGGCAACGGTTGGAGTTAAAAATCATAATTTGTGTTCTACTGAAGAAACAAAGTCACCGACATATTGGATGCCCTGGGGGTAAGCAGATAAACATCAAATTTTCATTTTTGGGTGAACTATCCCTTTAAGCCCGTTTTTTTTTTTTTTTTTTAATCTGTCTGATCCTTATATGGTAACATGTTTAATGTTTGGTTTGGGGTAACAAGCAGCAATACAGGGTTATATGAGACAGCCTGCACTAGGCGAGGGTTTCCTTCTCTGCAGATAACCTCTGTCTGTATTTGAACAGCCTTCTTGCAAGAATAAAAGCAACAAAAGACATTTCCTGAGTGATTGTTTCATTACATTCTCACCACTAATGGAATAAAGAATTTTTCCACACCATGCACTTCTGATATCGCATCCGTGCAGAAAAAAATAAAAATAAATGCTGCACAGAAGCCAGGTGCAAAAAAGTGTGATTGCTCTCTAGTGGGTGAGAAAGAATTGTAGTATTTGGATCTGTTGTGTAAAGTTAGAACTGGTAAATGCGGTTTACAGGTTTCATAGAAAGAGAATATTTCAATGCTGCTGCATTACAATATTGCGTTACTCCCTAAAAAAGTAACTGATTGCATTACTTGGTTACTTTAAATTAAAGTAATGCATTACATTACTTTTGTATTACTTTTCTTACCTGTGTTAGGCTTGCTTGTTTTTTTAAAAACCCAAAAAAGTTATATTTTTGTAAATATAAAGGTCCTTTTACACTAAAATTGAAATGAATAAGCCTCAGGCCAAAGAAAATGCATATTTACACCTGTACAGTAGAGGGCGCTGCTCAGACAAACCTTTCAGCTGTGCTGCCATTCTGGATTGAAGAAAAATAAAATGCAGGAGAAGAAAGTTCAACATTCCTACTCCAGGGTTGAAAACAAATAATAAAACAATGTGATGTTTAACTAAATTGATATTGATTAAATTGATTTAGTTGAATTGGTTAATCGAAGGCTAATAGCAAAGACAATGGGTAATTGTGTGTGATTACATACATGAAGTATTTTTGTGTTATTTAATTATTGCAGGTTTGTGAGTTTGCAAGTTTGCATTTAACTGTTTTTATTCATTTTGAGGAATACTGTTCTGTGCAAGTGAGATGAGTAAATGTATGTTCACATTTAGTCTACAACTACAATAAGCATCATGTTCACAGCGCACACAACACCTCCGCACTTACTCCCAATTTCTATCAACATGGGGACAGGAAAGTCAATAAATGGGAAAACAAAGTAACTTGCATTACTTATTTGAAAACGTAACTCAGATATTTTGTTGTTAATTTAAAAGTAATGCATTATTTTTCTAGTTACTTGAAAAAAGTAATCTGACTACATAATCCACATTACTTGTAATGCGTTGCCCCCACTACAAATGCAAAGACATGAGATGATTTAAAGAAGAGCGGCTTGATGAAGTAGTGGAAATAATGGATGAATTATGCACTGCAGTAACAAAACTCTGACACATTTATACGGAAGAGGATTAGGGCCAAGCAATAATAAAAAAATAAAACCATCTCGAGATTAAAGTTGTTAAATTTTGAGAAAAAACTTGTTAAATTTTGAGAAAAAATTCTAAATAAAATGTTGACAATAAACTCGTTAAATTTCGAGAAAAAGGTTGAGATAAAATGTTGCAAATAAACTCATTAAATTACGAGAAAAAAAGCGTTAAATTTCGAGAAAAGGGTCGAGATAAAATGTTGAGAATAAACTCGTTAAATTATGAGAATGAAGTCATTAAATTACGAGAAAAAAGTCGTTAGATTATGAGAACAAATTCGTTAAATTATGAGAAAAAAAGTCAAACAAATTAATGACTTTTTTCTCGTGATTTAATGACTTTATTCTCAACATTTTATCTCGACTTTTTTCTCATAATTTAATGAATTTGTTCTTATCTAACAACTTTTTTCTCGAAATTTAACGAGTTTATTCTCAACATTTTATTTTGAATTTTTCCTCGAAATTTTAACAACTTTAATCTCGAGATGGTTTTATTTTTTTATTATTGCTTGGCACTAATCCTCTTCCGTACATTTACAATTACACAACCACAGGTGTACTGTACAAATGCAAAATACCTCAGTTAAATACTTCAGCTAGGTTGTGTGTGTGTGTGTGTGTGTGTGTGTGTGTGTGTGTGTTTCAGGGGTGTTTAGATGACTATAAAATGTTTCCTGGAATTATTTTCTAGCCTATTTAAAGTTTAAATGCTTTAATTTGCTTTCATATTATTATAGGACTATATCCTGAATTAACTGCTTCTTTTCAGAGCTATGATTTAATAGCCCTAAGTTACATCAGGGGTCAAATAAAATAGAAATAGCACTTTAATGTTGCAACTGGATGATGTAAGCACTTTTTGTGTGTACGCCTAGTATAAGGGATGTTTTTGCTCATGTGGTTGAACTATCCACCCAATAGAGAGAGGTTCTGCTCAGCAAGAAAACAAATTAAGGGAGCATTACTTAGCTGATGTGTCATTATGGACTGGGTTAGAAAAATTGCAAAAGTCAGTAAAATGGCTGAAATTGCATATACCTTTAACATCCAGCACTATATACACATCTGAATTTAAATCTCAATGAAATTAATCTTAATTATCCTTGTTATTGGTAAAATATGGATTCTTGAGTTCTAGTTGAGATGCATCAGTCACTGCATCTCTAAATATTACTGTCTGCATCAGCCATTGAAAACTCCATATTGGCTGACCATTAAGTGAGATGCTTTTATATGCACAAGAATAACACCCTAATGTACTTTCACACTCTCCAACCATCTCTGACAGGCAGACAAGACATACCTGACTTTGTTGACATTACTTATTAAGGCAGGGGTACAAGATGCTTCTGAAAAGCTCAAAGTTCATGACATTTTCAGCTCTGTCTGTTTATTTCTCGGTATTTACTTTGAAGGTTAAACTGGCCTCTACCAGTAATTGCACTGTTTCCTCCTTCATGATCATAGCAAATCAATGGTAGACCTTTTCAGAGCACACAGATGTGTTTTAAAGGACTAATGCTTGATTTATCACTCTGACAGATAGACTGAGGCCCTGCTTCAATCAAAATGCTGCAAATACTGCATTCATAATAAAGGACATCACTGCACATAAAAGATGAAAGATAAAAGTCCATTAGATGAGTAAACCTACAATATTTGTCTTATTTATGGATTTTAACCAAAGCACTGTACCATTTTTTTTTTTAAATGAGGAGACAAGTTTGGAGACATGTTTGTTCGGAGCATTTTGTTTTGTAAATGAGGCACAGTGTAATGGAAAAAAAACGTTTGCTGAAAGATGAAAAATCTGACCGCAGCTGTATCACAAACCACAAGTAAATGATTTTATATGGACAAGGTTTTCAAAACATGTGCAATAGCGAGTGGGTGCTGATACTGTTTCCTACGCAATGGCGTTAGCCAATCATAACAGTGATGGTTTACTGAAAAGCCTTAAAGTATCTGCTGATTATTTCAGACAGAGGTCCGAATGAAGGTTGAAAATATTATTTTTCCACATATATAGGCCTATTTTTATTTTGTGCAAAAAACTTTATAACATTATAAGTGAACCTCAATGAAAAAATCCACATCATGACCCCTTTAACTTGTTGAACAAGTTTCCATTGATCTTAAGAACTTGAATTAACTTCTCATACTGCAATGAGGATGAAAGTGAATGTGGTTCTTTAGGATGTGTTTAATTTGTTTTTCTGTGTTACATTTTGTGAGATAAACGTAATGACACACCTCAGCAGTCACTGTATGCTTTACGGGTTTCTATTTCATATCAAGATGATTGACTTGGTTTAGTGTTTTAAACAGTAACAGGAGGGCAATGAATGAAACCAATGCTGTGCATATCAAACACTGTGACACTGAACAAGAGCTTCTCACTTATTCTGTTCGTTTAATGACCTTGCACGAGTTCTAAATGTATTAAAGCATTTCATGTCAAAGGCAAAGTCTCTTGAGCTACAGTACATACATCTTTGTTTTTTTGCCCCGTATTTTATCTTTTTAATATATTAAGAGCACTGGGTCTTAATTAGTTTGAGGTGTTCTGTTTCATTTCATCCTGCAAACTGATCCAAATGGATAGTTCTACCAAAAATTACAATTTTGTCATCAAAAATTTTTGTCATTTACTCACCCTCCAAACCAGTTTAAAAAATTTGTGGTCAGTAAATTGTTTTTTTTTTTTTAATGTTTTTGAAAGAAGTCTCTTATGCCTGCCAAGGCTGCATTTATTTGATCACACAGTAATACAGTAAAAACAGTAATATTGTGAAATAATATTATGGTTTAAAAGAGCTGTTGTCTATTTTAATATATTTTAAAATCTAGTTTATTCCTGTGATGGCAAAGCAAAATTTTCAGCATCATTACTCTAGTATTCAGTGTCACATGATCCTTCAGAAATCATTAAAATATGCTGAGTTGCTGCTTAAGAAACATATTTCTTAAAAAAAAAAAATTACTGACAAAAAAAACATTTACACAGTAGTGCATATATAATAAACTGGAGCTTTCAAACTTTAAAACCGGTGTAAAAACACCATAAAAGTATTATAAAAGCTGTCCATATGACTTTATGTAAAATGAGTAAACAGCAACCAGCACATTCTTCTAAATATCGTCTTTTATGCTCCACAGAAGAAAGAAAGTCATACAGGTTTGGAACAATGTTAGGGTGAGTAAATGATGACCGAATTTGAATTTTTGGATGAACAATCCTTTGAAGACGTACTCATCATCAGAAGAGCAGGGTTGGTTTCACCAAGGTCCTCCTCCTCAGTCCCACCTGAAGTCATGACCCACCATTTCATAAAATTTCACATTAAATGGCCTATAAAATTCTCTAAGCTGCTCAATGACTTCCTGGTCAATCTGAACATGAGTTCTGCCCTTGGACTTGCCCAGGCAGCGGGGCTGGCTGCTGCTTTCCGGCTTCTTCAGGCACGGGAAGCCTTTTGTTCGGTTGAAGTAGAAGTGCTTGTCTGTGATGATGCGTTTGAGCCCCAGGAAGTCCTGCACCCGGCCCAGCTCTCCGGCCGGATCCGTGATGAGCCGCTCCCCGCTGACGAAATGAATCTGTGACAGACGGAAGTATTGCAGCCAGTTCTCCAGGTGTAGGATGTACATGCCTATGCGGATGGCGTTCCAGGAGGTGTCCACGATGCCTTGACTCCTGTTCTTGAATGCTAGTTCCTCAAAAGAGGGGATGTCGGGCTTCTTTGACAGGGTCTGTGTGTAGTCGGAGATCGCCCTTGTGACCGGGTTTCGCACTACAACAATCAGCTTTGTTTCACGAGACATGTTTGAGATGCGTCGCGGTGCCTCCCGTGTCACAAAGTAACTCGGTGTTTTCTCCATGGTGATTTGGCTGTCCAAAGTCCGTGGCATAAGGCCCCTGTGAAAACAGAAATATTAATCAAAATGAATGGAATAGCATGGGTAAGGTTCACTTCAGCCACCTACACTAATATTGGTAAATATGAGCAAAACAATAATAAAAAAGTATTACAATTCAGCATGGAACTCTCTACTAATGTCCCTACAGACATAAATGATACATCAAATTGTTGGGGTGTGCTATTGCTTTTCAAGGCAGTCTGGCAAACAATAAAATAAGGGGGGGAAATCTATAGACATACATTGAAGGATGAACCTCTCTTTTGACTTGAGTAAGCAAGCATATTGCAACCACAGTCACATTTCCTCAGAACATTTTCAAATGTATTAAATTTATTTGGTGAAACTACAACACTGCTATTTTCTTTTCACAGCATTGTGAGGCAATAGTGAGAAAGCTTGTGTAATGTGGTCACCACTCAGATTAGTGTAGACTCCAGCATGACAAATAGGAATTCAGTTACAGAAAGTGACAAAATAATCAGAGCTCCCACATGAGGTTTTAATACTCGCAGCCAGTATTTCCAGTCTCTTATCTCCTGGGTGAGTGTGATGCTGAAGGGTATGGGGAAATTATCAAATCTCAGGCACATCCTTTACTCCTACTCATAAATCACCATCACCTGCATTACAGATGCACAATAGAGAGAAAGGCTTCGGCAAATCTGGGACATGCGAAATAGGTCATTATTTTCACAAGTTTCTTCATGAAACCATCGAGTCCAACTTTAGAGTTGTTCTGAATTGAACTGACGAACTACATAAGGTGATATCCACTCGGTCACAGCTTTGTTGTTGTAGCAGATAGCTGGCTGCCCTGTCAACCTCTTTGAAGGAGTGAGCGTATTAATATTGCTGTAAGCAAGTTTTATGGAATGACACGCAGAAAACTTCCCTCTTAACTAACAGATATCAGGTGTCTTGAAAAATCACACTCATTTCTGCGATAGCCCTATAGGCAGAAATACGGCTATCTGAATGCAGGATGTTACTGTTTAGCGAGACAAAATGCTCTGAAGTGCCAAGTAATTTTTAGTGCTAACATGTCTATACATGGATTTTTCGAAAGAGGGGACAGTATAATTCAGTGGTGCAAGATAGCAAAATGGCTAATATTGGTAATGGCACCTTTAAGTCGGAATGAAACGGGAATTGACCTTATATATTTTCTAAATGGATGTTATTGATCTTGATGTGAACGATTCATCTATGTACATTTAAAAAAATGAATCCCGAAATTTTAATTAAAATATCATAAATGGATCTTCCGGTAAAATGACAACCTTCTTTCTGCTGAGGTATGCCGGATGGTATGCCATTTTGTCCACTTAAACTCAAACCTTTCTCCAATCATTTTGTCTGCTTAAACCCGCCTCTTTCTCAATCATTTGGTCCTCTTAAACCCGCCTCTTTCTCAATCATTTGGTCCTCTTAAACCCGCCTCTTTCTCAATCATTTTGTCCTCTTAAATCCGCCTCTTTCTCAATCATTTTGTCCTCTTAAATCCGCCTCTTTCTCAATCATTTGGTCCTCTTAAACCCGCCTCTTTCTCAATCATTTGGTCCTCTTAAACCCGCCTCTTTCTCAATCATTTGGTCCTCTTAAACCCGCCTCTTTCTCAATCATTTTGTCCTCTTAAACCCGCCTCTTTCTCAATCATTTGGTCCTCTTAAACCCGCCTCTTTCTCAATCATTTTGTCCTCTTAAATCCGCCTCTTTCTCAATCATTTTGTCCTCTTAAATCCGCCTCTTTCTCAATCATTTTGTCCTCTTAAACCCGCCTCTTTCTCAATCATTTGCCCTCTTAAATCCGCCTCTTTCTCAATCATTTGGTCCTCTTAAACCCGCCTCTTTCTCAATCATTTTGTCCTCTTAAACCCGCCTCTTTCTCAATCATTTTGTCCTCTTAAATCCGCCTCTTTCTCAATCATTTGGTCCTCTTAAACCCGCCTCTTTCTCAATCATTTGGTCCTCTTAAACCCGCCTCTTTCTCAATCATTTTGTCCTCTTAAACCCGCCTCTTTCTCAATCATTTGGTCCTCTTAAACCCGCCTCTTTCTCAATCATTTTGTCCTCTTAAATCCGCCTCTTTCTCAATCATTTTGTCCTCTTAAATCCGCCTCTTTCTCAATCATTTTGTCCTCTTAAACCCGCCTCTTTCTCAATCATTTGCCCTCTTAAATCCGCCTCTTTCTCAATCATTTGGTCCTCTTAAACCCGCCTCTTTCTCAATCATTTGCCCTCTTAAATCCGCCTTTTTCTCAATCATTTTGTCCACTTAAATCCGCCTTTTTTCAATCATTTTGTCCACTTAAACCCGCCTCTTTCTCAATCATTTGGTCCTCTTAAACCCGCCTCTTTCTCAATAATTTTGTCTTCTTAAATCCGCCTCTTTCTCAATCATTTGGTCCTCTTAAACCCGCCTCTTTCTCAATCATTTGGTCCTCTTAAACCCGCCTCTTTCTCAATCATTTTGTCCACTTAAATCTGCCTCTTTCTCAATCATTTGGTCCTCTTAAACCCGCCTCTTTCTCAATCATTTGCCCTCTTAAATCCGCCTTTTTCTCAATAATTTTGTCCTCTTAAACCCGCCTCTTTCTCAATCATTTGCCCTCTTAAATCCGCCTTTTTCTCAATCATTTGGTCCTCTTAAACCCGCCTCTTTCTCAATCATTTTGTCCACTTAAATCTGCCTCTTTCTCAATCATTTGGTCCTCTTAAACCCACCTCTTTCTCAATCATTTGCCCTCTTAAATCCGCCTTTTTCTCAATAATTTTGTCCACTTAAACCCGCCTCTTTCTCAATCATTTGGTCCTCTTAAACCCGCCTCTTTCTCAATCATTTTGTCCTCTTAAACCCGCCTTTTTCTCAATCATTTTGTCCTCTTAAACCCGCCTCTTTCTCAATCATTTTGTCCTCTTAAACCCGCCTCTTTCTCAATCATTTGGTCCTCTTAAACCCGCCTCTTTCTCAATCATTTTGTCCTCTTAAACCCGCCTCTTTCTCAATCATTTTGTCCAATTAAATCCGCCTTTTTCTCAATAATTTTGTCTTCTTAAATCCGCCTCTTTCTCAATCATTTTTTCCTCTTAAATCCGCCTCTTTCTCAATCATTTGGTCCTCTTAAACCCGCCTCTTTCTCAATCATTTGGTCCTCTTAAACCCGCCTCTTTCTCAATCATTTGGTCCTCTTAAACCGCCTCTTTCTCAATCATTTGGTCCTCTTAAACCCGCCTCTTTCTCAATCATTTTGTCCTCTTAAACCCGCCTCTTTCTCAATCATTTTGTCCTCTTAAACCCGCCTCTTTCTCAATCATTTTGTCCTCTTAAACCCGCCTCTTTCTCAATCATTTGCCCTCTTAAATCTGCCTTTTTCTCAATAATTTTGTCCTCTTAAATCCGCCTCTTTCTCAATCATTTGGTCCTCTTAAACCCGCCTCTTTCTCAATCATTTGCCCTCTTAAATCCGCCTTTTTCTCAATCATTTGGTCCTCTTAAACCCGCCTCTTTCTCAATCATTTGGTCCTCTTAAACCCGCCTCTTTCTCAATCATTTTGTCCTCTTAAACCCGCCTCTTTCTCAATTATTTTTTCCTCTTAAACCCGCCTCTTTCTCAATCATTTTGTCCACTTAAACCCGCCTCTTTCTCAATCATTTTGTCCACTTAAATCCGCCTTTTTCTCAATAATATTGTCCTCTTAAATCCGCCTCTTTCTCAATCATTTGGTCCTCTTAAATCCGCCTTTTTCTCAATCATTTTGTCCTCTTAAACCTGCCTCTTTGTCAATCATTTTGTCCTCTTAAACCCGCCTCTTTCTCAATCATTTGGTCCTCTTAAACCCGCCTCTTTCTCAATCATTTTGTCCTCTTAAACCCGCCTCTTTCTCAATTATTTTTTCCTCTTAAACCCGCCTCTTTCTCAATTATTTTGTCCTCTTAAACCCGCCTCTTTCTCAATCATTTTGTCCTCTTAAACCCGCCTCTTTCTCAATCATTTGGTCCTCTTAAACCCGCCTCTTTCTCAATTATTTTGTCCTCTTAAACCCGCCTCTTTCTCAATCATTTTGTCCTCTTAAACCCGCCTCTTTCTCAATCATTTGGTCCTCTTAAACCCGCCTCTTTCTCAATCATTTTGTCCTCTTAAACCCGCCTCTTTCTCAATTATTTTTTCCTCTTAAACCCGCCTCTTTCTCAATTATTTTTTCCTCTTAAACCCGCCTCTTTCTCAATCATTTTGTCCACTTAAACCCGCCTCTTTCTCAATCATTTTGTCCACTTAAATCCGCCTTTTTCTCAATAATATTGTCCTCTTAAATCCGCCTCTTTCTCAATCATTTGGTCCTCTTAAATCCGCCTTTTTCTCAATCATTTTGTCCTCTTAAACCTGCCTCTTTGTCAATCATTTTGTCCTCTTAAACCTGCCTCTTTCTCAATCATTTTGTCCTCTTAAACCCGCCTCTTTCTCAATCATTTTAGGTGTGTTCAACATCGGCTGTGGCTGGATGCAACCAGCCATCATCGGTGAGAGTTGCCACGTTGAGTCGGGGCGGAGATGAAAACGGAGATGTGAAGTCAGACACTTTCTGCTTCCCGTAGTGATGCCTGCACTTCATTTGCATACTTTATCACAGCTTAAGTGAAATAAAAGCAATATTTGTCAAATACACAAATGTTTTAGAGGCATTTCATTCAGCATTTTATGTATCGCTTAATACTCCATCTGTTTGTACAAGCATTAATAAAGTTTAACATAAGCATATACTATTTAAATACCAAAAAGTGGGGTCTACATTTTTATCAGTTTTATTGATAAACATGACACAATTCCTGTCATAATATAACATTGAGACTACATGAAAGAGCTTTTACTGTTAAAAAATACAGATTTGTGAGCATTAGTAGAACTGAAGAATAAACATGAAATAAAAACGAAACACACGTGATTGTTGTCATGTGTTGAATCCTGACAATCATGAAACAGCTGTCATCATCAGAGCTCGTGCAGCCGCTCTGGAAAAGCTGCGCTGGCTGACTCAGCTGACTACTCTCGAATCACTCTCGTGGTACTTTGATGCCATGTTTCACAGTCGTGTGGTATTGGCGTCTCAAGTTGGACAGAATTTTTAATCTGCATGCACTGCTTCAAGACAGCCGCTGATCGGTCTGCACAGCGTTGCATGAAGTCGAACAAGCCTAAGGTCCACTTGAACTCACCCATTTCTCCAATCATTTTTTCCACTTAAACCTGCCCCTTCCTGCAATCATTTTGTCAGCTTTTTTTTATCATTTTGTCACCCTTTCATACAATCAGCTGATACTGTCACATTGCGACTAAAAAATAAAATAAAAACCTGTGTATTTTGACAGCTTGAGGCTGACACTGGATGCGACAAAACAACTGCTGCAAATCCATTTGTTCTTCGTGTCAGAAGTAGCACGAGCGCTTGAAGTCCGTCAGAAATAGAACAGAGCATCGGTCTGTTGTCTGGATCTAGTGTAGACACCATCACTGATTAATGGTTTTTATTTGCTTTTGTCGTGTTGCACCGCTTGCGTCTGGTGTGCATGGTGTAAACCCTCTCAATCTCACAAGAAAATGTAACCTTTTTTACATTGTGGCAGTTTGATGTAAATTTGCATAATGGGATTTTTACAGAAATGTATGATTTTTTTTTTTTAGAAAAAAAAGTAAACATGAAGTTCCACCTCTAAATATAACCATCACTGGGATGTAAACAGATTGTATGAAAACGTCTCAGGTTACTTGTGTAACCCTGGTTCCCTGGGAAACCATAACATCATATGACGTAGCGTCGACAGTTCCCATGCAAGGGAACTTGATATCGAATGATATTGTAAGAACTGACAGGAATTAGCCAGCAATTTGCCAAAATGTAAAATGGTTACAGATTGTCATGAGATTGTATTGAAATGCCCTAATGAAATATTTTTTCACTCATATTTACACAGATATGTTGGATCTGTGTCATAGCAATTAATGCACAATGAGACATGGTACTTGTTTTAATACTTTGAGATATGAGCTCAAACCTGGATTTCCCAATTCTGCTCCTTTGCTTTATCAGTATAATTTTCTGTCCATTCTCCCTCCCTGAATCAATTTGGCAAATAGGCTAAATAAATAATAACATATATAAACTAAACATATGCTGTATGTTATATTTAACACACAAGCTCCCTGCTAATGTACTTTGCTATATGTGACCCTGGACCACAAAACGAGTCATTAGGGTCAATTGTGACTTATACAAAATCTGAGCTTTCCATTGATGTTCGTTTTTTTAGGATAGGACAATATTTGGCAGAGATACAACTATTTGAATATCTGGAATCTCAGGGTGCAAAAAAATCAAAATATTGAGAAAAGTGCCTTTAAAGTTGTCCAAATGAAGTCCTTAGCAATGCATATTACTTACAAAAGGTAGGAAATTTACAAAATAACTTCATGAAACATGATCTTTACTTAATATCCTAATGATTTTTGGCATAAAAGAAAAATCAATCATTTTGACCCATAAAATGTATTGTTGGCTATTGCTACAAATATACCCGTGCAACTTATGACTTGTTTTGTGGTCCAGGGTCACATATGATCGATCAAGTAAACTTGTAAGATATCAGCATTAATTGATATTGAGATTTTTGCTACATTTACAAATCCTTTATATTTTTCCCTGAGACTGTATTAAACCAGAGCTATAAATGAACTTTTTATGTGATTACATCAGCGTTCATCCATTAAATTGAGAATTACAGCTATAAGACAGGATTAGTGAGGGTTTAAGAATTTAAATCTTAATGAAAGTCTGTAATAAAGATGAAAATTTTATTGACCGTCTTATTGTATGGAACACAGGGGTCAGAGAATAACCTCGAGTTTCCACCAGCTTCAGACTCATCCGCGATTCATAATGGGCTACCCTAAAGCAGGAGTTGCAATACTTTACCACCATAGTCCTGAAAATATTGATCCATTTAGCTTGATTTATAAATGGTGCACTGCTGTCCAGGGTGTCTCTGTTAGCCTTAGAGGTTCAGGGCCAGAGGCAGCCATTAATCTTGCATTCGGTGCAATGGAGCTTCACCCACTAAACAACTTTATTGTGTGTCTGAATGCATAGCACCAATCACACCCTGACGCAATGCATACTTCAGTTACACAATCAGACGTGTATTTCTTTCCAGACATCCATCAAAAATGCACTCACAAAAAAAAAAATCTTTTTCTGAATCTGTCATATTGAAGTTGTAACACCAGCCTTAATTTTCCTTGCAAATTATAATATTTCATGCATCACTAAGGAAGAATGTATGCTTTATTCAACTGAAATGAATGGCACTATAATTTTCCTCACTGAATGAAAATTATGTAAATATTTTTGTGAAATTATTATTAAATTGCACGGAAAAGGCATTTCTTTCAAATTGCATGTCCAAGATTTCGATCCAAGCTGTAAATTTATTTTGTTTTTGCGCCTTTGAATACCTCTGTACTTGCAGTTCTTTAATTAATTGCGTTTGCAAGAATCAAAAGATGCCATGAATTTGCCATTCTGCCTGTTATCACATCACTGATGTGTCTCTCATCTGCTGTCTTGAGACAGGGGCTGGCAGGTGCTCTGTTGCTTGCATAAGAGTCTGGTCTTTTAGAAGAAAATTAATTTAGTGAGAAGAGTGAAAGCTAAGTTAGCTGAAAGCTGGAATAGAGAGGTGCTAATTGCAAAGTGGTGCACAGAAGCGTACTGTTGGGTCCACTGAAGAATAGCCGGTGAAGTAGCCATAAGTGGAAGAAGTTCTTGGCACTTCGTAAAACATTTTCTGAAAGCTTTGATTTTTGTGGCTAATGCAGAAATAAAACTAGATGATAACAAGAAATAAATCTAAAAATGATTTAAAGTAAAGTTCTGTTAGAACTTCCCATAATTTTCACTATTTAAGAAGATCGAAATGAAACCTCTAGAAACATTGCTTGTTAGTATCTCAATGGCAGTTACTCAGCTGGTGCAGGACCACTCGGAAGTATGTGATTTGAAATCTGCCATCATTCCTGGTCACTTGAACTGTTTTTGAGCCTTTCACCTACACCTAAAATGCTATGTGACTGATTATTCACAGTAAAATGATTATGCTGATTGGTTGATGGAAGAACAAGCCTTTATAGTGAATATCCTGAGCAGTAACAAAAAAGATGGTGGAGAGGAAAAAAATTATGCCGGGTTCAGACTACACGACATCCATTTGACGTAGGATCTCGTGATGATTCGTAAACAACAATGACAGTCGGGACGCAAAAATCAATCGTTTCATCTCGTATAGTGTGTCATAGTGGACGACAATTGACGCCGCGTCAATTACAGTTTGTTTAATGTTTTTTGGTCCTCACATCTATGACGTTGACCAGTAGGAGAACAGAAGCTCTTCCGTACACAGCTTTCAAACATGGCGAAACGAAAGAGAGACAATGGTATTGGTGCTGCTATTTGGAATTATGCAATAGAGAAAAGGTTCATGGAACTATGACAATAGTACTCTTGCTTTTTTGATGTTTCCTTGAGGGATTACCATGACAGAGTGAAAAGAGAGAAATTCTGGCGAGTGACAGTGGAGACGATTCAGCATCCTGATGAGTACTAGAATTAGCATTACGCTAACATGCCACTCCGGTAGCCTTCCTACCTTCCACCTTCTCGATGTCATCACACACATGGTTAAAGACGGCAAGTGATGACTGGTCAGGAAGCAACATGTAGTCTGTCCATGACATGACAAGGAATTCAAAATTGCATAATCTGTCACAGTGACTATCGTAGCAGACAAAAATATTGTGTAGTCTGAACCTGGCATTACACTGTTAAGAGCCCTCAGCAATAACAATGATAAATCTACTAGACTATAATGAAATGTTACCTATTAGGGGTGTAACGGTACACGTATTTGTACCGAACCGTTTCGGTACAGGGCTTTCGGTACGGTGCACGTGTGTACCGAAGCATTACATTGCAACCAATATTCACCAACAATAACCGCAATAAGCTCTGCGTTTTGTTACTTTCGATAAGAAACAAAGTGTCATCCTTCAAATTCTGTCCACGAAATTATGAAGTTTAAACAGAAAATGCCATTTTGACGTGCTTTGATGTGGGGTGACAGATCACTGTACAGGCGCCTCAGTTCAACCGGCAGCGCGAGCGCGGAGCGCAAGTGAATGTGTTCATCTCTTCCTCCTTAATACTAGTTACAGAATAAACATGAAAGAACATCTGAAGGTATGTTGCAAGATTCAGTACAACTTACTGAAACGGCCATATCTCATGTAATCGCTCATTCAGTGTTTCAACGGTGGAAAGACATCAATGAAAGCTTCCGTATTCAACAATATGTCATGATGCATTTACCTCAGAAAAGCCATTCAGTGTTCACAGCTTGTTAGTTCGCTTGAGAAATGAACTCTTTCGCTTAATATATGCACTGTATTAGCCAATATATTCATTATTTTACTTAATCTTTTAGTGATATCCTGATTAGGCTATTTAATGTATGTTTAAATAAATCTGATGTTAAAATAACAGTGACTGTGTAGAAATGATTATATTTCAACAACGAATTGGAGTAAAAACATTTAGAAGTTAATGCAAAAACTGCCTTAGGTGCAGCTTACAGGTTTGCATACAATTTGTTATTTGAGTGTTGATTATTTTATCTAAAAATAAAAAGCAATTGAATTTAGGCTAATAGTTTGGGCTTCTTTCAAGTTAGGGCTCCCTACATAGTTTATAGCATTAGCAGAGATCATTTTTTTATCCTTAAGAAACTTTTAGCTTTAATTTAATTTAATTTAATATATTTAAAGACAAAAACACAATTTGTTCAGTAAACCTCTGTTTAATAATAAAAAAAAGCAATTTTATGTTTAGTTTTCTCTCCACCTGCTGTACCGAAAACTGTACCGAACCGTGACTTCAAAACCGAGGTACGTACCGAACCGTGAGTTTTGTGTACCGTTACACCCCTATTACCTATATACACTGAGCCAAAACATTATGACCAGTCACAGGTCAAGTGATATTGTTGATCATCTCCTAACAAGGCCACATATTATGGCCTAGGTAGATTAAATCATAAGCAAACAATCAGCTCTTATAATCAATGTGTTTTTTATAAAGGAGAAATGGGCAGGAATAAAGATCTAAGTGACTTTGAAAACGGCCAAGTGGTTACGGCAACACAACTGGCTCAGAGTATCTCTGAAACGACAAGACGTGTGGGTTGCTCCCGGTCAGCAGTGGTGAGAATTTACCAACAGTGATCTGAGGGACAAACTAAAAACCGGCGACAGGGTGTGGGGCATGACTGCAACAAAGGTCATTCTGTCTGGTCTTGTGGCACAAGTCACACACAATTTTAATCATGTTTATGGGAGAAATATATCAGTGCTTCCCACAGATAGACTTTACTTGGGCGGGCCGCCCAGGTATATTAACCGCCGCCCAAGTATATTTGGAGACACATTTTTACTTTTATTATTTTTCCTCTTATACTTTCATATCCGTGCAAGATAAGAAAACCATCCACGATCGATTAACTAGTGGAAAATCTCCACTCGCCCTATGCATTTCGTACCTGCTCGTTATGTGTGTCAGAACTGTTTGCTCCCGCTGACATTCCCACGTGTGCTGCAGAGACGCACTGGATATTTCACAAAGAGCTTTGCATGTTGCAAAGTCACAAGGCAGCAGATTTATGAACTCAAGTTGATGAATTATTACAATGTTTACTTTATGACCTTTATATAGATGGTTTTAGATGGTTGTAAGAATCTGAAGGATCAGCCTGCAATTGTGTAGACATTTCAAAATAAGAGTCTCCATGTATTTCAGGCTTGTTTATAATTAAACGTCACGTGCTAAGTTTTGTCTTTTTCTTTTGGGCATTATTGGTATTTTTGGTTGCACTATAAATTGTATTTAATTTGATTTCCATTTAATTCATAGTAAATTACTGTAGTCTCCCCCACATGAATAAAAGACTAAGAACATTATTTGACACAAATACTATTCATTATATAAATTTTACCAGTAAAATCTGTGTCCCATTCACTGAGAGAGACACTATATGACAGCAAGAAGAACATAGGACAAGGAGAACCATTTAAATGCTGTAATTTTACATAATAATGCATAATATTAGTATGTAATTAAATGTAATGTATGCTATGTAATTCAAATTAATTTCAATAAATAAATATTCTGTTAAAAATCACACATTATTTGTTTGTCACATGTAGCAGACCATTTTTGTGCCGTAGGTAATAGGAGGATTTTTCACACCGCTACCACTGCAAGTATATTTCAAACCTGTGGGAAGCACAGGTTATATATATGCAACAAAGTTACTACGCTTTCAGTGGTGGGAAACATGCTAATCAGTCATTAACCGACTTTTTTTTTTTTTTAATTCTATTTAGCATAAGAATAGAAAGACAATCTGAATGTAAATTGTTTACATAGAGTTTTGAAATTGCCAAGACCCTGTAATAAGGAACATTTTAATAGCAACAGCAAGCATGCCAAAAATGTAAACATTTTAATCACTGGCATAATTCCTCTGCAATTACATAATTAATACGCTTATCATGGTGCAGCAAAGGAAACATTTTTATCTTTTCCCATTGAATTAACTTTGAAGTCAGTCTCTTGCATTTAATTCCTAATTGAATTTCTATCATAAACAAGTAAGACATAAAACAATTACCGCCAGTATGAAACTGAGCGTTCCTAGGGGAACTTTTCCATCGTAACATTTACTCCAGCTATCTTTCCAAGCCTTGCATTTATTAGATCACTGTATCTGTAGACACAGGTCTACATAATGGAGGATATCCTGATGTCTGGTATCACCGGCTTTCAGTTTTAATGCAGATTGACATTCTAATTCATCAGGGGGTTAAGTCACTACTTGCTGCCAACAGATCCACCACCTCAGAGAAATGAGAAATGGCATCAGGCAAAGGTCTGATATTACATCTGAAACTTACAGTGCTGTTAATTGTCTGCCAGAGCACGATGTATTCCTGTTGTCTTTTCTGCTGAAGATAAGTTTTCATAGAGCCAGGCAGCTCTTATGATATGTCTGGGATCTGCTGACAAGGTCGTGAGAGCTCTGGAGAACAAGCTCTGTGAATTGCATCAGCTAGTGTCATACTAATACCACCAACCTAAAGTTATCTTCTCAAATTAAAAGTCTCCTGCAGGCCTTTTGTCAGCCCAGGCATCTCTATTCTTGGGCCACATTGTGAGCTGGACTATGAATGCAAAAAACACAACAACAGACAAAACAAAAAAAACAAAACCAAAAAAAATGTTTGAGTGTATGAATGAGTGTATGCCGTGCTAAGTGCAAACCAATGTGCCGTTCCTACTGAGGTCATTGATTCTGATTAAAAAAAGGCTTCTGGCCAACCTGCATGCTGAGATGACTTTTTTTCTGTGCCGCACCTTTGTGTTTCACACATTGCAGTATGTTTATCTAATAGATGACAGTGCATATTTGCAGTAAAGGGACACTGAATGCAGTGACGCTGAAGTCCTTCTAGAAATGATCTAATCTCATTCTACTCAAGGCCAATTTAAGGATTTCAGTCCTTGACAATAAGATGATGTGGCTTTGACAACTTTTGTAAATAAATTAATATTGCATCTGTGATTTCACACAGATGCAATATTCAGAGAGTGTTCAGATGAGAGCTACTGTACAAACGAAGCGTGTCTGTGACAGCGAAGTGCCAACATGATATAGTGTTCATACATAAAATGTGGTTCTATGTTTTGCATAGACATTGTAATGGAATGTTGTGATCTGCATACAGTAGTTTTACACTATCACATTTTTACATTGTTCAAAAGTGGTTATTTTTTTAGGATTTTTTAGGACCAAGTGCAAATAGCCTGTCTTGTTGGCAGAGGCTATTTTACTGAGCCCCTAAAGGGACAGGAAAAAATTTGGGATGGGGGAAAAAGCATTTTTCAAAGCTTTTGCGTTCTCTCGCAAAACATTTGCGTTCCCTCGGCAAACGTTGTGTTCCCTCGCAAAGATGTTTGCGTCCGCTTGCAAATCTTCTGAGTTCTCTCGCAAAGATGTTTGCGTCCCCTCACAAATCTTTTGAGTTCTCTCGCAAAGATGGTTGCGTCCCCTCGCAAATCTTTTGAGTTCTCTCGCAAAGATGTTTGTGTCCCCTCACAAATCTTTTGAGTTCTCTCGCAAAGATGTTTGTGTCCCCTCACAAATCTTTTGAGTTCTCTCGCAAAGATGTTTGTGTCCCCTCACAAATCTTTTGAGTTCTCTCGCAAAGATGGTTGCGTCCCCTCGCAAATCTTTTGAGTTCTCTCGCAAAGATGTTTGTGTCCCCTCACAAATCTTTTGAGTTCTCTCGCAAAGATGTTTGTGTCCCCTCACAAATCTTTTGAGTTCTCTCGCAAAGATGTTTGTGTCCCCTCACAAATCTTTTGAGTTCTCTCGCAAAGATGGTTGCGTCCCCTCACAAATCTTTTGAGTTCTCTCGCAAAGATGGTTGCGTCCCCTCGCAAATCTTTTGAGTTCTCTCGCAAAGATGTTTGTGTCCCCTCGCAAATCTTTTGAGTTCTCTCGCAATGATGTTTGTGTCCCCTCACAAATCTTTTGAGTTCTCTCGCAATGATGTTTGCGTCCCCTCGCAAATCTTTTGAGTTCTCTCGCAATGATGTTTGTGTCCCCTCACAAATCTTTTGAGTTCTCTCGCAAAGATGTTTGTGTCCCCTCGCAAATCTTTTGAGTTCTCTCGCAATGATGTTTGTGTCCCCTCACAAATCTTTTGAGTTCTCTCGCAAAGATGGTTGCATCCCCTCGCAAATCTTTTGAGTTCTCTCGCAATGATGTTTGTGTCCCCTCGCAAATCTTTTGAGTTCTCTCGCAAAGATGTTTGTGTCCCCTCGCAAATCTTTTGAGTTCTCTCGCAATGATGTTTGTGTCCCCTCACAAATCTTTTGAGTTCTCTCGCAATGATGTTTGTGTCCCCTCACAAATCTTTTGAGTTCTCTCGCAAAGATGGTTGCGTCCCCTCGCAAATCTTTTGAGTTCTCTCGCAATGATGTTTGTGTCCCCTCGCAAATCTTTTGAGTTCTCTCGCAAAGATGGTTGCGTCCCCTCGCAAATCTTTTGAGTTCTCTCGCAAAGATGGTTGCATCCCCTCGCAAATCTTTTGAGTTCTCTCGCAATGATGTTTGTGTCCCCTCGCAAATCTTTTGAGTTCTCTCGCAAAGATGGTTGCATCCCCTCGCAAATCTTTTGAGTTCTCTCGCAAAGATGTTTGTGTCCCCTCGCAAATCTTTTGAGTTCTCTCGCAAAGATGTTTGTGTCCCCTCGCAAATCTTTTGAGTTCTCTCGCAAAGATGGTTGCATCCCCTCGCAAATCTTTTGAGTTCTCTCGCAAAGATGTTTGTGTCCCCTCGCAAATCTTTTGAGTTCTCTCGCAAAGATGTTTGTGTCCCCTCGCAAATCTTTTGAGTTCTCTCGCAAAGATGGTTGCATCCCCTCGCAAATCTTTTGAGTTCTCTCGCAATGATGTTTGTGTCCCCTCACAAATCTTTTGAGTTCTCTCGCAAAGATGGTTGCATCCCCTCGCAAATCTTTTGAGTTCTCTCGCAATGATGTTTGTGTCCCCTCGCAAATCTTTTGAGTTCTCTCGCAAAGATGTTTGTGTCCCCTCGCAAATCTTTTGAGTTCTCTCGCAAAGATGGTTGCATCCCCTCGCAAATCTTTTGAGTTCTCTCGCAATGATGTTTGTGTCCCCTCGCAAATCTTTTGAGTTCTCTCGCAATGATGTTTGTGTCCCCTCGCAAATCTTTTGAGTTCTCTCGCAAAGATGTTTGTGTCCCCTCGCAAATCTTTTGAGTTCTCTCGCAAAGATGGTTGCATCCCCTCGCAAATCTTTTGAGTTCTCTCGCAATGATGTTTGTGTCCCCTCGCAAATCTTTTGAGTTCTCTCGCAAAGATGGTTGCGTCCCCTCGCAAATCTTTTGAGTTCTCTCGCAATGATGTTTGCATCCCCTCGCAAATCTTTTGAGTTCTCTCGCAATGATGTTTGTGTCCCCTCGCAAATCTTTTGAGTTCTCTCGCAAAGATGTTTGTGTCCCCTCGCAAATCTTTTGAGTTCTCTCGCAATGATGTTTGTGTCCCCTCACAAATCTTTTGAGTTCTCTCGCAAAGATGTTTGTGTCCCCTCGCAAATCTGTTGAGTTCTCTCGCAATGATGTTTGTGTCCCCTCGCAAATCTTTTGAGTTCTCTCGCAATGATGTTTGTGTCCCCTCACAAATCTTTTGAGTTCTCTCGCAATGATGTTTGTGTCCCCTCGCAAATCTTTTGAGTTCTCTCGCAATGATGTTTGTGTCCCCTCGCAAATCTTTTGAGTTCTCTCGCAAAGATGGTTGCGTCCCCTCGCAAATCTGTTGAGTTCTCTCGCAATGATGTTTGTGTCCCCTCGCAAATCTTTTGAGTTCTCTCGCAATGATGTTTGTGTCCCCTCGCAAATCTGTTGAGTTCTCTCGCAATGATGTTTGTGTCCCCTCGCAAATCTTTTGAGTTCTCTCGCAAAGATGGTTGCGTCCCCTCGCAAATCTGTTGAGTTCTCTCGCAATGATGTTTGTGTCCCCTCGCAAATCTTTTGAGTTCTCTCGCAATGATGTTTGTGTCCCCTCGCAAATCTTTTGAGTTCTCTCGCAAAGATGTTTGTGTCCCCTCGCAAATCTTTTGAGTTCTCTCGCAATGATGTTTGTGTCCCCTCGCAAATCTTTTGAGTTCTCTCGCAATGATGTTTGTGTCCCCTCGCAAATCTTTTGAGTTCTCTCGCAATGATGTTTGTGTCCCCTCGCAAATCTTTTGAGTTCTCTCGCAATGATGTTTGTGTCCCCTCGCAAATCTTTTGAGTTCTCTCGCAAAGATGTTTGTGTCCCCTCACAAATCTTTTGAGTTCTCTCGCAATGATGTTTGTGTCCCCTCGCAAATCTTTTGAGTTCTCTCGCAAAGATGTTTGTGTCCCCTCGCAAATCTTTTGAGTTCTCTCGCAATGATGTTTGTGTCCCCTCTCAAATCTTTTGAGTTCTCTCGCAAAGATGTTTGTGTCCCCTCACAAATCTTTTGAGTTCTCTCGCAAAGATGTTTGTGTCCCCTCGCAAATCTGTTGAGTTCTCTCGCAATGATGTTTGTGTCCCCTCGCAAATCTTTTGAGTTCTCTCGCAATGATGTTTGTGTCCCCTCACAAATCTTTTGAGTTCTCTCGCAATGATGTTTGTGTCCCCTCGCAAATCTTTTGAGTTCTCTCGCAATGATGTTTGTGTCCCCTCGCAAATCTTTTGAGTTCTCTCGCAAAGATGGTTGCGTCCCCTCGCAAATCTGTTGAGTTCTCTCGCAATGATGTTTGTGTCCCCTCGCAAATCTTTTGAGTTCTCTCGCAAAGATGGTTGCGTCCCCTCGCAAATCTGTTGAGTTCTCTCGCAATGATGTTTGTGTCCCCTCGCAAATCTTTTGAGTTCTCTCGCAATGATGTTTGTGTCCCCTCGCAAATCTTTTGAGTTCTCTCGCAAAGATGTTTGTGTCCCCTCGCAAATCTTTTGAGTTCTCTCGCAATGATGTTTGTGTCCCCTCGCAAATCTTTTGAGTTCTCTCGCAATGATGTTTGTGTCCCCTCACAAATCTTTTGAGTTCTCTCGCAATGATAATTGCGTTCCCTGGAAATGATATTTGCGTCCCCTTCCCCTCGCAAAGATATTTGCGTCCCCTCGCAAATATTTTGAGTTCTTCGCAAAGACATCTGCGTTCTCTCGTAAAGACATTTGCATGCGCTCAAACTTTTCCGTTCTCATTTTTTCCAAACTAAGTGTCATAGTATAACTAGTAGGAGAGCATTAATTTGTGAACTGAATTTGGTGACAGTACAGTGTGTTACAGTGAAGTTATTTATATTTTTCTTAATAGAAAATCATAAAAATTATGCAAAAGCACATTTTTCCAATCTAAGTGTTGTAGTTTAACCATCAAAAGAGCAGTGACGTCTGAACAAAATTTGATGAAGCTACAGTGTGCAGCCTTATTGACTATTTTTGAAGTAAGCGCTTTTCGGATTTTGCACTTTGCAGACGGTCCCTTCAGCCACCTGCACATAGAGATCAATGTATTTTGTGTGGAGGAAGGCTTGTTTTGAGGGATATTAGGTTGTAGCTCATTGATTGTAGCTTATTGATCCAGTGAATTCGAATCTGTGAATATGTTACTAACTTTACCGAACTTATTCAGTTCAGGTGTCTTTTACTTACGTCAAAACCGTGCCTTGAATTGAATTATCATATTTCTTTATACTTAAGTCTAAGTTTAAAATAAAACTCTATTAACTGCTCAATTGTTAACGTACAGAGCTATCTGAACCATTGTCAGAGGGAAATTAAACAGGAAGTGTTTGTCCGAACTCACAACAGGTTTTGCGAGAGAATGCAAAAGTTTGTGAGAGCAGGCAAATGTCCTTGCTAGGAACACAAATATCTTTGCGAGAGAACGCAAAATTTCTCGGGGGAATGCAAAAGCTTTGACCTTTTTTTTTCCTTCCCTACGCAATTTTGTTCCACCACCATGTACCTTTAGGGGCTGCGTACTATTTACGCTAACTCCGCCCACCATTATCTGATTTAGCCAGACAAAATGACCAAAGAAATCTTGTTGACAGAATCAGTGGCATGGCGAGCAGGATGGGTGGCATCAGCTTTTGATGCGACTGACCTGAGTTTGAATTCGCCTCTAACCAAACAAATTTTCTACCAAACCTAATATGTCTATATTGGCTGGTGAGGCAGTACTATATGTATAGAGCATATTTTTCATACAAGCTCTCTGATAATACTTAATGGAACAAATGTTAATGCATTTTAATGACTGGAAAGTGAAATAACCTCAGCTACTGTAGCCAATGTTGTCAGAGATCATATAAATAGCAAGGTCTAGCAACTCCTATGAATCTACTACAAACATTGCTCTCTTTAATCTGCCATTCTTTGTCTCTTTCTGTAATAGTTTGACTTTAGATTGCCTGTTTAGGTTATCTATGAAAGATCTGACTTTGAGTGACTTTGCAGCGCCCTATCATATATAAAATATATATATATAAAAGTTCTCATTATACACTGTTCTGATGCAACCTCATGTGTATTTTTCTAAAAGTTCTGACAGACTGGGGAATGCAGCGCAGCTACAGCAAAGCCATCTCTGCGCTTTGATTGCTACAAGTCACAGTGTTTTATAACGTATTCTTTTAATTTTGCATTCCTGAACCTTCACTTTAAATGGGAACTTGTAAGTCCAGCATTTTGATACTTAGAAATGTACCAATGTCTGATGAAAAGGTCAGTTTTGGATGTTCAGTCGATATGAAGTACTAAACGCCCTCCTGATGCCGTTTGAGCAGTGCTGGGAATAAAGTCTGTTTTCCCCTACCGTGTGCTTGAAGCTTTCATGCACTTAAGCACATCTGACCTGTCTAACAATCCTGTACATATAAAATCCCAGGATTAAATGTCTGAAGCTATTTGTGATTCAGGGTAGATTTTAGTCCATTTATGTGTGACGGCGTGCTGAGGTTTGTTTTCAGCTTATTCTTTCCAACATGCTGTCCGCTCCCTCTACTGAACCCACCATAGACATCTAATGACTCAATCCATGGGTATTAAGCTTAACCTGGGCATATTTAAATAATGCATGCTCAGACGCTTTCCAATATTGCATTAGCTGAAGTCTTGCTTAAACCTACATATGTGATTATTAACTGGCCAGTTATGCTGCCATTTCTGTCTAATTAATCTAAGCCTCATTGTGCTAATTAAAGTGCTTAATGGTGGGACAGAGGATTGGACCATCATATTCGTGCTAGTGCTGATCTCATCTCATTGGTATTTCAAATGAAAAGCATCAATCACCATGACAAAGCTGCGGGGATATATGCTCACAGCGTTTTAGACAGCGAGCCTCATTTCCTGTCTGAGTTCAAATGCTTGTCATTGCTGACACTCTTAATGAGCCCAGCCCCGTTAACAATATCCTGTTCCTGAGTCTTCATAGGGATCAGGCCAACATCTATGGCTTCATAGTTTACTCTGGAGTTTAGTTAGGTGCAGTTTTATGTTATCATGCAGCATTAAACCTGATTCAGTGTTTCCTTTGCATACTACCTCTCTTTTAAGGAAACAAGACATTTGTCAGAAATGTCAAACTGTTTTATGAATCTTTTGGCTTTCTAGGACAATCCATGTGGATTTAGTGGCTTATGGTCAAATAAAGTATCAGTTTGTTTCTTACGGCACTTTTTCAGCATTTTATTGCATAAATATTGTCAATAGAGCATTTGCATGGTATCCAACATGTTAAGCGCAAAAGTTGCTGGAAACATTTAGAAGTGGGTAGAGCATTAGTCTCGCATAGCCAGACTTTTGACTACGACATAAACTCTAGTCCAGTTTGCAGCTTTTTCTCTCCAAAAACCACCCACTTACACAGGAAGAGACCAACATAAAACAGCCAATCATAGTTAGATTTGTTTTATGTGCTATTTTGATGTGGGTTTAACTCATATAGTAAAAACATCAAACACCAAAGAAATTAACACAAATGTGTGCAGACTTTATAATCTGAATATGTGTCCATTCAAAAAGTATTGATTATGGACTCTATGCACACCTATAGTACTTTTTACATATATCCACTAAAATCTCATATATATATATATATATATATATATATATATATATATAAGATTTAAACAACTTTAGCATCAAGGTGGATCATATTAGTATTGCTTTGTTTCAAACAAAAGCAAAAAAAAAAAAAAAAAAGCACCACTAAGCTGGAAAATTCAGTGATTACTTCTTCCTCAGAAAGATTAACTGTATTGACCTTGTACCTTGTAAACAACTTCATTTCAAGGTGAACTTGTCAATCAGATGTACGATTGCATTAGATGGTCTTGGTGGGCCTGATGCCTGAGACTGATGTGCCTCCTGATGTATAAAGTATTGCATGGCTCAAGGGAATGTAAGTTCGAATCCAGTATGTACCGCTTTCTTCCTAATTAGTTTCCTGTCTCTCTAATTGTGCCGTCATTTAAATGTATACTATGTAACTTTTTTTTTTTTTTTTTTTTCAAAATTAACACAATTTAAATGAGTCAATGATTCAATCCTTCTTCCAAAAATACAATATTGACAAGCATCATTTGTCCACACCAAATGCAACAAGGCTGCAAGGTGCAACAAACTCAATCACAGTCAATCAGAAGAGCATGAAGGCGGAGTTTTCTCTGCAAACGCACCGCTGTCTTGCACTTACAACAAAATAGATAAGTGCAAAATCAAATGAATAAAAAAACTAAACGATTTTAACATTATTCAAAACACATAGTCAGTGACTGACACTATTTGTCAGGGAATTGACTTTTGTTTACAGTTTACAGTTTGAACTTTTTGGTTTCCTCTAATTTAATTTAAATATCTTAGTTGAATTATCCTTTTAAAATCATGCAAAAATGAAATTTGAACTCAAATTAAACAATTTTATATTGTATAAAACACACACTGAGATAATAATTTAGCTGACAGCTGCAATATCGTAGAAATAGAACCCCCAAAAACCATGTTGTGTTATGGTATTGTGGCTGGAAAGGACAAAAAAAAAAAAAAAAAAAAGCTTAACAAGGATAAAAGAAAAGAGATTTTGGAGTCTGGTTAGGGTACGGTGTCATGCTATGTGTCACTACCAGGGGAAGTTTATTGAAAGTGTTTATGTAGTTTACCATAATTGTCGGCACTGTGAATTGTTTTCCAGTCATATCATCATGTGCTGTAATAAACAAAGTCACATAATCCCTGAACAATGAACAGATGTATTACTAATATTCCTCATTTCCTGGCCTGGCAAAGAGCAAATGGCTCAATTCTGCCATCATTGTAATACAGATCATGAATATTTCAACTGCTCAGATTTTCTTCTGGGAGGATGTCAGACCATTAATGACCAGTCAGCAACAGAAACTCGCCTCAGAGAAAGTCTATTAAGAGTTAACCATGAACCATCCACACATACATCATACCGTGGGTGTAGGTGAACAGTGCTGGCAGTAGTAATGTGACTAAAACCAGCACTTGAATGAATTATAACTCCTTCAATATGACACATTAAAAATGTGTTATCATTTAAGCCACACATTCATCTCAAAAGCCCTTCACTTCTAATGAAAGATCTATACATGCTAAAGCACTGCTATACATTTGTCAACACACCATGTTCAATGTGCATTTACAAATGACTCACTTGCCCTCATAGATTCATCATGCGACGTCTTTGCCGTAATTGCAACGTATGAAATTAAACAATAACGATCTGTTGGTATTATTGATCTGACCAGAAAGAACGTGAACAATTAGACCATCGACTACCCCAAAATAGACTGCAAGGGCGCCGCACAATAAATTAACTTTACCATATACACCTCGCCGAGAAACAGTGTATTTTGATTCAGAGCAGTGCATCTGCAGACTTCGTGTAGTTGCTCAAAGAGCTCCTCAACAGAGACTATAAAAAGATGAAAGAACCAAGACTTGTCAGTCTCCAAACTCATTTGTGTTGGAACTGAAACATCTTTTGCACCTCAGCAGTGCCACAGTATTTTTGGTCTCATTTACTTCAGATACATCCCTGAGAGGAGGAGGAGAGCTCAAAGAGGTGATGTCTCCTGGATACTGGCTTCAGTTCAGAGCACGGTGGTCCAACTCTCACATTTCAACATGCGATGCACAACATCACACGCATTTGAAGTCAAATACGACTGTCATATTCTATAGGTGCATCCCAATTTGCATACTTATGCACTATTCTATGCCATTTTGTATAAATAGTAGTTTTCACACTGAAAATTCGAAAAAGAACACATGCATTTTAAATGCCCGAATGATGCAGAAATAGTTCACCCAAAAATGAAAATTCTGTCATCATTTATTCACCCTCAAGTAGTACTAAACTTGTTTGAATTTCTTTGTTCTACTGAACACAAAGGAAGAGATCTGCTTGGTTACTGACATTCTTCCAAATATCTTCCTTCGATATGCAGTGACGTCACAATCGTGTTGCAATTTGGTATATGGAGCAGCCTGAAGTTTACATATGAAGTAGACTTGCACCCTCGGTCAAAATCGAGGGAGCGAGGGTCTGTCCATATAAAGTTCCCTCGTCCACTTCACGAAGTGGAACGCACTTCAAAATGGTGGCAGAGATTTCC
Source organism: Chanodichthys erythropterus (assembly GCF_024489055.1). NCBI lineage: Eukaryota > Metazoa > Chordata > Actinopteri > Cypriniformes > Xenocyprididae > Chanodichthys > Chanodichthys erythropterus. The sequence goes on along the minus strand of NC_090223.1, from coordinate 45,662,043 downwards.
CCGAAGAGAAGTGCTTAGGGAAATCCGCGAGTATGTGTCTAAAACTGGAGTGGAACGCAGCCAAAGTGTGGAATGTGGTTGGTCACTTCATGCACTCAGTGCTCACAGCTTTCCTTACATAGTAGAAGGGAAGGGCTATCAGACTCCAATGCTTAATGGCCAAATAACCTTATAAAGTTCATACACTAAATCAGGCATTCTCAACCTTGGTCCTCATGGACCAATGTCCTACAGAGGCTGCGTTCCACCCCAATTTTAGACATGTACTCGCAAACTTCCCTAAACACTTCCCCTCGGGGGAATCCTTGCCGCCATTTTGAAGTGCGTTCCACTTGGTGAAGTGGACGAGAGAATTTATATGGGCAGACCCTCACTCCCCCGATTTTGACCGAGTCTACCACATATGTACACTTCAGGCAGCTTCATATACCACAATGCAACACGATTGTAACGTCATCGCATATTGCGTTTAATTTACCCCACTCTATGATATATTCAATATTTTTTTGAATATTTAAAAACCCCAAACACACCTGTTTACATATAGAATGCTGCATTAACCAATTTCGTAAGGGAAAAAAATAATAATAATAAATCAACTCCATAGCAGATTCCAAGTGATCACGGCCTTAGGACATTCCAATTCAGCCCATTGCAAAGGTTCTGCCAGTAGTGGGCATGTAACGTAACCAATGACATACATCCGAGTCAAAGAGACTGAGGGAAGTTAGTGAGGGAAGGTCATAAAAAAAGAACTGGAACGTAGCCAGAGTTTAGCTCCAACCCTGATCAAACACACCTGAACCAGCTAATCAATGCTGCATTCCAGGCAGGGGTGCGTTTCCCAAAAGCATCATTAGCCAACTAACATCGCAAGTTCCGTCGTTACTTACATAGTTCAACGATTTGGTGTTTCCTGATACCAAAGTTTAAACGAACATTCGCAAACTGCATCGCAAACTTGTGTGGTTGGAACGACAGCTCTCGAGCTGTAGTTAGAAGAATAGTTTCCTGTTATTATGACAGGAGGACTTAATAAATCATTATTTTGAGCAAAATAAGCAAGCTGACAAGTACAATGTATATCATATCTTTTTTTTTAATATATATCCAAATGTCATTTATATATTTTAGTTTATCAAGAGATTTAAAGCACAGTTTTTGAGGGCGCATGTGCGTACGTGCTTTAGTACGTCAGAACAAGCATTTGATTTAATCTGTAAATAAAGCAATATAACTGAGGAAAATGAGAACTAGTCCTCTAATGCCATGTCCGTAATTTAGAGCAGAAATTCTAGCAATAATTCGATCTCAAACAAATTAATTTAAAGAAGTTATTACTCCACCACCTGCGTGACATCATTCACCAACGTGGTTGAACGACAAGTTTGCGACAATACGGTTTCGGGAAACAGTCGTGACTAGCTAGTTGATTTGTTCAACGATGCATCGCACTTTGGTAGTTCAGCAGCGAGTTACATCGTTGTTTGGGAAACGCACCCCAGGTTTTTGAGCCCAGGACTTCAAACCACGACTCACGACTTTGTAGCATTCCAGGCAAGTCACGCCAAACTGCCTGAGTGTAAACAAACCAGCATGGCGGACCATACGGGGCTTATGCTCATTTACAATCATTTCTATCGCCAAAGGTAATAGACTTACTCCTTGCGGAGGCGGAAAAATGGCGCATAAGGCAAGAGAAGCTGTTATACCTTTTATTTTACGTTATTTTACTGTGCACTTGCATAAACACCGCATCCGTAGGGGGCTGCCATTGTTGTTTCGCGGGCTATGTGATGTCAGAGCGCGGAACTGGGAGTACATCGATCTAGTACAAGTTCACGGGTGGGAAGTCACGGGTTTGACTGCCGTTCTAGTGCACTTTCACGTGTAGAAGGTTGGAAAAACACGGGTTATGGGTTGCCTGGAACGAGGCATAAGCTCTTCAGGATTACTAGAAAGCTACAGGCAGGTGAGTTTGTTCAAGGTTGGAGCTAAACTCTGCAGGAAAGTGGCCCTTGAGGACCAGGGTTAAGAACCCTTGCACTACATCATAAAGTGCATTGTATATTGTACATAATTTAAGACACATCATATGTCTAATATATTGTTATATTCTCAATCATACACGTAACTTTAAATCATTTTAGCACGCTTCAAATTTCACACAGCCAAGAACTGTGTAGGATGGTTTTGTAAAAAAAAATGTCAATGATTACAGTTTTAGGGTTTTGTTGCTTCATTATCTCAATTAATTTCAGTATCAGTGGCATTGTCAAAACACAATATGTTATCATTCATTTTCAAGCCACAGACAGAGCACTGTGTACTTCAGAAGGCTGTGAAAGTGAAAAGGGAGGACAGCCAAAGCTTTCATTGTCCAGCGGGGAATGGGTTTGATCCACCCACAAAGAAAATGCTTTATGGATGGCCTCCCAAAACTGAGACCAGCAAACAGCACATTTTCTGGTGAGTTTTTTAGTTAATTATGTCAGTGTTTCATGTAATTCATTGTTGGGTTGCATCCAGAGTGTTATGTATTCAAACTATGTAAGCAGTATGCTTGTGTCATGGTATTCCAGCCTGGTGTAACTTCGTATTCAGTTTACTTGCCTCCTCAGAGCTATTTTTCTCTCCTGGTTTAAAGGGTTCATTGCAAAGCTGCAGGATATAATGGGAACATTACTATGGAATAATAAGAAGCAGGCTTACTCAGTATGTGGCTGAAATGCAAATGGCTGAAGGACACCTGAACGCAACACAGAATACCTGCACTTCATCTCATACGTGATCCAATGACGCACAAGTAAAGTGTGATCTTAACAGAATCTTACTGCAAATTGTCACATTAACATTTTTTTTTTTTTCATTTTATTGATGTTGCTACTTAAGGGTAATGGTTATAGATGATGTGTACAATGGAAGACACTGTAGCCATTCCCAAAAAAGTCATGACTAAAATGGCATCCAGTAGCAACAAATAACTTCACTGCACACCATCTCCCACTGCCATCTTCTCCCATGAGGTACACTTGTGAATATGCATTGGCATGTGAATTGATTTTAAAATGGGAAATGGTTATATTTGAAGCCTCAAAAAGTGATACATGATATCTACAGCTCTCTCTGTTGCCCATATATGCACTATACAGTCACTTGGATTTTTTCCACCTCGATACAAAATACTGTATGATATCAAAGGGAAAAAATCCACACATTTTATTGAACTAAAAATGGGGGGGGTTTCAGATCAGTGTATTTTTCAGATCAGTGTATGAACTTTAAAAGGATATGATTTTGCTTTCTATTTATTATTTAAAGAACACTATAAGTACTTTGATACCACAGCAAAAGCTACTAGCCTAACTAATGAAAAACAATATTGTTTTTATCAATATTTCATTAAGACAAGTGAAAAGTTGGTATTAGAATAAGAGCACATTAACAGACATAGATGTAATAGAACAAAGAAACAAATTAAATAAATAGTATTTCAGTTTTTCAGGTATAGGTCTAACAGTATTCAGGTACAGACATTGTAAAATCAACTATAAAATAACACTGCTTAGTCTTAAAGCTACACATGTTATTTTCTTTTTGCCTTTTGATTATCATTAATGACAGCAGAAAGTACATTAGGCTGTTGTCATTTTAAGTCGAGCTAATGCAATGATTCCAATAATGCATCAGTTTTCTTTCTAAACTCACTAAAACAGGAAGGTTAAACGTCACAATTAAACTGTGAATCGCATGCGCTCCGAACCGTGGGGCCTGGTCCACTACAATCCATTACACTCCTAACTTAGCATCCCTTATCTTCACTCCAGCAGTTACTTTCTTTGGTCGAGACAGGTGATGCAGAGCATGCCTGCTCATGATGGGAAAATTTATGAATAACAAGTCATTTTGCAGATGCATATAATTAATCTGGAGTGACTTTGATTTGGGCCATTTTAAAGCATGAACTCTCTCTCTCTCTCTCTCTCTCTCTCTCTTTTTTTTTTTTTTTTTTGCACTTTATGCCACTCTAGAATAACTATTATATTTTTTGGGTATATTTTTGGGTCATTGTCCTGCTGGAAGATTAATCATCTTCCAAGTCTCAGTATTTCAGCAGACTGCAGCACGTTTTTCTCTCTATTTTTTTTTTTTTTTTTTTTTTGCAGCTCCATTAATTTCCCCCATCTTTATGAATTGAGAAGCATCCACAAAAAATGATATAATATAATACAATATTAGAATAATATTTAAAGGTTTTGCATCGACCCTTCATTTGAAATCTTTGCAATTGTCAACGTTGCCTGCAAACTTTGTCAGTACAAAAGCATATGCAAAAGCATATCAATGCATTGACTACCAATGGAGGGAAGCTACTAGAGTAATTGAATTTCATCTACAAACATCAGGGTTCTGTGGTCTCTTATCCTCACCAAGTCTGCCTTTATTTGATCAAGTAAAACAATACTGTGAAATTTTGACTTTTTTTCTATATTAATATCTCTTAAAACAGAAATGATTCCTGTGATGGCAAAGCTGAATTTAGAGCATTATTTCTGTAATTGTTTAACCATTTTGTTATATTTATTTTGTTTGCTGTCCAACACAGAAGGTGTTTTCTCTGACAATACAACCATGAGATACACCAAAGCACAACATGGATTCACAAATCACATCCATTTTATTTGTTCGCTGTACTCCAAATGTTTAGAATCCATATGTTTGCAAAGAACATATCCAAATTCAGCACTTTATCCAGCAATCTTCATTCTCAGCAACGACCGTCACAGTCAAAACCCGCACTCATTAAGATTCAAATTTGAAAGTTGTGCCCTCGAGAACCTTTACGACAGGGTTTATGGCACTGATATCGAACGCTCATTGGTTCTCTCCTGCTTCGACACACCTGATTGCGACATGCCGTGTTTCAGTGGATTGACATTTGAAATGATCACAGAGATGAGTCGGATTCATATTTTCATGGATTAATAAATTAAATTCTGCTCTGTAATAAAAAACTATTACTGCCAGAAAGGACTGCAACTGCAACTGCAACTCCAGCTCATCATCATTTAAACTGGTCCCACTTTTGGCATTTTCACAATAATTAAATAATAATTAAATAATTCTGTTATTTATAATGTAATTTTAAGAAATGATCGGTGTAGTATTAGCGGCGCAAAATATTGTTTTAATTTTCACTAAAATTGTCATTTTCCTACACATTTCTGTCCATTATGTTTTATTTTTTTAACATTCTGTATAAAATGGGTTTGTTTAGGTTCAGGATGGGGTTTAGAGATCTTACATTTATCTACAAAAAGATAAAAGGGAAATTATTCATATATCTTTACGACATGAAAGATTCTTAAATATTTACAAATTTTTCACTTTAAAAACATAATTATTTTTACGTTTTAGCGCAATATAGGCCAATATTGTACGTTTCAGCATCTTTAAAAATGTACGTTTTGTTTCTTTGAAAGTATTAATAATGAGACCAGGCTGCAAAAAGAATGTTTTTGGAGCATTAACGCATGAAAACTTGTTCTAATGTGCAATGTTAGGTTATCACGAAACACAGATTGTAGTGTTAAAGGTTCAAGAGATGTTATTTTTCCAACAAAAGATTTCTTTTTTGCTGTACAAGGCAGGTTTATGAAGTGTGTCCTTGGTCTTTATGGTTAACAATTTTCCTAGAAATGTACTCCCACATGCACAGGTGTGTTTTTACTGCATGTGAAACACCTCACTGCTGCACTGGTGGTCTCAGATGATGCTACTGTGTGTGTGTGTGTGTGTGTATATATATATATATATATATATATATATATATATATATATATATATATATATATATATATATATATATATATATATATATATAACTTCAGGGGTAATTATCATGTGTAAAAGCAAAGGCATGATTTTCATGAAATACATGCAGTGTGCATTTAGTTATTATTATTATTTATTTATTTTTTTTGTCATTTATTTAGTAAAATGTCTAGCTTTTTTTTTACTTTGCATTACAGAGTAACAAAATAAAATGTGCTAAACTCTAAAGTGCGTTTTATATGCCCGGTATATGCACAAATTAGTTTGCACAGCAGAGGGCCAGTGGAATGCCATAATGTATGATAATACTGCTTCTCTTCAAGTATTCTAAGTGAATCTGAGTGCTCACCTTCAGCTCCTCACCGGGTCTATGGTTTGTCTCTAGAGTGACTCGAAGCATTCAACATTCATCCTTAATCCAGTCAGTCCCATAATGGACTCCCATCGGTAGACACACTTTCTCAGAGTAGCTCATATTTACTCGCCGCTCTTGCTAGTGGCACTCAAGTTTAATGAGTAATTTACACTAAAATCACCAAATCAAAACATCTCGGTAGCTTGCCGTTCCCTGCTGGGATACATCCAAAGAAGAATTGTGTAGGTAATTAATGCTACAGGAAGATCTACAACTCTCTGAACCATGCTGGGATTAGCAATTCCCGTTAGTGATTCAGGGCAATAGAAAGTGTGCATGGAGAAATGTGTGGTTTTCCCAGTTAAATAAGCTCTGTCCAACTTTCTGTCCTCGTCAACCTTTCTGACTGTTGTGTTTCACTGCTCCTTTCCCTTTCGAGCCAATTAATGGAGGACCAGGAGGAATTTCTTGGCTCCAGCAAATGTTAAAAGACGTCTCTTACAATCTGAGGATTTCTTAGGGAATCTACTTGAAGAACTTCCAACTATAATAAAATCAATAGAATTCAGACGCCCTTTTAAGTTTAGATGGTGTGTAGTGCAGAATATTTGTTTGATTTGATGAACTGATGCACAAGTGTCCACTAGTAATGAGAAAACAGGTTTGCCTACAACAAATGAGGCCATAAGGATCCTTGTCCATTCTAAAAATAAAGTAATGAGCATCGCCACATATGTATTACATGTCTCTCGTATGCTTCGTCGGAGTGGTAGAGCACACAAAACTCAACAATTATTGAAATTGTCTTGAAACCTTGCACTTTTTTTAGCTAAAGGAAGAGATCTTATTATTTCAAGCTAGGACTTTGTGACTCCATCTAGGACAACTTCTAGTAAAAACCCTGGGGTAATCTCAACAACGCTACGTGAATTTAATGAATGGGCCCTGCCAAGACAAAGATTGAAGTAAAATGAAAAACAAGACTCTAAAACACATTATTAAGGGGCTTTATAAGGAACTTTTGACTTAATCAGCCAATTCATCTTTCTCATTAGTCCTGCCCTTTATTGCAGCCCTTATTGGTCCTCTTATTGCAAGATGTCAGTGGCTAAAATAAAATAGCTTTCAGTGAGGATTAGGGGGACTGTTTCAGTGTCTTGGCCTCTGTGGCATTTTAATTAACCCGTCCACAAATAGTATTGATGAGTTTCTTAGTGTGAGATTAAGAGTTGTTTTTGTGTTAATGTGTGCTTGTGCAAATTTTATAGGCATGGTACTACGTGTGCTCTACATTAAAGCAACACTATGTAGTTTTTCGACCTGAAAATAATGTCTGTAAAATTATTTCAGTGGTAGAACAACTTTTAACCAGATTAATTCTACTTAGCGGCTACAACCACACTCTGCAAGTTTTGTGTTCGGGTCGGTACATGCAGCCCCGCCCATCCCCTGCCAGTGGAAGAGTGTGACCTGCTTTATGGCATATGTCACATATTTTACTTGTAGCCTGGGTGGAGTTAGCCAACAGCTAACTATAAGACAAAATGATCTAATATGCAAGTCTCAAAACCAATGCAATGGCAGAGCCAGCAAAGAAACCAAAGAGGGTGTTGTCAGAGCAAGCGAAGAAAAGAAATAGAGAGTGATTGGACATGAGCCTGTACACGAATCAATATTGGACAGGCTTACACTTGTTGGTGCGAGCTGAAAGAAGCAACGGGTTGCAAAACGGATGGAGACCTAACCATCCTGCTACTGGATTTATAAGTCTTATATGTAAATTTTTTCTTACTGTCCTGTAGGGGTGTAACGGTACACAAAACTCACGGTTCGGTACGTACCTCGGTTTTGAAGTCACGGTTCGGTACAGTTTTCGGTACAGCAGGTGGAGAGAAAACTAAACATAAAATTGCTTTTTTTATTATTAAACAGAGGTTTACTGAACAAATTGTGTTTTTGTCTTTAAATATATTAAATTAAATTAAAACTAAAAGTTTCTTAAGGATAAAAAAAAATGATCTCTGCTAATGCTATAAACTATGTAGGGAGCCCTAACTTGAAAGAAGCCCAAACTATTAGCCTAAATTCAATTGCTTTTCAACGCTCAAATAACAAATTGTATGCAAACCTGTAAGCTGCACCTAAGGCAGTTTTTGCATTAACTTCTAAATGTTTTTACTCCAATTCGTTGTTGAAATATAATCATTTCTACACAGTTGCTGTTATTTTAACATCAGATTTATTTAAACATACATTAAATAGCCTAATCAAGATATCACTAAAAGATTAGTAAAATAATGAATATATTGGCTAATACAGTGCATATATTAAGCGAAAGAGTTCATTTCTCTAGCGAACTAACAAGCTGTGAACACTGAATGGCTTTTCTGAGGTAAATGCATCATGACATATTGTTGAATACGGACGCTTTCACCGTTGAAACACTGAATGAGCGATTACATGAGATATGGCCGTTTCAGTAAGTTGTACTGAATCTTGCAACATACCTTCAGATGTTCTTTCATGTTTATTCTGTAACTAGTATTAAGGAGGAAGAGATGAACACATTCACTTGCGCTCCGCGCTCGCGCTGCCGGTTGAACTGAGGCGCCTGTACAGTGATCTGTCACCCCACATCAAAGCACGTCAAAATGGCATTTTCTGTATAAACTTCATAATTTCGTGGACAGAATTTGAAGGATGACACTTTGTTTCTTATCGAAAGTAACAAGACGCAGAGCTTATTGCGGTTATTGTTGGTGAATATTGGTTGCAATGTAATGCTTCGGTACACACGTGCACCGTACCGAAAGCCCTGTACCGAAACGGTTCGGTACAAATACGTGTACCGTTACACCCCTACTGTCCTGTACTTTTGAGCTTATTTGTCATTAGGCTGTGTTCAGTTTGTTAATTGGCACACTACTGGTTCACAATTTATAACCGTAAGGTAGAGAAGAGATAAGGTAATGTTGCCGGTCTCGATAGCTTGCACATTGTGATCTAGTGTAACATGGGCTACTTTAACTGGTCGGTGGACATGGTTTCCAAATGCGGTTTCTGCATTCACTGGTTCCGTCAGCTTAGTTAACAAATTCACGTGTATTGCGCTCCCCACGGAAAAGCTGGTAACATTGCTAACCCATTGCGCTTATCAACCACATGGGGGAACCATGAGCAAATGTTCTATGGTGTTGCTTTAGCGCTTATCCGCTTTCCAGGATAAGTTTTTTTTTTTTTTTTGAACTGGCAAATGAAAGAGAATTTTACCTTCCTGACTGGAAAAAAGTAGCATGTTTTAAAACATGTTAATTTTGCTAGAGAGAGGGAGATACCCCCATACCAGATCTAGGCAAGTGGTGCTGGGGAAGAGGAGGGCTAGAATAAGAATTTGCATAGTACATAACGTTATTGAATTCGTTTGGATGCCTCATGGTTATAAAGAGAAGTGCAGACCTGCCAACATGTACGCATTTTGCGTACCAAGTACGCATTTTGACCTCAAAGTACGCTGGTACGATTTGTCACTCTATACTACGCAAAAACCCGGTGAGTCCTCTGTGCGCGCGTAGTATTCAAATCCAGCAAAAGAAAGAGTTTGACCAATCATATCGCTGGGTTCATTTCCCCAAATAGCAAGCGGGGATGATTGACAAATGCATACGGCCTATCAATAAAAAGAGACCGCAAATCGACAGCAACACAAAATCCTGCGCGATCCTCCTTCCACTCTTGCAGTCTCAGTGACTGAATTCTCAGGCGAGGACGGTACAGCAGTCACCGTACTTCTGACTCCTTGAGGTAAACGGGTATAAAATGCTCAAGTAATGTTGAACAACAAATCTAAATAAAATTGAAATCGCTATATGGCTTAGTGATTATGAAAGTGCTGTGATGTGTGACTGACAAGAGCGAGTCTGGAGAAACAGGCAAAGAAAATCAGTGTTGAAACAGAAATCAGTGTTGAGAAACGTATAGCCTACATGTGTTGCGTTATTGTGTTAATACTAACTAAAGTACCTAATTATGTTATATAGCCTACTTATTTTGTATGAAAACTAGCACATTAGTTACTTATGCATTTAAAAGCACCGTTGTCTCAGCGCTGCGCGAGCTCTCTCTCATACACACAAACGCGCGTGAGCACAGAAAGGGAAGATCATTGTAAAATGAAAATTGCCGTGGTTAAATTTGTTCTTGTTATTTTTTTGTCAGAAAACATTTTTAACTATCCACCCGTGTTTTTAAGATTCGGTAAATGGCGGACTCTTTAGTTAACACAACCCCTCGTTATATAACTAACTTCTTTATATTCTTGAATACTCGATTCGTTTTGCATTTATGGGTCCTGTCTATTCACTGTTTACTGTTTTCTATAAATATGTTTGTATTGGCTAACCTTTAATCAGCGAATTTTTGTCTTGTTCAAATACAGCATGTTACAAATAGATACCTTTTTTTCTGTGGGATTTAGTATATCCAATATTATTCCAATATCCAAATATTTTAGCATATTTGGATATTGGAATAATAAATTAAGTATTTTAAATGAATCACATGTAAACTCAATGTTTACTCTTTTCTAAGGGTTTCTTAATTTTAGACTAGTTTTCATTACAAAACCTGTGTAAAGGACTCAACTGTCAGGTTAGTTGTATGTAAATAGAGCCTACAAAACTTTTTAGTCCATATTAAATATGTGAACGTTATTCACTTGTGGTTGTCAGTTTGTATAAGCACACATTATGCAATGCAATATTAATCATGAATAAAAAAAATGCTTTTGAGCAGGTGTAGTGAAATTTTTAATTGTGTCAAATTATAAAACTTTAACAGTCAAAATTAGATTAACGAAGATGGGTGTGTGTTTGTGCTTTGTGTATTGTATTCTCAAAAATATAAAAAAATATATGACCCCCCCACAAAAAAAAAAAAAAAAAACGTGTCCTGTCCCGTCAAACTGGTACTCGAAAATTTTTTCCAAGGTTGGCAGGTCTGGAAGTGGTAATAAATACATTTGATTGGCTGTGAACGTTACGTTGAAAAGCAATCTGAGCGTGAAAAGAGTTTAATGGCTGAACTATCCATATATTACATATGATATAGTAAAGCATCATCACATGACCAAGAGTGCTGTTTTCCCAAATATCAGCATGATTGTGAATGTGACATTGATTTTATACAACAATTCAATAAACGAGTAGTTAATATTAAGTGACTTCCATTTTTTCTCTATTTTGCCATAGTTCCAAACAAATCCACAGCAAAACTGTTGTACATTTCCGAGCAACACACAGCGGAGTTTTTATTACAGAATGATTCAATGTTTCTGAAAGAACCGGGTGAGTCAATAACACAATGACCCATTCAGTCACTTGCTTCATTCTTGAATGAATCAGACATCTGAACAAATCAATTGAATGAATCAGTGACTCCCTTAATAAGACTACTGGTGGTTTAGTTTTTATATTTAAAAGTATCATTGCATTTTTTCCAACATGTTATATACAGGCAAAACTAAATTAATACTCAAGGCTCCTGGTGATATATTGAGGTCTTATAAAGTGAAACGATCAGTCTGTGCTAGAAACTGAACATTATATACATGTTCGGTGTAATCCATAACCATGGCAAACAGTCCTGAGCCATTTGCCAACATTATTACCAGTAATTTTGTTGCCATGGCAGTCTGTAGCATGAGCTTTCTGTTGCATTATGACGTATATATGCGGGAGCATGCTTGCAAACGAGCTGATGCTGTGTTTGTTTACAAGAGATATGTTGTATTTTCCATCAAAACTGCACTTGCTTGTGCTTATCCTGGATGCTGCAACCTATATATATATAATATAGATTAATATTTAATATAATATAGATTAATATCTATTAATTCTATAGATTATATAGAATAAAGATTACATTTGCTTGCACAATCTCACAGATTTTCACAGATTCCCAACGTTTGAGCTCCCGCGTATAAGACATTATGCGTCAGGAAGCTCGCACTCCAGACTATCATGAACGCTGTGGATTACAGGTATTAATGTTGTAAATAATGCTCAGTTTTTTGCTCAGACTGATTGCTTCACATCATAACACTTCAATCTATAGTCAGGAGCATGTGTATTAATTTTGTTTAGCCTGTATAGGGTTTTTGACTTCCAACGCAATAGTAGCCTTTGAATCACCAAGGACCACAGTTAAAAATCTACATCTACATCTTGAATGGCCTGAGGGTGAGTGAATTAACAGCAAATTTTCATTTTTGGGTTGTTTGCTGTAGTTTACAAAGAAAATATCTACTCTATTAATAGCTTGTTTGTGGGCATTTGTTTGTTTAGCAGGCACAAGGCAACATCTCCGAATTCCTTTTCATCTTTCCTTCATCCTGGCTCTTTTTCTCATTACATCTTTTTCCCCCGCATCTTTTTCTCCCCGTGTCCAAATACAAGGGACTAGCATCGATCCACACATCTCACAAACACATCCGCTTCAATTGATTTAAGCACAGAAGGCTGTGGGTGAGTGGAGTTGCCCTTAAATGAACGTAAACAGAGGAGGAGTGTGTTTTATTGTGGTTTCCAGATGACGAGCAGACTGAACAAGCAGCAACACCTGCTAATGGCTGAAGGGCTGCTCTCACACAGGTATGTACTGTTGGCTTTATGGATTTTCCCCCTCACGTTTGGACATGGCCCATGGGGAGTCCTCTCTTTCGCTCTCTGTCCTGTCTGAGCTGGGATGTGATGTGTGTGTGTAATTACTGAAGCTGAGCTGCAGGCAGACGCCGTGCTGAAAGAGGGAGGGGTGATATTGTCTCCTAGAGACCCCTGCGCCATAGCCCTACACGCCACACAGAATTGACACAGACTTCTTGCACAGTCGAACGGCTCCCCGATGGGTATTTGAATGGCAGCCCATCAGTAGAAAGGGAAGAAGGAAGGAAGGAGTTGATTTTAATCTGCCCACTGATCAATATGATCCATGCCTTTCTCTGGCAGGGTTTATGGAAGGTTTACTCTTGAAAGAGATCCATTGGCCTTTATCTGCATATTTTCCCCCTGAAACCGAACACTGCAATCACTCTGTGTCATTCCGCTCTGGGTCTCTGGCCAAAACGCTATCATTCCTGCTCTCTCAGTATGACTTACAGCTAACATCTTCATGTCAGCAGTTCGAGTTTTTAGCTCTTGTCTTCCTGCCACCACAAAAAGGCAGTTTTCATCATTTTTGCACCCTGCTGCCTTTATGACATTTCACACATTTGGCAGTTCTTGTTCTTTTTCCAATTTGTGCAATTTTGAAGAATGTGTTTTGCTTAAAATTTACATTTTCTTTGAGAGTTTTGAGTGGCTCTTTAATTTATATTATTTGATTAAATTAGTTTTTGCTTGTTTATATATACACCAATCAGGCATAACATTATGACCACCTTCCTAATATTGTGTTGTCCCCCTTTGCTGCCAAAACAGCCCTGACCTGTCGAGACATGGACTCCACTAAACCTGAACCTGAAGGTGTGCTGTGGTATCTGCACCAAGAAGTTAGCAGCAGATCCTTTAAGTCCTGTAAGTTGCGAGGTGGAGGCTCCATGGATTGGACTTGTTTGTTCAGCACATCCCACAGATGCTCGATTGGTTTGAGATCTGGGGAATTTGGAGGCCAAGTCAACACCTCAAACTCGTTGTTGTGCTCCTCAAATCATTCCTGAACCATTTATCCTGCTGAAAGAGACCACAGCCACCAGGGAATACCGTTTCCATGAAAGGGTGAACACGGTCTGCAACATTGCTTAGGTAGGTGGTACGTGTCAAAGGAACATCCACATGGATGGCAGGACACAAGGTTTCCCATACATTGCCCAAAGCATCACACTGCCTCCGCCGGCTTGCCTTCTTCCCATAGTGCATCCTGGTGCCATGTGTTCCCCAGGTAACGACGCACCCGCACCCGGCCATCCACGTGATGTAAAAGAAAACGTGATTGATCAGACCAGGTCACCTTCTTCCATTGCTCCGTGGTCCAGTTCTGATGCTCACGTGGCATTTTCGGCGATGGACAGGAGTCAGCATGGGCACCCTGACTGGTCTGCAGCTATTCAGCCCCATACGCAACAAACTGTGATGCACTGTGTATTCTGACACCTTTCTATCAGAACCAGCATTAACTTCTTCAGCAATTTGAGCTACAGTAGCTTGTCTGTTGGATCGGACCACAAGGCCCAACCTTTTCTCCCCACGTGCATCAATGAGCCTTGTACGCCCATGACCCTGACACAGGTTCACTTTTGGACCACTTTTAATAGACACTGACCACTGCAGACCGGGAACACCCCACAAGAGCTGCAGTTTTGGAGATGCTCTAACCCAGTCGTCTAGCCATCACAATCTGGCCCTTGTCAAACTCGCTCAAATCCTTATGCTTGCCCATTTTTCCTGCTTCTAACACATCAACTTTGAGAACAAAATGTTCACTTGCTGTCTAATATATCCCACTCACTAACAAGTGTTGAGATGAAGAGATAATCAGTGTTATTCACTTCACCTGTCAGTGCTCATAATGTTATGCCTGATCGGTGTATTATATTGGATCATAATAGTTGCTATCCAAGGAATAGCTTCCCCCTTTTTTTTTTTTTTAAATAAAAATTTTATATTAATAATTGAATATTTTTTATGCACACTACCACTGTCATACAAACAGTTTGTACAACTTTTGGCATGTTCAGAATACTGAGCACAGTTTCTTTATGACAGCTATTTCACATAATTTTAGGTAATTTATAATTAAATAGGTAATTTGATTGGCCAATCAGAATTCCAAGAATGCTGAATAGTTTGCCTGGAGCAAAAAAGGTATTTGGAAACGTGAAACAACTTCTTTTTCTTCTTCTTGTAAACAGCATCAGAGAACATTTAGCAGGTTTAGAAAAAAATTCACGTTTTCTTATTTCTCTTCATGAGCTGGAGTGATTAAAGTCACCATGAAATCAAAGTTCGCAATTCTTTTTTTTTTTATATATATTGTAGTATTTATTATAAATTATTTATACATGCACATAATATTTTTTTTTATTATTATTAGCATCATTATTTTTAATTCAAGTGTTTGCGTAATGTTTAATCAAAATAACTTCCCCTCCCTCTTACAGTGACATTTCTTCTCTAATGATGTGTTTACAGGCGCAAAGGCGGGATCAACCTGTCACTCACATGAGATCATGGCAATAGCAAACCACAATTCAATCAATTCCCAATAGACAAAATAAAGTCCCATCCTACTTTTTTTTTTTTTTTTTTTTTCTTGTTCGAGAAGCCGTTTAACTCAAATATACTGTACGTCACAATAGGGAAGAAAAGAATACTGAAACTTTTTAAGCTAGGAAGAGAAATCTGTGCCACTCCACTCTGCTCATATTATCAATTCCAGACTGGCTTTTAGTATGTGCACAGCTTGATGACACATACAGTAAAGCTTGACTTGTTTTGGAAGTTGGAAGTATTTTCATGGGTGGAAAAGAAACATACTAACAGACCAATATCTGCAAGTTAAGTTAATTAATACTAGTAATATTAATATAATTCTTGCAATTGTGCAGTAGTATTGAAAATCCACACGGCTGTGATTACCTGCAGTTAATATTCAGTACAGCAGCACTTGTGTAATATTGCATAAATTTAATAAATAAATGATTGTATTATTGTATATTACAATTGCCTTATTCAATTATTATTCAGAATACCAATGCAAAAAGCCAGGGAATGAAAAAAGAAAAGAAAATAATAAAAACCCTACCTGTACCAGTCCAATCCTTTGTCATAGTTTCTATCAAAGAAATGTGGTTCAGTCCCAAGAGCTCGAACATCTGGATGAATCCGGATGAACTCCAGCACCGCCCTGGTGCCTCCTTTCTTAACGCCAACTATAAGTGCATTGGGCAACTTCTTATTCCCGTATTTTGGCGAATTACTGTTATTACTCTGCTTGTGATCTACCACATCTTGTGTTTTCTGAAAGGCTGAATGTTTGCTTTGGTTGCCAGTAAGGTTTAAGAGACCCACAGCCCTCGTCTCATCCGAGATAACCCTCGCTTTCGCTGATATAGTGCAATAATGTGACTTCTGTAAAAGTTTTTTACTTCCCATGTTCTTCAGATGGACGCAGCGGTGATCCTCCAATCTCTGGTTAGGCATGATTGTACCCGAGCAGAAGATGATGCTGTAGCATAGATACATGAAACACAAAGAGATAGTGAATATAAAAATAAATCTTCTGCTTAATCTGTTTGAGGATGGCACGATTCGGCTGGAGAGGAACCTATATGCCATGTCTCCATGGATGAAAAGACGGCATGTTTTTCTCCGTAAGTTTCTCAGTGAGGTTCGCTGGTTGTCTCGTGCTCCCCATCAACTCCGAAGGCGCGAACTTACATCTCATTTGGGAAAATGATAGTTAATATTTCCGACCGGACACATAAGATGACAGAAAGTCTGAGAAGAACAGGTATCGATAACAAGATAAAGTTTCCAAAATGAGCAAACAGCATATGTAATTCCACTGCCCTTTAGTTTCAACGTCGTGTCACTTTTGACTACGTTAAATCACCTCAGCAACGGACTTCCGCAACGCACTTGATTCTGTGCTGATATAGAGTTGAAAATGTTTAAGGTAATCCCTTTGTTTGACCTGGTAATGTGACACATCTTACTAAATGTAATCCGCTTTGGAAATCGCATATTCCAGGTCTAAAAGGCACATTTTTCTCCCAAGTTCCCAACGCGAAGCCGCGCAGCGCTCTCCCCCTCTCCGTTCAGCTCATGTTTGTGTCTTTCTAAAGTTCTCAAGAGCGGCTTTGCGGCAGTCAAGCGCTCGAGATCAATATTTAAAGACGACGCCTGACGTCACGTCATATTTTCATATTCCTCGTGCGTTTGTCTTTTTAAAGGAGTACTGCCCAGCTGCGTGTGCCATTACACTAAGTGCCATTATTCTGCTTAAATTCTCATTTGCCCCGTGTCTAAACGAATTGCTTGCAACCATGGATTGGAATCTTAATCGATTCTTCAATTATATTAAATTATGTTAATAGTTTTACAAAATTACTTCTCTTAGACCCGAAAGTAAACAACTCTCCTCTTAAAGCTATCATTTATGAGATTCTCAGACCAGAAGTGTTAAGAGGAAATTCACAGTTGCTTAATATTGCAAGAAAAACAAGTCTGATTGCTGTCTTTAAAACGTAAGTAAAAAGTGTTTTTGTTCATTATTTCAGCCTCAAATTTCTAGACTGGCTTTACTGTTGCTTAGAAAAAAAGATTCATCTATTGGCTACATGTTCACATGATTGGTTATTTCGACTTATTCTAGTTAAATTAATGAATAAACAAACAGTGGGGGGCATACTAAATGTTAAAGTACAATTGTACATGTACAATTGTACAATTTCACTTTTTTAACTTTAGTGTGTAATGTTGCTGCTTAAGCATAAACAAAGTTAAATCTGCAAAGTTACAGCGCTGAAAGTTCAATGCAAACGGAGATATTGTCTTTTAAAGTTATGGCAGTTTTATGCCTACAATTACTACCGGTTTGGACTACAACAAGCTTCTTCCCGGGTTGGTGATGTCATAAACCCTGGAATTAACATAAACCCTGCCCACGGGAACATGCAACAAAGTGGGTGAGGCTATGGCATTATGGAAGTGGAAGAGTTGTGTACACCAGACGTGTCAAAAGATAATAGAACCCATTATAATCAGTGATATTTTCTACACTGGATGCGGTGCTGAAGACAGCTTCCAGAATCTACACGAGTTCAATGCTGGATTTGCACAAAGGCTATTCCTGAAAGATGAAGCTGTTCCCACTTTAAAAGCAGAAGCTGCTGTTTATGGGCCCCTAACTGTAAATACGTTTTATTGTTTGTACATGTCTTTTAAATGTATTATGTTGCTATTTTTTGGTTGCATCGAGGACGTAAACAAAGATCAATGCGTTTTTTTTTTTTCTTTGCTAGCCAGTTAGCTAAATTCTATTGCATACTTCTCCAACAAACGCCAACAAACTTCTATGTTCATAGACAAACAGTTGTTCATGCTATAAAGTAAACGACACCTTTACAATAATGCTAGTAGTCAGTCATGTATTCGGCTATAGTAAAGCTTTAATCAGAATTTAACTGTATATTGATAGCTAACATAAACAGCAGTAACATTTATAAGTGACAGCATATGTAAACACTTTTTGACACAAATACAAACGGAAATACTTGCCATTCAGAAACGTCCTTTAAAAGCCGTGCTTGCAGAGATTCTGCTTGACCCTCTTCATCATTACTGCTATCTGGGTCTGATTCGGGCTCAATTTTTGATACGACAATATAGATGCCATTATTTACATTTCCACAAAGCACATGTAACAACTGGTTTTTGGAAAGGCGTTTCCAGATGCTTCAGTGAATCACAATACACTGCGTATTTCGGAGGGAGTGGTATCATAGAAGCAGGAAGTCAAACTGGCCGTTCAAATGACAATTGTGTAGAATAAAGGTAAAACATGAAAAATATGGGATTTTAAAAAAAAACAACAACAAAAAACTAAGCATTAAGACATGTTAAACTGCGCCCACAAACACAAGCCTAGAAAAAAAAAAAAAAAAAAAAACAGTGAACCACCCCTTTAGGCAATTCTTTAATTCACTTTTTTACGCTATTTTACACTATTATTATTTGAACCCAATTTTAAAGTGTCCTTGTTATGGTGTTTTTATACAATTGAGAACCGAGTCACGGTAATCAATAGCATGTACATAGGGTTAGGGATAAGAGTAGAGTTTGTTTTGGGATTAGTTGCATGTGATTATTCATAATTTATTGTTATTGCATTAGTATGTAACAAGGACACTGTAAAATAAAGTGTTACCGATTATCCAATCCATCTTTTCCCTTTAAAATTGTTATGCTGATAATCAGTGTGGGGGCTAACGCTTTACAAGTAACTCAAGTTACGTAAACAGATTACTTTTTTCAAGTAACTAGTAAAGTAACACATTGCTTTTAAATTTACAACAAAATATCCGAGTTACTGCAAGTTATTTTATTTTTTGTTTTTAGTTTGGTTTGTTTGAGCTGCGCCCTCTACTGTATTGGCATGAATTTACGTTTCCTTCAGTCTGAGGCTTATTTATTTCAGTTTACATGTGAAAAGGCCTTTGCATTTACCAAAAACAGTACAAGCACAACCTAGGTGAGAAAAAGACTTTTGGATCCTACTGTATGTGTTCATTCTAGTAAATTTACATACTGAATTTAAGCATCTGTAAATAAAGATTTAATTGAAAATACTCTCTTGTTGTTGTTTGGAGATATCAACCTCTTTTGGAAGGTTAAATAAGGTCAAAGGTGCAAAATCTTTTGTTTTAATATTTCCTAAAGACAATTATCAAGACAAACAGACCCTTAATCCTCATTCACTAATCTGCTTCAGAGCTTTATTTCAATGTGTTTGTCTAGAGGAACATTAATGTTGACAGGTCTTATTTCTTTTTTAGAGAGAGAGACAATTTCAAAAAGGCTATGAATTGCACAGGTGAAATCCCTACGATTAGGATCATCCTCTCAGAGCGGATGATTTTAATGTCCAGATGTAGTGTGGTGTAGGAGGCAAAAGGTGATAAACACATTCTCATTATTAATGTTGCCTGCATTTATTGGATATAATCCTGAGTGGCCTGTACTTCTTCTTACAGGCAAATGAATAATTTCTAACCTCTGCCATCTCCAAAGGCTTGTATGTTGCAGTCATGGATTGCTCAAGAGAACAAGAGCATTTCAGTCAGCAAGTCTTGTTTAGTGTCGGTTTGACATTTCCCACAAAATACTGAATGTTGCAGATTATATTTATACAAATGTTGACACCACGAAATAAGCACTGTACCCCTAAATAACATGAACACATTGGGATTATCAGTTGTTCAGTGAAAAATACGCCTTGCAATGTTTTTTTTAAAGGTCTATTTACTTTTATTTTACATTAAAAATATCTTTGCCTCAGAGGGCGTAGCATGTAAATATAGTAATGCAAGCTACGGGACTATTCTTTTCAGTGAAAGCATGGGGTTTACAGAGAGATTGTCTATCTGTAGACAATTTTTCCAATTAGTGGGGCACCAGAGAGTCTGTCTTGCTAATCAGCCACCCTTGCTGTGACTCTGAATCCGCTTTTAGTGAAATGTGATCAGAGACCGTGGATCAATTGGGTCAACAGCATTGGCCCAGATGACATTGATACAATTAAGCATGGGGCTTCATTAACCTTTTCATTCCGCCAAGCTCTGAGTCTCATTCCTGATATCTCTGAATGCGATCGTGAGAGTTCCCTACAGTATATAGAAATGTTATTGGCTGCAGAGGTTAGTGCTGCGAGATATCATCTGAAATAACCCAGGTCAAAGTGCGGTCAGCCTATAAGGAGTTGTTTAATTTTTAGTGGAACAATTTCAAACTCTGCTGGATGTAATATTTCCAGAGGAGTGGAGTGCCATTTCAAAATGATTTTCAATTATCTGGTTATATCCTGGAATGACACATCTGGGTGTTTATTTAATATGTTTTTGTATTCTACTCTGTATTTTCCATTACATGTTCCAATAAAACTACCACTTTCTTCTTAGTTCTTTCTTTAGTGATTAAATGGACAAGAAAGGTAAAACACTGACATTTCTTATGCATATAAAGGGATAGTTCACCCAAAAATAAAGATTCTGTCAAGATTTACTCATTCTCTCCCCCAGTTTAAAGGATTTTGATAACCAAAGAGTTTTAGCTACCACTGACTTCCATTATATGGACAAAAACACTGAAATATTTGTCAAAATATCTTATTTTATGTTCAAAAATTGAAAGTACTCTATTCTGTCAAAATATCTATCATCATTAATTCACCACACGTTGTTCCAAAGCTATATGCTTTTATTTATTCTGTGTTGTTTTTTGTCCACATAATGGTTCCAACAAAAACTCTTAAAAAATATCATATTTTGGGTTCCAGAGAGGCTTGGGACAACATGAAGGTAAGTAAATGATGAGAGAATTTTCATGTTTGGTTCAACTATGTTTAAAATTTAAAAACATACTCATTTAAGCGCCATGCCCCTGTCCATGGTGCTGAATGCTGCTAGTTTATAAAAGACACACTAATCTTTTAGTCATGCATCAAATGGACTTAATATTAAAATAGTTTTCTACATCAACAATAAACTAAAAAGCCAGATATAACCTAGCTGTTTTACAGTAGCGACACTGCAGAGTGACCCTTCAAAAGAACACATTAAAAACAAATGAAAAATTAAAAACGTCAGAAAACCTAAAAGCCAGATGAGTAAACCATCTGTACTTGTTTTTAGACCTACAGTGTTCTTTTCTACTAAATGAAACATGTGACTGTTTGTTTTTGCAGCCAGCTGTATACAAGTGATTTTAATTCTTATTTATGTTCAAAGATTAATCCCAATCATGACAAGGTTACCAGTCAATGGCATGAAAAAATGCCTGGCTCTCTTCAAATGAAATAATCCAATCTGCAGGTTTAGTCCTTCTCGTGGAAAGGAATGGGGTATTTTAGATGTGTGCTCTTTGTGTTACCTTTTGCACAGGGCTGAACCATTTCTCTCTAAGCTCCAATCACCATTGTACGACTGTTCATTCCTCTGAATTCGGATTCGGGCAATCATTCAACAGTAATAAGATCAGGGTCCTTGCTTGCATGCATCATTCCCAGCCTCAAAGGCTGGAGGAAATTTTCTCACCCTCTTTTTTTTGCTTCAAACCTTTGCAAGTGGAAAATGTGACAGTTTCGACCGAAGTGAATTTACCATTAGTGGCGTTCTAGAGGCATAAACGTTGCTATCTCTTCTTTATTATGGGAAAGGTAATATCAGATGCCCAGAAAAGGCCATTGAACAGCAGGTTACTTTGCCTGCCAATGACTGAATTAGCTAATTGTTACTGACATTTTCCCTGTGTTGTTTAAATCAGAGCCGTTTTGATCCATCGATCACTAATGTTTGCTCACCAAAGGAGGACATGGGTTAGAAATGTCACCCTTTTGGTCATCAGCCCAGAGTCTTGGTTGAGCCTTTCTCTGGAAGCTGGTAATTGTCACCCAGTCTGTATTGGCAGTAGTCAGCAGGAAACTCAGCAGGCAGTGATATTTACAGATATTCCTGTCCAGAGACCTGCCAGCATACACCTTCATTTTTAGCCCCACATTATATGTGAAGTTTACAGACAGCGGAGAAATGACTATTTCCGCTTCAATTAGAGATGATTCTGTTTTTTGCTAAAATTAGAATTCTAAAAAAAGATAGAGAACTTAAAACCTGATTAGCATAAGTCAAGCTGAACCTTTTTTCGTCTAGAGATAAAAGACACAGAAATGACAATAATTAAATAAATAAAAGAAAACATCAGCCGTTTCAACTGATAACACTTTAGTGCAATAGTAAATGGTTTGTGGGCAGCGAGGGTGGTTTGGCTCTTTGATGGATAGTTTAATGACACTTACAACAACACACAGGATCCTTTATCTCAGAACGTCATCTTGGAAATTGCCAGTAATTTATCTAGTCTGGCTTGTCTCTCTCTGTGAGATGGCTGAACACTTCACTGTAAAAAATTATTAGGATGTCATAAAGCTTTCCTCATATATAACGGATGAGCCGCCCACACAGTTGGTATTAAAAACAATTTTAGGTCGATTCGCTTACAATGCCGCTTTCTCCAGAGATTTGTAGTCTATTTATCAGTGCTCCTTATTTTATAGTCATTTAATGGTTATCAGTGATAGTTGAAGTGCAGGAGTTTGATCAAGACTGAGTAGGTGATCATTAACTGGACCGGCTGCTCCAACTGGCATTTGGTAATTTCCTCTGACTGGCAGAAATCCCAGATTTATTCGGCTGTCTTCAACGCTGTGGAATATTTTAGACGTCCATGCGCAAGACAACACACACTGTTTCATTTTTTTCTGTGTATGTTTTCCAGCAAAGATCAATTTTGGTGGCTGGTTGCTTGCTTTTGGCATCATCCAAATAGATTCCTCAGCAATATCACAGATTAAAATCACCTTTCAGCACACTGTTACATTAATACAAAGAAATGATAATGTGCAGTGCATATGTAATTATATAAGTAAGCAACTAGGTACGAGTGGCTGTGCTGTATTGTGAATAAGTCACGGCTGAAGGGCGTTGTTAGGCACGATGCGAAGCCCCTTCAGCTGTGATTCATTCACGATACAGCACTAGCCTCAAGTACCTTATTGCTTTTATAAAACGGTTACCACATAATACAAATATTAAAGACAAAAATACATGTATCAATGTAGCTTTCATGACGTAAAATCACTAAAAGTCTTCCTTCCACCGGAAAAAAATAGTCCCTGACCGTGAACAGCAACAGAAGTTACATTATTACACCATTAGATGGCGGCAAAGACTGTCTTTATGAATGTGTCAGTCAGTAGCGGAGACTTTTACATTGAAAAGACTGAATTGTTGTGAAGACGAAACAAGATGCAACTGACAAATGCTTTGACTAGTGTTGTCAGTCACGGGAAAACCCCTTAATTGTTAAAAGGACAAGATAATACATTGGATATTTAAAAAAAAAAAAAAACTCGCTCAATCGATCTCTTTCTCACAATACTCTTCTAGTTCTACATAATACAGAACAATATCAATGAGAACAAACAGTTTATGTTGCTAAGAATGGTTGCTAAGGGTGTTGTGTAGTGATACACAGAACCGTTGGGTGAAGCGGTCATAGACGTGGTTTATCGTGAATAAAACACCACTATTGATCAATCAGAATCAAGGACAGGAACTAACTGTTTTATAATGCATAATTAATATGCAGTTAAATTTGATTATCTACTTTTCTTTTTTTCTGCACGAGTCTTGTGTGCCAACGTGTGTCTTTGAAAATCTTCATCTTGAGGTTTATTTTATTTATTTATTTTACATTCTCATAAAAATGATAATCGCTAGGCAGGTGTGATGAAGATTTCAACACCCTCTCAATAGCTTCCTTTTTTTCATGCAGTCTCATGTTCATTTATAGCATCTGCTTCTCCGACACTCTTGGAAACCGGGCGCTTCCAGGCCCAAACCAGAGTGTCATCTACTGTGGGCTCTGACTAAATTGAATCCAAACAAAATGGCAGAGAAATGAGAATCGCCGCTCATTGATGTCATCTATCACAGAGCCACAGTCAGCCAGACTGGAAATGACTCTTCTAATGATATGTGCCTGGCCCTGTGCAAATAAAACTAACTGGGTTGTCTTTGGCGGCTGAGGTCATGGATAATGATTAGAAACTATCATCGCATTAAGGCCTGATTTGCAGATGGTGTGAGCATATTTGCACATCTTCGCTTCTTTATATGCCGTGTGTTAGCTTGCTCGGAAAGGCCACTATTAATGTTTATTGATCATTTTATGTTGGGTTACAAGATGCAGTTTAGTTTTCTTTTGCTGCTTTGCGCATTTCCTTGAGGTCCAACTACTTTCAGGAGCGTGAAAGCAAGAGAATATAGTTATAATGCTGTTCTTAAAGGGCCAGTCATCAAAAACAGAATCATTTACTCCCCATCATGTTGGTGCAAACCTTTTTTCAAAGTCGATATTCATTCTACTGTGGAACACAAAAAGAGATATTCAGCAGAATGTCCAAGCTGCTCTCTATTTATTAAAAATGGACCAGAGTTTGGAACCAGGTGATGGAATGATATGAAAGTAAGAGGAATACATTGTAAACATTATCAGTTTGGCTTGATGGTGAGTAAATGGTGGCAAAATGTTCATTTTTTTTGTGTAAACTATCCATTTTATTCTCCATGTAATGAAATACAGCAATTTATTGTGTTGCATTATTGTATTGTTTAACAATACAATAGTTAATTGTGTTTTATTAAGGGTTAATGAACCCTAATTAATGTTTTTGAAAAGTCCAACATACGTATTTAATGTAAACTGATTACGTTGTGTTTGAATGGCAATCACAAACAGGCTGTTATGAGCTGGTCCCTTCTAGAAACAGAAGCACAATCTCCTTGTGATTCACATTCAGGCGGGCTGCAAATAGAAACTGCACTGCAAACAGTTTGTGTTCAATGGATTTTGACTGGATTTTTTCCTTAGGTTGTGATGTGCAATCAGACTGCAGAAGTCCTTGCAGAAACAATAGGTGATGAATACTAAAAAGGAAGCACATGAAACCAAACAACAATAAGATCATTTGTTATGTTGAGAATATGTATGTGTTTGGGAATAGTCAAGGTTTAAAACAGCTCTATTGACATTTCATGGTCAAATCGTAAACTGGAAATTCATTTATATATATTATCTGAATATTGTTTATTATGTTGCATTGTTCCTGAAATTGTTTGACAATGTTGTTCAAATATGTTATTTAAATAATTAAATTTTATTTAATTATCATTTTATCTCTTAATTACAACTTTTTTATGACATAAATTACTTTGAGAAAGTTTATTTCAATGTCATAATTGTTTTTGTTTTTTCTCAATTTCAACTTTTATGTCGTAATTTAGACTTTTGACTTGGTATGTCATAACTTTGACTTTTTATGTCATTACTGTGCTTTTTATCTCAGAATTTTCACTTTTTATGTCAGCTATGACTTTTTATCTCAATTTTGACATTTTATCTCATAATTATGCCGTTTTATCTCATAATTTTTTCTTTTTGTCAAATATGACTTTAAGTCAAAATTATGACTTTATCTCATAATTTAAACTTTGTCATGTCTTTTTATATAATAATTTTTTTACATTTTGTCACAATTATAGCTATTTCATAATTTTGACTTTTTTGTCATAATTGTTTTATCTTATTTTTAACTATTTTGTAATTTACTCGGTTTGTCATCATGTTGACTTTTTATGTCATAACTATGACTTTTTATCTCATAATTTTGACTTTGTCATAAATGACTTTATCACATAATTTTCTCTTTTTTATGTCAGCTATGCCTTTTCATCTCAATTTTGACATTTTATCTCATAATTATGCCTTTTTATCTCATATTTTTTTTCTTTTTGTCAAATATGACTTTTTAAGTCAAAATTATGACTTTATCTCATAAATTAAACTTTGTCATGTCTTTTTATATAATAATTTTTACATTTTGTCACAATTATAGCCATTTCATAATTTTGACTTTTTTGTCATAATTGTTTTATCTTATTTTTAACTATTTTGTAATTTACTCTGTTTCTCATCATGTTGACTTTTTATGTCAAAACTATGACTTTTTATCTCATAATTTTGACTTTGTCATAAATGACTTTATCACATAATTTTCTCTCTTTGATGTCAGCTATGCCTTTTTAATCTCAATTTTGACATTTTATCTCACAATTATGCCTTTTCTATCTCATTTTTTTTCTTTTTGTCAAATATGACTTTTTAAGTCAAAACTCTGACTTTACCTCATAATTTCAACTTTGTCATGTCTTTTTATATAATAATTTTTTTTACATTTTTTTCACAATTATAGCTATTTCATCATTTTGACTTTTTATGTCATAACTATGACTTTTTATCTCATAATTTTGACTTTGTCATACATGTCTTACATAATTTTCTCTTTTTTGTCAGCTATGACTTTTTAATCTCAGTTTTGACATTTTATCTCATAATTGTCATTTTGTCAACTATGACTTTACCTCATAATTTTCAATGTCATCATGTCTTTTTATGTCATTTTTTTTTTTTTTTTTACATTTTGTCATATTACGACTTTTTATGTCATAATTGTTTTATCTTGATCTCATTTTCAACTTGTCATAATTTGGACTATTTTATAATTGACTTGGAAAATCATCATTTTGACTTTATGTATAACTGACTTTTATCTCATAGATTTGCCTGTCATAAATGTCTTTATCTCATAATTTTCACTTTTTTTCAGTTGACGTTTTATTTAAATTTTTAATTATGCCTTTTTATCTCATAACTTTTGTCTTTTTGTCAACTATGACTTTTTAAGTCAAAACTATGACTCTACCTCATAATTTCAACTTTGTCATGTCTTTTATATCATAACTTTTACATTTTGTTGCAATTATGACAATTTCATAATTTTGACGTTTTATGTCATAATAGTTTTATCTAATTTTCAACGTTGTAATTTAGACTATTTTATAATTGAATTGGTATGTCATCATTTTGACTTTTTATGTCAAAACTATGACATTTTAGCTCATCATTTAGAATTTTCATGTCATTGTTTTGTCTTATAAGTCTCATAATTACACCTTTTTATCTAATAATTATGACAGTATTTCATTATTTTAACTATTTACATCATAATAATGACATTTTCTTTTATGTATATGGAGGAAAAAGGGTTTCCATATCTTCCATAGTTATTTTGCCGTTTGTGCTCAGCTGAGATGTTTTCTTCTAACAATTCTAGATTTCTGTCATTAAAACAAAAGGTTAAATCTGGCAGTCACGCTGCAGTTGGGGTTCTTCTATAAAAGCATTTAATGGCACATTTTCATGTCTGTGTGAATGCACTTTTTGTAGTAGGATATAAACCTTAAGATGCGACTTCCTTTGCAAGACACCTGCAGACAGAAAAAACCTGAATTGAGGGGTCAGTGTGCCCACTTGTAGGGGCTGTGGGGATGTCCCATACACCACTGCACCAGAGACTCCGTTCCAGCCTGGATTGCTAATGGTAAATCTGTAGCATCAGTGGTGAGATTGTAGAGTGCAGTCAGAAATACTACCTAATAACCGTTGCCGCACCAGATTTTATAGGCTTACTCTGTTCTCAGTAAATTGACAATATATCTCCTTTAAAGGCTTGTGCACAGGTCCCAGTGCTATCTGGGAGCCACAGTGCTAAGTGTCCTTCCTAAAAGCTTTCAAATGCTCTTGCTCTGCAAGATTTAATCTCTTGTATTAGGTAAGTTGTTCGTGGTGATTCTGCAACTTTCAGTATTGGCTATGTAAATTATTGCTATTTGTGCCATTGACCCCAGCCACCAAGAGAAGCACTTGTCTGTGAAATAGGTTGACATGGCCCATTGATCACAATTATAGCAGGTGATTTGCTCCAGGCCCTGGTCAAAACAGTGCTCTGAAATAAGGGCTTGAGAGTGGAATCCATATTGCATCCAGGAGGTGATTAACATGGTGCAAAACCCCGGTGGACTCTCTGTGCACTAATGAGGGAGACACACAAACTTGCCTCAAGTCAAAGTAATCAGACTGCTGTGTTGTGCTATTTCTTGATGGGAGGAAAATCCATCTCATCATAGAGCAAATGTTTTATATTATTTTTCAGAGCCTGTTTTTTTTAGCATTCACGAGTGCCACAGATAGAAAACTATCTCATTTAGGTTGCAGAAGTGCATACTGTAGTTGAAGAACTGAGAGGTGTTCCACTATATTACAAAGCACTCTCTCTCTCTCTCTCTTACTTACTTTTCAACTTTCGACAGCCTGATTTTGTCATCTTTTGTCTCACTAATTCGGCATTTTAGAGCAAAACCTGTCTCTTATTTACCAACCACCAATTTAACCAGATGTTAAATACATCAAAACAGCACCTTATAGTGAGTATTTAAATTTAAACTGTGTATTTAAATTCAGCACAACCACACCTTTTATGCAAATTAGGCTTATTATGAATTGCAAATTATTGACAACTTGTGCTGTTTGGTATTTCTATGAAAGCAGGTGGTAAACCTTCATTCAAGAGATGTTTCTTTACATTTTGTATCAATCATGGTAGCAGTTATTCATCAAAAAAATATGAATTGAAGGAGAACAGCATTCAAACTGGGCACATTTCCTTTTTAAAGGAATGTCATCATCATTATTATTTTTATTGTTACAAATTCATGTGCCCTCATAATCTTTAATAAAAAATACTGGTGCGAGGGCGGGACAACCTGTCACTCACATGACATCACAGCAATAGCAAACCACAACCATCCAATCAATTTCCCATGGGCAAAATCAGGTCTCACACTATACTTTTTCTTGGTCATGAAGCAGTTTCACTCAGATATGTGTCCGAATACATCAGAAAAGGACTATCACAACTTCTGTTTCATGATCATTTACTCATCCTCATGTTCCAAACATATATGACTTGCTTTCTTCTGCATACACTGTAAAAAATTACCTGATTTTAACAGTAAAAGACTGTAAAAATGCTGCGGTGAAAAACTGTCAATTGGTTTACAGAAAGTTTCCGTACTACGGTATATACGGTGAATAACTGTAATAGATCTAACGGTACATTTAATGTAATTTTACGGTAAAATACCGTTAAATTTACAGTTTTTGAAAGTGAAAAATAACAATTAATTGTAAAATTTACAGTGAAAAACCGTAAATTGACATTCCCACAATTCCCTGGGTGACACTTCACATTTGATATATTTTTGTTGAAATAACTCTGTTTCTTCTTAGTTTTTCTCATTTTTTTTCTAATCTTTTCATTTTTTTCTAATCAGTTATGTTCATTAGGGTTTTATGTTACATCTAATGTTGTTAAATTAATATTTATTGCATTTTTAAAATGCCATGCATGTTACCATGATGGTGTTTAGTGTGTGTGTGAATGACACTGTGTACTCCTTCTATATATTAGTATTGTCCTCCTCAGCTTGTGGAAAATCTGCTTGTGATGAACTTTGATTCATCATGTGACTCTTATCACCACTGTGTTTGGTGACTGTCAGTGTATTATAAAGATACAAAACAGATATTAGTACTTCACTAGGTTGGTAAATTAACATTATATCAGTTAATGAAATATGTTATTTTACCGTAAATTTTACTGGGATTTTTTTTTTTACAGTGTACTGAAATCCAATGTTAAATATACATATTTAAAATGTAAAATTCACATGTAACTCCGTAAGTATGTTTACGGTTTGATGTCATTTTTACAGTATTGTTCTGGTAACCACAGCTGCTGGTATTTTTCCGTAGAAACAACAGGATTTTTTTTTACAGTGTAGCACAAAAGAACATTGTGTTGCTGCTTTGGCCCGTACAATGAGAGTCAATTGACTCCAAAACAACACTGGACCCTGCTGTTTTTACTGTATGGGCATAAAACAAAGATGTTTTTCCAAAATGGCTTCTTTTGTGTTCCACAGAATAAAAGGTTTACAGGTTTGGAATGACATGAGAAGTAGTAAGTGATGAGAGAATTTTCATTTTTGGTTGAACTATCCCTTTCAGACTCAAAGCCTGTCATCATAATTTAAGTGACAAGGACTTTCAGTGTTTGACAACAGGGGAAAAAAAGTGAACACGGACACCTATTATGAGGAGGGCTTTCTTCAGAAAAGAGGGGTCTGAAATCATGATATCAAAATGTCTGTGGCAGTTATCGGCAGTCACACGCAGAGCTGAGCGACATTAATGGCTGGCTTTGCAGTCTGTGAGCTCTGTAATATTTCTTTCTTCCTGACCAAACAGAACAGCAATATTTGGCCTTTTACTGTCACAAACACCCTGGCAAAAAGTCTGAAAGAGATCAGCAATGCACTAAAGCGCATGCATAATTCATACGCAAAGGAGAAATTTTAGAGTTCTCAGAGGTTTAGCTGGATTCATTATTGATGGGAGGATCTTGCTTAGTCTCCTCTTCATAGTCAGTGTTCATTTACTTTCAACAGAGAAGACACGCTACTGTTATCCCTTGAATATCAGCTCTCAATTAAATTTTCTTACCCGGATTTGGGCCTGGATTTTAACTGAAAGGCATATATATGATAACAAGGAAAGGAACATGGAGCAAAAATAGCTGTCTGCTTCTTCATTGCAGAAACTTCACTGATCAATGCTTATATTACAATGCAACAAACAGACCGCAATTCTCTGAGAAAATATAATATACGTAATATTATAAAGGAAACAATTTTCTGACAAAATCTTCTTAGCATTACTTGAAATGAATAATATAGATGCATAATTTGTCAGTACCATCATTATTATCAACCAGGATTAGAGATGTTTAATTTATCAGTATCAATATATGTTATACAACACTTAAGGTGATAATACATTTTGCCGAGCGATGTTGCTTGGGCACTTTCCCATTGAGAATGGGCAACAAATGTCTGTCTGGATACTTTAGATCGCTCGACAAAACTGCCGACAACATTGCTCAAAAAGTTTCCCTGTGTATCATCACCTTTAGTTATGACTGTTGCATTTGATTGGAAAAATGTATTATTAATGGTGGAGATTTTTGAATAAGTTGTCTCATTTGAATAAGTGAGCTAATTTGTTCAAAAACACTAATTAATTCATGAATGAGATAAGTATCTGGGTGCTTCTCAATTGGAAGTTGTCTAGTAAGGCTCATATCTACGCTGTTATCATCAAACAACAAACTTTTATGATGTGGCTTGCCGTTTCATTCTAGCATTTAATGCTGAGGATGACTCAAGTCTTCGAAGGACTGGACTAGGAAGGACACAGCCTCATGCAGCTTTCTAATTGAGTGAGTCATTAAATCATTCACTTAATTCACTCAAAAACACTAGCTGTCTCCGAATTCGCCCCCTATACGCTTAAATAGGGCACTATTTGAGGGGACAGCCATTTGTAGTGGTGTACAAAACAGTGGACATAATCGAGTGCACTCATTCAATCCCACAATGCACTGCAGATAACCGATATACACTCGATTACCCATAATTCACTTCTGAATCATCCATCCATTTTCCAAACCGTTGATCCAATGTGGCTACATATCATACAGGTATAAATAGCTTTTTAATTGATTATTAAATTGTTTAATTAATGTTTATGCTAGTTTTCATGACAGAGTTCAAGATAAAACTTTTCATTACTTCTGGAGGTGCCACTTTGCTAAGCTGCAAATGATTTTTAAACAGCAAGCACAAACTATGCAAAAGCAACAGCCCTTCCAGCACAATCAGTGTCCAAATTTGCTCACTTTTCATTCACTCCTTCAAGTGGACTATATTAGTGGACTAATGTAGGGAATAGTGAATGAGGGTATAGGGGGCGATTTTGGACGAGAAAGTCATAGAATCATTCAACTGATTCAGTTCAAAAACGGAAGGCATCACCACTACTGTGGGTTAGAGATGTGAAATGCAACAGCTGGGACTTTTTGTACATTTACCCCCAGTTTCACAGACAAGGCTTAAGCTAGTCCCAGGCTAAAATGCACGCTTGAGCTGTTTTCACTGAAAACAACTTGCACTGACATCTTAAAAATTGTCAGCGCCATTGTTTTGTCTCAAGATGCACACCAGTAATGTTTTTTTTTTTTTTTTTCCTAAGGCATGTTTATGAAAGCTACTTAACTTAAATGCATACTTCGGGTCTTTGGTGACCCGGGACGTCATTCACTACCCTCCTCTTCGTTCAATTTTAAAAGTTAGACATCAACCTTCTTGGTATTCCTCAATCAATTCATTATTAAGAATATAACAAGAAAAAAATCATAAAATTATAAAAGAATGCCTATTTTTGTATTCATTTTTTGTAAAAATTGTATAGGGTCGATAACGACCCGAGGTGTGTATGAGTGAACCTATATTTTTTTTTTCTGCACAACAACAATTGAATCTTAGATGACAGAATAAGTACAATTCACCTTTATTCCACAAGGTGGCAGTGTCTGATACACAATGCTGAAGTGACGATTCATTCAGACAGAAAACGAAATAATAAGAAAAACATGAAATGGCTCAGCGATTTACTGCAGAGCAAGTACTGAAAGCAATCAAATATGACTGTAACTGTTACTGGATGGATCTGGTGAAGCTGTTAGCGACTGAAATAATGATTTTGAAGATGCTGAAAATTGCATAGTTTTGAGAATACGTTTGAGATCACGAATGGGCTCATATTCGTGACCTCAGACATAAAACTAGCCCATTATTTGATGAATTTACTGGGAAATTATCTCTGACGAGGACAGTGATGATGGCATAAAACATCTGCTCAAACTGAGCCCTTTCAAGCTCCAAAAGGTAACAAAATATGCTTTTATTCTTCTGTAATTGTTACTCTAATATCAGAGGAGTTTTATATTATCGTGACAGGTAGAGATCCATCAGTGTTAGATCTAGATCCGGGTCGATAAAGACCCGAATATGTAAGAATGATTGGAGAAAAAGTCATGCGTTTAAGGGTTAAATGCCCTAATTACACTAAGGCCTAATCCTGGCTTAATCTAAACCCTGTCTGTGAAACCAGGCTTTAGATTACCTTTGTTGTTATCTAACACACCTCAAATGAAGTTCCCTTTTTCAAACTATAGCCTATATTAATGCTTAAATTCACTTTTCCCTTTTCTTAGCTTCACTTTTTACATACTGTATATATTTCTAAATTAGTTTATTTCTAAAAAGTTTATACATTGTCTTTGACATAAAATACACTTTACTGTTATACACATATAATGTTATACATACAGATTTTTAATGTGCATAACCATTAAAATCATTTATGTTCACAATCCATAGAATGTGAAAATTCAGATATTTGGTCAGGATTATTATAGCCTGAGCTTGACCAGTTTGTTTGATAGACTGACATTTTCTTCCTCTGACAAGACTAAAAAATAATTTAATTTGAACATTTTTTAACAAGCATACTCATTCCAAAATCCACCAAACTGTAAAAATGACCCTGCATGATATGCTTAAGAAAGATAATGATGACGATCAGAGTACTGAGATAAATGGACCGGTATATATCAGAAAAGAGGAGGCTGGGGGATGGATGCATGAATATTTGATCACACATGATGACTGTGGCAAATACTGATGGAGGTGTTCTCAATTTTCTGCATAGTTTGTCTTGTCACAGAGGACCGATTCTATATTCATACAATTCAGCAGTTTGGCACAGGCTCAGTCGTAGACAGGTGGTGTGTGCTGGATGAGATAGCTCACACCTTCTGCTAAAAGGAAAATAAAACGGAAGGAACAGAAGAAGTGAGAGAAGTTTAAACATTGATCATTTCCTCATGTGACAGGGCGTCTTCCTGGAGAAAGAGATGAAATGGATTTTGGTTTTGAGAAACAGAAAAAATAGTCAATTGTGTAGAAGCTCACACTCTGTCAGTGTGAAGATCAACACAGAGCTCTGGTCTTTCTATTAGACATTACAGTAAGTCTCAGCTTCAGACTGTATATCCATAGACTGAACATGGACCTCCTGATGCATTTTGTACACAGAAATGACAAAAGATTTCCAAAATAATAAGCTTCAGTCTGACAAAGTAAGTCAGTTCACTTGGTGGCCGTGTGACGCTGAGCAGCTCTTTTCTGTATACGCTAAAAATAAAGGTTCTTTATTGGCATCAATGGTGTTCCATGAAAAACCTTTGACATCCATGAAGCTTTTCTATTGCACAAAAGATTCTTTGTATTAGAAAAAAGGCTTTGCAAAGTTGAACTGAATGTCTTTGTATTTGGTATTTCACCCTTTTGTTTTAATGACAACAGGGCTGCATTAATTTCATATGTTCGTGTAAAACCGTATGATCATGTTCTCCATCATTATTTGAGATGATCCAAAGAGCGTTTTGTGCTTCGATGAAATGAAAATTGGAGGAATAAACCAAGCAGTGGGAGGCATTTGATTGTGCGTTTTCAATGGTTCACCTGACCTCTTTAACATTCATTCCTCCTTCACTTCACATATGGAGACTCTCTCATGGGCCGACATTCAGACAGAAGCAGAAGTGAGAGGAGCAGTCTGGAAAAAAACAGTTCATTTTCAATGAGTGGACACAATTAAAACAGCTACAAACCTCTTTTAACAACACTTAATAATACTTTTTTTTTTTTTTGCAATGGATTTAAAGGGACAGGACATCTAGCTTGTTAAACACATTCATTATTGTAAACATTTAATGAAATTCACTGTCATGCTGACTGCTTAAAGCAAACTGATTTCTGTCATTATCATCTTCACTACTACAAAAGCATTTGAGGACCACCTAAGTCTTTTTTCTCTCCTTTTCTCTCTTCTCCCCTCAAATAAACACTGCTGTTGTGCATTATTTGAATGATTTTCCACCATGCTGGTCTATTATTGTAGGATTAGCTTCGTCAGATGTACAAGCCCCTAAACGGCATGTAAAACCAAACAAATTTGGTTCATTTTCATTTTACATGTTAGTCTTCTTTCATCCCTGTACATCATTAGGATATGTTCACACTTGGTCCTTTTCAGGGGTCTGAGTGCAGTTTGCTGGATTTTTGGCCCATATGTGAATGGAAGCATCTGAGGACCAAACCAAATTATAATTCGCGAATGGAAAATCCAAGTGAGCCCAGAGCGATTTGTGTTCATAATGCAGGTTTTGGTAACACTTTAGAATAACTCATGAAGCATTAGTTAAGCATTAGTAAATAGTTAATTTATCATTTATAAAACATTAATAGACATTAGTAAGCCATTTATAAATACAGCTATAAATGCTTTATTCTTGATTTATAAGCATATCTATAATGAGTTTAATAATTGTATTTTCATACTTTATTAATGATCAATTTATCATTTCTAAATTATGTATTACATTATTCACAAAGCAGTAATTTAGGAGTTGTCAGTGGTTCATAAGATCATTTAGGAAGTGTAAGTAAATGATTAATAAAATATTTAAATGTACATTTATGCATCTTATTATTTAGACATATAGTATTAGTTACTCAGTGTGTTAATAAATGCTTTATTAACGTATTCCTAGTGTCAAAACTACCTCGGTACTAACTTTAAAACATTAGAGAACAGCAGTGCAGAAGATCACTGAACCTTTAAATCTCATTTATAAAAGCTTTACAAAGCATAAACAGTCCTCACTTTAGATGAGCTCACAAAAATAGTTAACTGACCACTTCTAAATGTTTTATAACTACCTGAATTAATCATGAATTGCAGTAGGAATATGTGTTAATAAAACATTTATTAGCACACTAAGTAACTATTACTATGTGTCTAAATAATAAGATGTATAAATGAATGTTTAGATAGTTTATTAATCATTTACTTACACTTCCTAAATTAACTACTGACAACTCCTAAATAACTGGTTTGTAAATAATGTAATACTTAATTTAGAAATGATAAATTGATTATTAATAAAGTATGAAAATACAATTATTAAACACATTATATATATGCTTATAAATCAAGAATAAAGCAATTATAGCTGAATTGATAAACTACTTACTAATATCTATTAATGCTTTATAAGTGATGAAATAACTATTAACTAATGCTTAACTAATGCTTCATAGTGTGCAGTTATTATAAAGTGTTACCCAGGTTTTTAGTGAACTGTACTCCCAGAACCTTCCAGAATTGTCTCGGTTAGGTTCGGTTCGCTTTAAAAGGGTCTGAGATTTGGAGTGTTCACTTATGGACCAAAAGTCCAGCAAACCATGCTCAGACACCTGAAAACGACCAAGTGTGCAAACACCCTAAATGAGGCTAGCCACAATAGAGTAATAACTAAATATAATAACTACATTTCAGAATTTAATTTTTGAAATGCTACTATGCCAAAGCAATTTTCAATGGCAAATAATATGCTACTGAACAGGATTCTTTATTTAATTAACTTAAAACAAAGACATGTGGCAATTCCTCACTTAAGTGGAGATTTCTTTAAATAATCGTTCAAGTAAACAATCAATAACTAAGAAATTAAAAGCAGTGAGTGATATATGCATGATTATTTGTAATTGTGCCACTCACAGAATATAGATAGGCTACTTCGTCACAGACAGGCAGCACCTTCTGCATCGTAATAATCTCTTGATCCTTTGGTCCTAAAACATCCAATTTAAATGAAATTGCCAGACATGTTCACAATTCAGAAGCGCTCCAGTGCCTTACAGCAAGCTCACCCTGTGTGTCTGTGTAGCGGTGCACTGCAGTCGGAGCAGCATGTGCTCTGACTGATCACGAGGCAGGAGAAGCTCTTCAGAAGCATCTAATAAGACCTTAAGGGCTCTCCTGACGCCTCATGCGAAGGACGTAATGCCCCTCTGGGCATCACTGTACTGTAGTATCACATACTAATCATAACATCGTTTCCTCCATGGATGGGGCAGTGTGTCATCATCTGTTCTAATGGCTGATAGATAAAAACTAACTTCAGACAGTAGGAGGACAGCTCACTGTTGTAGTTTTATCGAAGAAGTGTCATGATGACAATAATAAAAACAAACACTCTACATACTGTGGATAGTGAAAACAGAAAACAGCACAGGGACTTTGTATTGTATCAGTCTGCTTTTGTGTAAGGTGTGGGGTTTATAAGTGACTCCTTCTGGACGTTACAGCTTTACACCAGTAGGAGGCAACAAGTCTTTTAGAGTGATTAATTCGTTCAGTAGATTCTTTCAAGACACTAGCTCTGCATTCGAAATCGAATACTTCTCTACTATTTAGTATGCAAAAAGTCACCGAAACACAAAATATCGCCTTGAACGTACTTCCGGTTTCCGCATTCTTCAAAATGCTTACGCTGTATGTCCTACGCCATCTCTATTCTACTCAAAGAAAAAAAAAAACCGAAACTGGCGCCGTGTTCATTCCGTAAGTAGAATAGGAAAGGCGTAGGACATACAGCGTAAGCTTTTTGAAGAATGCGGAAACCGGAAGTATGTTCAAGGCGATATTTTGTGTTTATAAAGCATAAACAGTTGTATTTTTTTTCGAAAATGACCAATCGTTTCGCTAGATAAGACCCTTATTCCTCGTCTGGTATCGTTTAAAGCCCTTTGAAGCTGCACTGAAACTGTAATTTTGACCTTCAACCTTTTGGTGCACATTGAAGTCCACTATAAGGAGAATAATCCTGGAATGTTTTCATCAAAAACCTTCATTTCTTTTCGACTGAAGAAAGAAAGACATGAACATCTTGGATGACATGGGGGTGAATAAATTATCAGGGAAAGTTTATTTAAAGGGGACTAATCCTTTAACACAAGCTCAAATTACTAAAAAAACATAAAATACATCAGTATTAACAGACCCGTGATTTCTTTAAGCTGTTACATGTCTTGAGAATGATGGTTGCTAACAAGTGGCTAAATCGGTCTAGAGAGGCTGTCAGCAACATTAACACTAGAACTACCAAGGCAGTCATTTTGACCGTTTTAAAGATTTGCAATGTAATAACTTTGTTGAAATAAAACCCATATAACTACAGTTCCATGACTTTTCTTAAATTAATGTAAATTTTATTTTAACATTGTTATTTTATTAAAATTTCAAAACACAAAAGAGTTCTGAGTATTTCTACCTTGAATGGCCATAGCGGTCAATTTGACCGCACATATTGCAGGCGTATCTCCTCAGCGCTTTTTCCCGCGGTTAAAGATGTGCGTAGCTGTTGCCTAGCAACCTTTCTCTGGCAGTTTTGTATGCTTTTGATAAGCTAAAACTTAGCTTTACCGTCAAAATGGCAACAAGAAAGAAAATGACTGTCACTGAGGTTTTATCCTTGCTTGAGAACATTGATGATGCAGAGTCTGATGGAGGAGCAGAGAGCGATGTCTCTTGACAGTTCGTCTGACACTGATTCTGAGGTTCTGAGTCCTAATATAACAGAACTATTTATTCATTCTAGATTTCATTAGAGGCTGCATAAAATTGTTTCCGATTCGTGTGGTCCAAACATTTCCGATAATGCTAAAGCATTGTAAACTCCAAAAGTCAAAATGTATTGAATAAAGACAGATGTAATCATTTCCAAAATTCACAATATGTTTTTATCTAACGAAATATTCTGCTTCATTTTATATTTGTTGACATTTTGACTTTCAAAAACAACATTTTAACTGCGGTGAAAAACTTTGATCTCCAGCTTGCCGGATGCAAATTGCGGAAAGCAAATTGCGGCATGCGCTTTTGTGGGAGGTCTAGTAGCTCTTACACAATAATATCACGAACATATTATATTATGTATGCTTAAATTACCCCACATTTTTCATTAAACATGACCATAGAAGCTTTGAAGTAAATATAACATGAAAAAAATGACATTCACTGCTGTCTGGTATGAACAGTCAAAATGACCGCTATTGGCAGTTCTAGTAGTTATAGAATTCCGGTAGTGCTAGTGTTAAAGGGATAGTTCACCCAAAAATGAAAATTTGATGTTTATCAGCTTACTCCCAGTGCATCCAAGATGTAGGTGACTTTTTTTCTTCAGTCGATCACAAATGATGATTTTTAACTGCAACCGCTGCCCTCTTTCAGTCAAATAATAGCAGTAGATGGGAACTTCGTCTATAAGAGTGAATAAACCTTGCTTAGACAAATCCAAATGAAACCCTGTGGCTCGTGACGACACATTAATGTCCTAAGACACGAAACGATCGGTTTGTGAGAGAAACCGAACATTATTTATATCATTTTTTACCTCTAATACACCACTATGTCCAACTTCGTTCAGCTTCCTGTTAGTGAGGTCAAAAAACGCGTTCTGAATACGGAAGTGATGTCTCGCCCATATACTTCAATGAGCGCGAGACATCACTTCCGTTGTCAGAGCGCGATCTGACCTCACTCACCGGAAGCTGAACGGATGCTAACATCCAAGTGTGCCAGGAAGCTGCATTGATGATATCCCACAGTATGAATCCTTCAGAGATATGTACATGTCTACAGAGGCAAAAGAGTCAATTTAAACTAGCAATAAGGGAAAAAGCTCAGGTTGTTTTGATTAATGTCCTTCCACAGCCACTACATTTGTTTCCCCTGACAGTGTGGGCATTCACAATTTGTCAGTCAGACCACAGAAGGAGTAAAACACAGCTAATGGAAACACCAGGGGTTGACACTAATCCCTCTTGTCACCTTCAACATTTACCAAAGGAACTTTTACTGACCAGATACAGTCATTTGATTTTAAAGGGATAGTTCAGCCAAAAATTAATATTCTATTGATGTTGATGGGAAAAAAACAAAACAAAACAAAACAAAACAATGGACATCAATTGGGTCCCATCAAATGCACTAAAATGAAGTTTGCAGTATTGAATTGCAGTGACATTGCTGTGTCATAATAAAAGTCCCGCTGCTCGTGAGGGGTGTGTTGATCAATCGCTCCAGCTCCTCGTTCAGCTCCCACAACACTCGGTCCTGCTCTGCTTCATACTACAGTAACGTTAATAATCACATCCACGAACATGAGTTCTTCCAGACTCCAATCCCTATTCTTTTGCACCGTCCGTTGAGATGGAGACCACATGTCCCAAGTTTCCGCTCTAAAACTTGGCGCCATCAAACTACGCCTTTGTTTTCAATAGGCTTCTAGCGACCTCTAGCGGAAAAAAATATCACAAATTGTACCTTTAATATATTAAACCTAAATAGTAATATTTAAATGAATAATTAAATAAAGACCAAAGCGTAAATCAAAAATACTACAAATTAACCTAAAATTGAAAATATAAAATACACTCTAATTCAAAATATTATACAGAATAACACTGCTGACTTTTTTGGTGCTATTTAGGGACACTTTCAAATATCATAGAGCAAAAATAAACTGAAAAAACTCCAGTTACTAAATGTACAGATAATACTTTTCTTTTTTTTTTAACTCCAAAATGAGCCTTTGAGAGTTAGAACTTCCAAAAGTAATCTGTACTTATTGCTTTTTGAAAGAAGCATCTGTGCTTTTTTACAGAAAACAAAATGCAATGTACAGTTATGCTCATGGATATTCATGTTACTTGCTTCTGTGTGCCTCAAACAAAACTTATAATAGTAATACAATGATTTTCCAAATATATAAAGCCATAAACTTCACAAACACTTTTCATATCTAGTGATTTGCTAATATAAACACAGTATCCTTTAAACATGATAGTTTCCTGTGGAGCATATAAAAACCAGTGTATCCTGACTCAGTGTATCTATCTATCTATCTATCTATCTATCTATGAAAACATTATTTCTAAATGTTCTCTGAATGTTCAAAATGTTCAGTTTATTAAATGTTTTCTTTTTTTAATTCTTGGAAATTGTCACCTTTTTTGCAGATATAGACGAAAAGATATGGATTCAATTGCAGCTTTATATTTTCTATCAAAATAAAAGACAATAATTTACAAAAGCTTTACATACACAATGTAAAGACGACACTGAACATAGGCTGAAGCAAACTGAGGACTTAAGTACACAGGGTAATGAACAACTCAACAAGAAACAGGTGTGCAACATAATTTGTCTCCACGACAACAAACTAGTAAATGCAGAAAATGGAAAGGAAGCACATCAAAACAACGAATACACAGGCTGTGTTTTTATTCCTGTAACACAGTTCGTATATACGGGAAGGAGGAGGCGGGAATCGGCGAACGTTAAACACTTTAATTCAAAATAAACAAATACAAAACGAAAGTAAAATGCTGGCAGTTCCTCACGGACAACTGCCGGCCACACAAACATAACAAATCATAAAATAAAGTCCAGGGGCCTGTACCATGAAGCTGGATTAGCTGGCTAGCCAGGTAAATTTCAGATTAGTTTGCACCAATCCTGGGTTTTAGGTACCATGAAAGTGACTTGGCTTTTAGCGGTGTTCATCGCCATGGTAACTTACGCTCCACGGCTAACCTGCTCCGGGGAAGGTTATGTTCAGGGTTAGAGATCTCAAACTGAAATTGGACCAATCAGGTGTAAGCTAAGTGACACTGACACACCCAACGCAATAAAGTCACTCCCCCAGTTTCTCTTCCACCAAATTAAAGGTCATTATATAGTAAAAACAAATATTTAATGATGAAGTTGTCTGGTTTTAATGATAATATAATTTATATATGATTTGTATATGATCTATATTTTTATTAATCCATTACACACATGCAAGTTTAGTTTAACAGTTGTTATTAAGCACTTAGTTTCAATGAATATTGATCATATGTAGGCTAATATAAATAAGGTGTAAATATACTATTTAAATATGACTACATGTGAGCTTGTATGTTTGAGTCTCTATCTCTATATATTATTAACCATATAAACTAACTTCACTTGGACTGATAGAGAAAGATCATTTCTTTTATTTGTCCTCTTTCAAAGATAAGTATTTTCCATTAGTGTAAATGCGTTTAAATTCTTAATTTTCAGTGAATTGAATCTCACTGGCTCTCTCGTGAGAAGTGAATCACAGTTTATTTCTGTTGCAAGGCATGTGATTGGCTGCTCACCACTGATGTCACAGATTCATGTGCACACACTTCACAAACTCAGGATCAAAGCCTGAGTTGACAGAGAAAGTTGATGATCAGCATCATGGTACCAACAAAGCCGGATTGGAGTGGTTTGGTTTTGTCAACTCGAAACTAATCCTATAACCCTGAGTTTGTTCATCTACCATCATGGTACAGGCCCCAGGCCTGGTCCTCTCTCGTCGTTCACTGTTGGCGCTCCTCCTTTTATGCTTCCGGAGCTCCTCCGTGAGAGATTTGAGGCCGGTGTGCCTCGCAGCTGATGCTTGTTAACACTCACGTCACCGGCCTCATGCCATTCCCTCATGGCTCTCACCTGCCCTGCTCGTCACAATTCCCTTTCCTTGCTAACTTCCCTCCATTTCATTGCTTCTGTTGCACAAATGCCCACAACTGGCGGAACCCTTGCAATGTGTTTAAATGGAACACCCTAAGCCCTTGATAACTTATATCTGATATGGAGCTGATTTATTGTTTAT
Organism: Chanodichthys erythropterus; assembly: GCF_024489055.1. Taxonomy (NCBI): domain Eukaryota; kingdom Metazoa; phylum Chordata; class Actinopteri; order Cypriniformes; family Xenocyprididae; genus Chanodichthys; species Chanodichthys erythropterus. The sequence continues at coordinate 45,619,064 of NC_090223.1, read as the reverse complement.
ATTTTTTTTTTCCCTTACAAATTAGTTTACTCATCATTTTATAGGACTGTATGTATGTTTGGGCTGTTTGTCCAAATAAACTTCCCTCATCCACTTGACGAAGTTGAATACACTTTTAAATGGAATCTGAACATTCAAAGCTTTGAGAACAATACCTGTTAGCTGGGGCCTAAGTGTTTAAAAGTGCACACATTCTACAAGTTCAGTTTTTTTGGGATTCAAAAAATGTCTTTAGATTAATGGTCGGAGGGGGAGCATGTGTGTGTGGGGGAATAAAGAGACAAGGATGTGGAGAGCAGTAACACAGACAGTATTGAGTCAGGGGTCCTCCAGTGGGCCAGCAGTGGCACTGCGCTCTCACTGAAGGCTCTGATTAAAGAATGATTTATAGGCCTGCTGGAGAGCCTTTTCAGCAATCCATCTGCTGAATGAGATTTTTTTTCTCCCTTCAAGGGGTTTGGTAAATCAAGCCTTCCTGGCAAGGATCCTGGCCGGACAATGTCAATGTATTACTGAACGCGAGTTATTAAACGCTATAATCACGGCAGCACAGGGGGCAGCCCAGTGCACGCTGACATATATTTATCTTGCCAATGCCAGAGGAATAAAATCAGCACGGCGAGACATTGGGTGATTCCTCTTCGGTCGGACTCCAATCTGTGTGCAGAGTGGATTCATGGTAAATTTTTAAGTGGTGTGCTGATCGACGAAGGGAAAGTGGCACTCTTAATTTGCTTTGGGAACATTGTTGGTGATCTAAGAGATTCCTGAGAGGACAGACGTCTCGTCATTAATCTTTCATTCAGGCAGCTTGCATAATAGCTTATGACATTGTATTTGTTCTCTCTGTCTGTCTTGATATGGGACATTATATATGCCCATGAACATAAAATAAACAACTAAACATAAAACATGATGGAAAATCAATTTGAAAGAACATTCTGGGTTGAAAATAACCTAAGATTGTTGTTGAATTCAAATGAAAATAAATTAGATGTGTCCCTGAGTTACAATAGGAGTTTATGCGGTGACTGTATCTGTATCGAACTGTCTAAAAGCAGAAATGTGAAGCTTATATTTTTTGTTGAAGCACTTAAATGAACTTACATCTGTGAAGCTGCTTAAACTGTCCATTGTCAAGGGTTCATTTATTTCTTTTTTTACTATTTTATAATGTTCCCGACATCCACTTAATATTGGCAAAAGTTTTATATCACAAATCATAATTTGGTCATAATTTATAATTAAAAGGCCATTTTTACCCTATTTTTGACACTCAGCTTTAAGAGGCGTGTCTCCTTTAAGAGTTCACTGCTATGATTGTGTAACATCTTTAATCCAGATATCCCTGTTTTTTGACAGCAAAAGTCTGCCGGATAATGAAAATATGTTATCTTGCTGTCACAAGTTTGCTGGTTGATGCGTTTTGCCCAGTTTCGGTCTAACAAAGAAGTTTTGAGTTATGAAACTTATGCTATGTCAAAGGATCAAGGACATATTGATTTCTTATTTCTTGATCCCTTTAAGAAATGAAGATTATTTATTGGCATCTCTGGTTCCATGAAGAACCATTACCATCTTTACCACCTTTACCAAGTTTCTTTATAGTAAATGTCTAGTGCCTGCCTTGAATGCAAAGGTAAATCAGTTTAAATGTAATTGTTTGCCAAATGCTCAAATGTTAAAAATAAATAATTAAATAAAATAAAAATATTGTGGTAACACTTTATTTCAACTGTCCACTTTAGATATTCTACTTACTATAAGTAATTTTGCGACTACGTCAACTAGTAATTAGAGTATAGACTGTTTGCTTAATATCTGCTAATACTTTATTTTGATCCTCCCCATTAGACATTCTACTGACTATAAGTAATAAGATTTGACAGTCTATTACAGTCTATTAATAATCTAGTTGACATGTGGTTGGAAAGTTACTTAAAGTTAGTAGAGTGTCTATAGTGGACCATCGAAATAAAGTGTAACCAATATGATTATATATTCTGTTAGATTCTTATTCTTTTTACAAGAATTAAAGTTTTTTTTTTTTTTTTACTGGGTTTCTTCGTATTATCTCACTTTGACTAAAGGGGAACATTTCTGATTGTCTAATCGGTGGTAATGACAATCAAATACGGATGGCTGTGTGTTGATGCACGTGTCTGTTTCCCAAGTACAGAACGATCAGTTTTGCAGCTTCATTTCCAGAAATTACTTTTTTACTAGGAGGAAGTTTTAAGCTTTGAAAGTTACAGTTTGTTTTCACAGCATCAAGCTCTTTTATGTTGGAAGATCAAGGAAAATTGGATTCCTCATGATATGACCCCTTTAACAACAGAGAGAGAAGAGAGAGGAAATCAGAACAAAATAGTGACAGATTCTGTGGCACGGAAGAACGCATCCCACTTCTAGCATCTGCATTCTAGTCAGTGACTAAGAAACTGCTAGAGAGTGAAGAGTGACAGGTTCACGTGTGAATATGAATAGCTTTGATTTGTCATCTGTGCTAGAAAAGAAAACATTTTTAATTAGCATAAATAGCAATACTTTCTATCCATTTGAAAATCGCATGCTGTTTAGTGTGTTAGTGTATAATACGTTACAGCAATAAACACATTATTATTATTACATTTTCAATTGCTTCCATCCACTTGAAATCATCCTGGTAAAATAAAGCAGATAAGTGCACACTTCAGCTGGGTCTCATAAAAAGTGAATTGCCCAGGGCTTTTCTCAGAAGCCTCAAACTGCTGCTGCTATAGGAAATAATAATGAAATATATGAGAAGTCTGTAATTTTATTTTAGCAGGTTAGACTCTTCTCTTATCAGTCAATAGATGGCAGGCCTTATTTTCTGAGGGTATGGCTATGTACTGACTGTCTAGTTGTTCTGATGAAGTGAGGGCCTGGGGCATCATGGGAGGGTGAGTTTGGGACCAACCCGAGCCTTTGATAAACTATGTCTGTCCTGAGGCCGGAGGTGAGGTCTGTGTTCAGACTTCGCAATATAGGATAAAACTGATTAGTAGAGTGTGCTTTTAACTGCTTCTGCTGTTCAGGAGCAACTCATTTCATTTTGAAAGTTCAAAATAAACAGACATAACTCAAAAGTGTTCCCAATAGTGTTTTTTCTTTAATTAATTTACATAATTCATTTACATTTGAGTTTCAGCTCAAAATAGCCCACAGATCATTTATTATAGATTGTCAAATTTGTCCCTATTTGTGTGTGAGCAAAACAAACAGTTTTTGTGTGTGTCCCTTTAAATGCAAATGAGCTGCTGCTCCTTGCCCCTTTCCAGAAAAGGGCGGAGCTTTAACAGCTCTGGAGAATCTCACGCAGCCAAAATAACTATTGTCATTAACAGTGTTCAGCCTTATACAGAAGAGGATTAGGGCCAAGCAATAATAAAAAAATAAAACCATCTCGAGAATAAAGTTGTTAATCTCGTTACATTGCGAGAAAAAAGTCTAAATAAAATGTTGAGAATAAACTCATCAAATTATGAGAAAAAACTTGTTAAATTTCGAGAAAAAGGTCGAGATAAAATGTTGAAAATAAACTCATTAAATTACGAGAAAAAACTCGTTAAATTTCGAGAAAAAAGTCGAGATAAAATGTTGAGAATAAAGACATTAAATTACGAGAAAAAAGTTGTTAAATTCAGGAACAAATTCGTTAAATTATGAGAAAAAACTCGTTACACTTCGAGAAAAAAGTCGAAATAAAATGTTGAGAATAAACTCGTTAAATTACGAGAAAAAAATCGAGATAAAATGTTGAGAATAAAGTCATTAAATTACAAGAAAAAAGTTGTTAAATTACGAGAACAAATTCGTTAAATTATGAGAAAAATTTCGTACAATTTCGAGAAAAAAGTCGAGATAAAATGTTGAGAATAAACTCATTAAATTATGAGAAAAAAAGTCGTTAAATTACCAGAACAAATTCGTTAATTTGTTCTCATAATTTAATGACTTTTTTCTCGTAATTTAATGACTTTATTCTCAAAATTTTATCTTGACTTTTTTTCTCGAAATTTAACAACTTTAATCTCGAGATGGTTTTATTTTTTCATTATTGCTTGGCCCTAATCCTCTTCCGTAGCCTTACAGTGTTCAAACCGGAGTCGGACACTGATGGAGATACTCAGGAAGAAGTTACAACTTTTAAAATGAAACTGGACATTTCTGAACGTTAAGTGGATACATTGATGTAGTTGCTTTGGAGTTGATTGATCTTTCTTGAGGTGCCTTCATGCACAAAAGGCCTGCAGGGTCATTGCCTGATAGGGCAGTGAGGCAACAACAGCTGCCTAAATTTTCGGGGATTATGCAAATTTTGAGGTTTGTGATGTCACCAACCCAGGAAGAAGCGTGTTGTAGTCCCTACCAGCCTTTGTTGTAGTCCTTAAAAAGTGATTTCTGTAAAAGAAAACATCTACCTTTGCACTGATTTTTAAACGTCGTAACTTTGCAGTTGTTGTTTATTCTCAAGCAGCAACATTACACACTAACTAAAGTTAAAAAAGTGAAATCATAATCAAGGACCCCTTTAAATTTGGATGAAGTACATTTGGGTTCTGTCAATCTAACTGAGGTCCTCGTTATAAGCTTATAAGTGGTAATTATGACTTGATTGATTCAAGTGATTAATTCAAGGGATTTTAGTCCAAATAGAAGTATTGGGCAATTTTAGATTTATTTTCCTCTAACCTAGTGGCAAAGGAAGTTTTTAAAAATGACTGCAGCAGAATGAAGTGCAATAGATGTGCATTCGGTGTGTAATGAATAATGTATTTCTGTATTTTATCTTGATTTTTATTCTTCAGTCACAAAGAGTTATAGGAAACATAGTGACGTGTACACTGTAAAAAAAAAAAAAAAAATGTGTATATATATATATATATATATATATTCATGATTTGTTATTACAACATTTCTTATTTTGTCAAATCAACTTAGATAATTAATTTGGTTCAGATAACATAATATTTTGAGTTTCTGTTGATTAAACCAATTGCCTTCATTGTATTAACTCAAATGTTTAAATTCAGTGAACCAGGCAACCAGCTAACCTGCTTTTTTAAAGTTAAACCAACAATTCTTTTTTACAGTGTAGTACTTCATGCCAAACTTAAAATCAACAACAACAACTAAATACCAACTGCAAAACTGTTCAATCCACGTTCATCTTAATAATGATCAGAATTAGTTTCCACCATGATTTATTAAATTGTCATGCTCCCCAAAATACTGCATTTCCCAGTGGTAATTATAGATAATGTGGAATTATGTTCACGTCCATTCATCTCATAAATACAATTATTCTGACATCACTTGAAAGCAGCATGAGATTTTCATTATTTTTGTGCAAAATAAAAACCTTGGCTGGATTTTCTGTATCACTAGAACATTATTAGCATGTGAATTGTACTTAAAGGGACAGTCCACCCAAAAGTGAAAATTCTATCATCATTTACTCACTGTCATGTTGTTCCAAACCTTCCTTTCTTTCTTTCTTTCTTTCTTTCTTTCTTTCTTTCTTTCTTTCTTTCTTTCTTTCTTTCTTTCTTTCTTTCTTTCTTTCTTTCTTTCTTTCTTTCTTTCTTTCTTTCTTTCTTTCTTTCTTTTTTTTTCAACAGTTTTGAGTCCCTTTGACTTCCTTTGTATATTTGTCCACAAAAGAAAGACAGCCATACGGGTTTGGAAAGACATGAGGTTGAGTAAATGATGGACTTTTCCTTTAACCTTCCTAAAAGTTAAAGCATGTAAAACAAGTTAAAAGAGCTGAGAGCAGTCCTTCGTGCAACTTAAACTAAATCCAGTTTATCACAAAGAGACACAAATTGGCTTACTTGCATTATAGATTCCTAGAGTACTGTGTAATTATCATGTTCACTAATCATTTTTTGGTTATCTCATGCTGACATTAATTTGAAAATATCTCAACAACATGCAACAAATAATCCACTCTGCTAAATTATTCAGTTCATGTAGAAATAATTATTTGCCACAAATGGCACTCATGTGGTGATTCGTTTAGCAGGGATTGATCTGCCATCTGAGTCATGTTTTCCTGTAATACAGATGCAAACACATTAACGGTGCTGGATATGACACACACGTAATGCTATGCTGATGGAGAAGAGATAGAAGTCTTAATGCTGAGCATAGATGCTGTTTTCAATCTAATCTCTGGCCTGGCCCAGTGGGCTCAGAGAAGCCAAAGGCCGTTTTATGGATATACATAATGTGGATGCATGAGGAAAGCATGCATCAGCAAACAGATCCCAATATTGTCTGAGTGATAAAGCCCCCAAAGCCTGAATTCTAACTGTGCTGCCTCCTAGAATATGATTTTGGGTATTTACATTTGTTCCGTTATATGCAAAGACAAGGGGATAAAGGCTGCCCCCTATATTTTATGTTTCGCCTGGAACAGCGTGTTGTGGTCTCGTGCAGGGTGCGTGCTGCTTCCGCTCCGCTTAAGCTCTAACAAATATGTTCTGCTCATGCGTCTAGTGTGAAACGGGCCTGTGGTTGAGAGCTTTGCACACAAATACACACATGCAATACAGAATGTCACAATGTAATCACCCTTGTTTCCGACTCCTATGTGAGTTGTGATGTTAAATACAGCATTAAAACCCACAGAGAGTCCAAAATGTCAGCTTGAAACCTGTACGGACTCATATTCCACTCATGTTTGCAGATTCGATGACTGTATCACTTAACTCCTTCAGCTGCAAGAGACATCAATGTGTCGTCACGAGCCGCAGGGTTTCATTTGGATTTGTCTATGGAAGTTTTTTTGACTCTTATTGTTCAAGTTCCCAATCACTGCTATTATTTGACTGACAGACGGCAGCGGTTGCAGTTAAAAATCATAATTTGCGTTCGACTGAAGAAAAAAAGTAATCTACATCTTGGATGACCTGGGGGTAAGCAGATAAACATCAAATTTTCATTTTTGGGTGAACTATCCCTTTAAGGTTGGTGTTTAAGGTGTGTCTGTCAATTATGCTTAAGCCATTTGTAACCTTACTCCAAAACTGGTTAATGCATACATGACCACAGTATTATTAGTTTAATCTAATTAAAGTTGGAATTAAATAGAAGTTGCAATAGTCTTTTCTCCACTAATGTTACGTATCCAAGGGAAACAGCCTCTTAAACAAGAAGAAATGTATAGTGGGACTTGATTTTGTCCATGGGGAATTGATGGGATTGTTGTGGTTTGCTATTGCTGTGATGTCATGTGAGTGACAGGTTGTCCCGCCCTTGTGCCAGTAAACACGTCATTAGAGAAGAGATGCTGCTGCACGAGTGAGGAGAAGTTATTTTGATTCAAGTTTACTAGGGCACGTGAATTTAAAAAATGATAAAAATTGCCTAATGATGTACACAGATAAATCATTTATAATAAATTCTGCAGTATTTTATAAAGTTTTGTCCATTGTAATTGGTGACTTTAAGAATGTAAATGCGCTCATTCACTTTTTCTGCAGGTTATTAATTCAAATAACTAGCTTCCGGGGGACAACCGTACGCATACTGTGCAAGTCTATTTAGGTGAAAGAGCAACCTTTGAACCGAACACAATGATGAACGTGGAGGCGCAGAAGAGAGCAAAACAAAAAACACAAAATTTTAAAGAGAAATGTCAGAATCTTTTGATATAAGAGAAGAGGAGCTTGAGTTTGTTGCACAGCCTATTTGTTTGAACTACGAGAGGCGTCTAAGCTTACAATACCCCTACATCCTGCGTCATACATCACTTCAGAGGTTACTCATTTGGCGCAAGTTGAGTTGCATGTATGCGTACGGTTGTCCGCTGGAAGCTATTTGAATTAAAAAGTTTTAAATATGGATATTTTTCTTACAAAAACGGCATGGAGCCGTATGGATTACTTTGATTATGGATGTATGCATTTTTTTTTTTTTTTCAAAATGTGGGCCCTCATTCATTACATTTATAAACCTTGGAGGACTATGGATATTTTTAAATAAATCCGATTGTGTTCGTCTGAAAGACGATAGTCATATACACCTAGGATGGCTTGAGGATGAGTAAATCATGGAATAATTTTCATTTTTGGGTGAACTATCCCTTTAAGTAGATGGCGACAAGTGTCTTTGAGTCATTGAATCATTTATTAATCAATTCCACACTTAAATTGTTAGTTCACCCAAAAATGAAAATTCTGTCATGTATCACTCACCCTCATGTCGTTCCACTCCCATAAGACCTTCATCTTCAGAACACAAATTAAGATATTTTAGTTGAAATCCGATGGCTCCGTGAGGCCTCCATAGGGAGCAATGACACTTCCTCTCTCAAGATCCATTAATGTACTAAAAACATATTTAAATCAGTTCATGTGAGTACAGTGGTTCAATTTTAATATTATAAAGTGACGAGAATATTTTTGGTGAGCCAAAAAAAACGAAATAATGACTTATTTAGTGATGGTGGATTTCAAAACACTGCTTCAGGAAGATTCGGAGCATAATGAATCAGCGTGTCGAATCATGATTCGGATCGTGTGTCAAACTGCCAACGGCTGAAATCACGTGACTTTGGCGCTCCGAACAGCAGATTCGATACACTGATTCATTTGAACTCCGAATCTTCATGAAGCAGTGTTTTGAAATCGGCCATCACTATTGAAGTCGTTATTTTGTTTTATTTGCCGCACCAAAAATATTCTCGTCACTTTATAATATTAATATTGAACCACTGTACTCACATGAACTGATTTAAACATGTTTTTAGTACATTAATGGATCTTGAGAGAGGAAATGTCATTGCTCCCTATGGAGGCCTCACGGAGCCATCGGATTTGAACTAAAATATCTTAATTTGTGTTCCAAAGATGAACGAAGGTCTTATGGGTGTGGAATGACATGAGGGTGAGTAATAAATGACATTATTTTCATTTTTGGGTGAACTAACCATTTAAATCCTTGTCTGGTGCTGCCCGCATGCTACGGTTAATTTCTTTTTTTTTTTGCTCTGACTTTCTTTGGAAATAATTTTGTTCGTGGAACCAGAACAGGAAAAATCAGCTGACTATATTGTGTTATGAAGTAACACCATATTAAGTTCTTGTTTGTTGTTTAAAAGAGTTGCATACACTAGTTGTCATGCTGTTTGTCCATATCAGCGCAACCTCGTGCTTATGACACATTCCTTGTTGCAAGTGGACCCAACCTGGGTTTTCTTCATGGCATCCATGGAAGAGGGGATGACATGCCTAATTTTGCTATCTTACAGAGACCAATTTATTAAGCCAGAAGTTCTCATTTTATTTTTGCTGTCTTAGCTTTGCTCTCAAATGTGGTTGCACATTTGTTTGCCTCGCCAACTGATGTTCGATGTAAAAACTGAAGCATGATGCTTTGAATACACAGGTAGCGTTTTAAATGCACAGTTTGCCGTATTACCTGTTGGTTGAACTCTTTTCTCTCTTATAGCTATGGTGTGCTTGTATGTTTTTTAGATGTGACGATGCACTGTTCACACAAATACATAGTCTGTCAGGAGGTGCAGAGAGTGAAAGCTGGAGCTGGAAGTGTTAATGCACACACACGCTCCCATGTCAAATCGGGACAGTCTCGCTCCATGATTAAACAGGCATCACTGTTTGCTCGGATATGACAGGAAACATGTCATTACCCTGTGGATGTGCAGTGGATTTTTTTTTTTTTTTTTTTTTGAAGAGAATATGGGATGTGCACCCACCACAACAGAGCTGTCTCGTCAGGAAAAGAGTGCCAATTATATGATTAAAGCTGTCTGTACCACTGACCTTTCTGCATTAGCTCAGTTTGCTATTACACTCAATCAAGAAAGGTCAGCAGCAAACGTGGATCCAATTTAAAAACAACTGTTTTGTTCTGACCCAAGGAAAATGCGTTATGCATTTATATGTGCCCTCTCTGACCAAAGTGAGTTCTCATTGTGACATTTGCTGACCTTGACAGAAAAGCAGTTCGATACTTTAGAATGGGACACGGCTAGTTGGAGTCATGTTTTTATCTTGTCACCTTGTCATGGAAGTTATAAAGATGAAAAGTGTTGTTGAGTTGATGCTGCCCATTATATGCTTAATGCTCTACTTAACCTCTGCACACCAGATCCACACTGATCGATAATGAAAGTAGTTGGCATTATGAATTCATCTTCGTAATCTCGCATTGACCTTCATTTTAATAGTGTAATCTTATTCTATACAATTTTAGAACTTTTCATTTGACCAATACAGCAATATTTCCATCCAAGCAAGCATAGACGCATGCTTTTTTTCTGATCTAAACAAGCACAAGACAAATAGTGTTGATTTTTAAAATGCTGTCATCATTTATCCAGCCTTTTGTTGTTCCAATACGTATGCCTTTAATGGTCTGTGGAAATGACAGCAAACAGATTCAAGACAGAATCAATTTCACTGTTGGAATTCCAAAAAAATACAACCTATTAAATTCATGTTTTTTGTGGATTTAATTTCACGTAAGATATAAATTTGAAAGAAAATTGGGCAGAAAATGAAATTAGACTATTTCTATCTTCTATTTGCTCCTCTAGAGTCTTAGAAAAGCCAGTTAAATGTTTTGTTATATAGAGGGCATAGGTGATGTGAAAGACCATGGTTGAGTTATTGCTAAATGTGATCACAGAAGTAGAATGAGTTTCACTTTATTAGTTCTTTATTAATCTATTCACCCTCTATGTGTGTCATATAAGAATGGAATATACACAGTGGGTACGGAAAGTATTCAGACCCGCTTAAATTTTTCACTCTTTGTTATATTGCAGCCATTTGCTAAAATCATTTGTTCATTTTTTCCCCCTTATTAATGTACACACAGCACCCCATATTGACAGAAAAACACAGAATTGTTGACATTTTTGCAGATTTATTAAAAAAGAAAAACTAATATATATATATATATATACACACACACACACACACCATCAGTTGTATGAAGGTAACAATGATTTATTGGACTCTAGTGTAGGGAAAATACATTGTATCTTGATTATGTTTTGATTGGGTTTTGTTGAGAGAAAAAAAAAATCTGTTATGTTCATTTCTTTGCTCATGTAATTTACAGCTGAATCACTGCTTAGACAAATGCACAACAGTTGCAGATTATTTATAGCAGGATTTTTTCAGTGGTTTCTGAAATTCATTTTGTTGCAATAATGAGACAAAATTTCTCATAATTAGTCTTTGTGAAGTCTTTATAATTATATAATGGGATGATGCACACAGAGTAAACACTCCAGCTGAGGTGCAGTGAGTGAACCATCAATGTTATTAAGTGATGTGCTGTATTTTGATGGAGGTGGAGAAAAATGAACAGAGACCGAAGGGACACACTGCTAGATGGAAAACGTGAATAGGGAGACACTCAGTGGTGGAGATGTGATCATCATTGATCTGAGATTCTAGCTTTATTGGCATGGTAAAAAAAAAAAAAAAAAAGTAGCATTTGTAAACTATATGCAAACATGCATTTATTACAATCATAATAATTATATAAAAATAAAATGCTAGTTGGTAATTTATTTCCTTATTGTCTTTCATCCAGGCTGATAGGTGGCAGCAGTGATAGTTTTCCCAGTGATCGCTGCTGTTTTAAGGAAGAAGAAAATCATCGTGTCAGACAAATGAATAATAAACACCTGGAAGAATGTTATGTACAGATTTAGTCAGTTTAACCCCTCATTACATGGAGTGCAGCACTACAAACAAGAAACTGGAGGGAGAATGGAATTATGCTGGCCAGACTCAAACCTGTGTGCAACTAATGTTATGCACCACAAACACTATCCAGTATTCACTACACCACAGCTCAGAAACAAGATGTGGAATTCATAAAAGACATTCAGTTGTAAGGCATTTTTATATTAAATCTGGATCAACGAATTTACTAGTTCTAGATTTACTAGGGCAATTGACTCTTTGAAACAGGATTCTCGTCTGTCAAGATAGCTTTATTCATTCATTCATTCATTAGTGTCTGCCTTCCTCATTGATTGATTGATTGATTGTTTGATTGATTCATTCATTCATCCATCCATTCATTCATTCATTCATTCATTCATTCATTCATTCATTCATTCATTCATTCATTCATTCATTCATTCGTGTCTGCCTTCCTCATTGATTGATTGATTCATTGATTCATTCATTCATTCATTCCTCATTCATTCATTCCTCATTCATTCATTCATTCATTCTTAATTCATTCGTCTACATTCATTAATTCATTCATGTCTTCCTTCCTCATTCATTTGTCTTCCTTCCTTATTCATTCATTCTTTCTCTTCATTCATTCATCCATTCATTCATGTCTTCTTTCCTCATTCATTCATTCATTCATTCATCCATTCATTCATGTCTTCCTTCCTCATTCATTCATTCATTCATTCTTTCTCTTCATTCATTCATGTCTTCCTTCCTCATTCATTCATTCATTCATTCTTTCGTTCTCTTCATTCATTCATGTCTTCCTTCCTCATTCATTCTTTCGTTGTCTTCATTCATTCATGTCTTCCTTCCTCATTCATTCATTCATTCATTCATTCATTCATTCATTCATTCATTCATTCATTCATTCATTCATTCCCCTTCCTCATTCATTCATTCATCTCCCTTCGTCATTCATTCATTCATTCATTCATCTCCCTTCCTCTTTCATTCATTCATCTCCCTTCGTCATTCATTCATGTCTCCTTCCTCTTTCTTTCTTTCTTTCTTTCTTTCTTTCTTTCTTTCTTTCTTTCTTTCCTTTTTCATGTGTTTGTTCGTTCTTTAGTTTCCTTGCTCTAATAATGATTAACTAAATGTTTATAATTTTTTTTATTTCAGTCATTTCATTTTTTATTTTTTTATTTTTTTTGTGTGTGTGTGAAACATTTAGTGGCATTATATGCCTAAATTCATTAGTGTCTTCCTTCCTCCATTTATTTATGACTTCCTTCATTCTTCTTCCTTCCCCATTCATTAAATTAATTAATAAATAAATGAATGAATTCATTCATTCATTCATTCGTCTCCCTTCCTCCATTCATTCATGTCTCCCTTCCTCATTCATTCATTCATTCATTCATTCATTCATTCATTCATTCATTCATTCATTCATTCATTCATTCATGTCTCCCTTCCTCATTCATTAATTCATTTATTCATGTCTTCCTTCCTCATTCATTCATTCATTCATTCATTCATTCATTCATTCATATCTCCCTTCCTCATTCATTCATTCATTCTTTCTCTTCATTCTTCATTCATTCTTTCTCTTCATTCATTCATGTCTTCCTTCCTCATTCATCCATTCATTCATGTCTTCCTCATTCTTTCATTCATTCATTCATTCATTCATTCTTTCTTTCTCTTCATTCATGTCTCCCTCATTCATTCTTTCATTTATTAATTCATGTCTCCATTCCTCATTCATTCATTCATTCTTTCTCTTCATTCATTCATTCATGTCTTCCTTCCTCATTCATCCATTCATTCAGGTCTTCCTCATTCATCCATTCATTCAGGTCTTCCTCATTCTTTCTTTCTTTCTTTCTTTCTTTCTTTCTTTCTTTCTTTCTTTCTTTCTTTCTTTCTTTCTTTCTCTTCATACATTCATGTCTTCCTTCCTCATTCATTCGTCTCCCTTCCACATTCATTCATTCATTCATGTCTCTTTCTTTCTTTCTTTCTTTCTTTCTTTCTTTCTTTCTTTCTTTCTTTCTTTCTTTCTTTCTTCCCTTTTTTCTTTCTTTCTTCCCTTTTTCATGTGTTTGTTCGTTCTTTAGTTTCCTTCCTCTAATAATGATTAACTAAATGTTTATAATTTTTTTAGTCATTTCATTTTTTTTTTTTTTTTTTTTTTTTGTGTGTGAAACATTTAGTGGCATTATATGCCTAATCTGACCTAAGGAATCTTCCTTCCTCAATCATTAATTCATGTCTTCCTTCCTCATTCATTCATTCATTCATTCATTCATTCATTCATTCATTCATTCATTCATTCATTCATTCATTCATTCATTCATTCATTCATTCATTCATTCATTCCCCTTCCTCATTCATTCATTCATTCATCTCCCTTCCTCATTCATTCATTCATCTCCCTTCGTCATTCATTCATTCATTCATCTCCCTTCCTCTTTCATTCATTCATCTCCCTTCGTCATTCATTCATGTCTCCTTCCTCTTTCTTTCTTTCTTTCTTTCTTTCTTTCTTTCTTTCTTTCTTTCTTTCTTTCTTTCTTTCTTTCTTTCTTTCTTTCCTTTTTCATGTGTTTGTTCGTTCTTTAGTTTCCTTGCTCTAATAATGATTAACTAAATGTTTATAATTTTTTTTATTTCAGTCATTTCATTTTTTATTTTTATTTTTTTTGTGTGTGTGTGTGAAACATTTAGTGGCATTATATGCCTAATCTTGACCTAAAAGAGCCATTAGTTCACTTTATGAATAACATGATAGATTATGTTCCTTATTCATAAATTCATTAGTGTCTTCCTTCCTCCATTTATTTATGACTTCCTTCATTCGTCTCCCTTCCTCCATTCATTCATGTCTCCCTTCCTCATTCATTCATTCATTCATTCATTCATTCATTCATTCATTCATTCATTCATTCATGTCTTCCTTCCTCATTCATTCATTCATTCATTCATTCATTCATTCATTCATTCATTCATTCATATCTCCCTTCCTCATTCATTCATTCTTTCTCTTCATTCTTCATTCATTCTTTCTCTTCATTCATTCATGTCTTCCTTCCTCATTCATCCATTCATTCATGTCTTCCTCATTCTTTCATTCATTCATTCATTCATTCATTCATTCTTTCTCTTCATTCATTCATGTCTTCCTTCCTCATTCATCCATTCATTCATGTCTTCCTCATTCATTCATTCATTCATTCATTCATTCATTCATTCATTCATTCATTCATTCATTCTTTCTTTCTTTCTTTCTCTTCATTCATGTCTCCCTCATTCATTCTTTCATTTATTAATTCATGTCTCCATTCCTCATTCATTCATTCATTCATTCTTTCTCTTCATTCATTCATTCATGTCTTCCTCATTCATTCATCCATTCATTCAGGTCTTCCTCATTTCTTTCTTTCTTTCTTTCTTTCTCTTCATACATTCATGTCTTCCTTCCTCATTCATTCGTCTCCCTTCCACATTCATTCATTCATGTCTCTTTCTTTCTTTCTTTCTTTCTTTCTTTCTTTCTTTCTTTCTTTCTTTCTTTCTTTCTTCCCTTTTTTCTTTCTTTCTTCCCTTTTTCATGTGTTTGTTCGTTCTTTAGTTTCCTTCCTCTAATAATGATTAACTAAATGTTTATAATTTTTTTAGTCATTTCATTTTTTTTTTGTGTGTGTGTGAAACATTTAGTGGCATTATATGCCTAATCTGACCTAAGGAATCTTCCTTCCTCAATCATTAATTCATGTCTTCCTTCCTCATTCATTCATTCATTCATTCATTCATTCATTCATTCATTCATTCATTCATTCATTCATTCATTCATTCATTCATTCATTCATTCCTCCCTTTTTCATGTGCTCGTTCGTTCGTTCGTTCTTCAATTCCCTTCTTTAATAATGATTAACTAAATGTTTATAATTTTACAGTCATTTCAAAATGGTGTTTTTTCTTTTTCTTTTCTTTTCTTTTTTCTTTTTTTTTTTTTTTTGTGTGTGTGAAACATTTAGTGGCACTATATCCCTGAAATGATCAGGCACAGGCATGACCAGCAGGGATCGTAATTTTGAATATGAACCTGGGATCTGGGTATGATGCCATATACATTTTAGTAAGTATTTGTTAGTGCAGGTTCAGGCCTTTTGGTAAACCTCCTGAGATTATATGACAGAATAGCAATAGTGAAATCAACAATGTTTAACAGTAAGCATCAACGTTTTGGCTGGTTAGGTAGGGTTATGTTAGCCCCTGCTGGCAGATGCCATAACTACACCATCAAATGTTGGTGTATATTTTGATTTTTTTTTTTTTTTTTTTTTTTTAAAGCAGTATGTAAATTCAATATTTCTTTTTAGTGTAGTAAATATATTGCCATTAAACATTTATTTATTTATTTATTAAAGGCAGGGAAATTACATATTCACTCACTGCATTGTATTTCTTGGATTAGAAAAAAAAAAATGTTTGTGCAGCATAATTAATTTGCAGTTACTTCTTTCATTCTTTTCATATTTGTTTGTAATTAGTTGGGAGTGATCCCTATATTTCATTCATTCAGAAACTCCTTGTCCAATCGATATTCCTCTTTTCTCAGAGCATCTTCGACTGAAACCACTAAGATGTAATCTTGAAAAATTAAGGAACTCCTCTTTAATTCACAGAACATGTTGAGCTACAAAACCAGGGGCACTTTTATCCTGTAAGACACAGGGTGAGGAATAGGTATTTAATGTGGAAGCACGTCCTCTTGGCCAGTGCTGGGAAAGAGATAGAGACAGGCTCTTCTGCCAGTGATGAATGGAGCGTTAAAGAGCAGAGCTGAAAAATGCGCTGTGGGGCTGTCTACTTTTCACAAGAGGAGATAGTGAGAGGCAGAGGATGGAAAGAAGGAGAGAGGAGAGATGCAGACATGGAGAGGGGGAGAAGGGCATGAGAGGGTGTTGTTGATGATGCCGTTAGGAGCCTCACACTTCATAAATTACACTGAAGCAGCACCTCTCATACAACAGGGTGATGAACAGGCACTGCCTCTGCTCTCTGCTGGGGAAACTAACTTTATCTATTGTTGACAGCTCACACTTTTTTTTTTCTTCTCTCATTGTCTTTGTTTATTTATTTATTAATTGAAAGTATGTGTGTCTTCTGTGCATTAGTTTCCCTGTGTCAGATTCCAGTAGATTCCATTAAGAGTGCAATGAAATCTCCAAAATTCCATTGTCATGTTTGAGCGAAATTGCACTTTTTTAGATTTTAGCCCAAAGAGTGCTGTTTTTGTTGTTGTTGTTGTTTTAATTATAAGTAATTGTTACTATTATTATTATTATTATTATTATTTAGACATAATAATACCAATCTTCAATCTGACATGTGATTCATAACCACACCATGTTGGTTCATTTATTCAGAGGAGAACTGTCCCCCCGAATAAGCGTGGTTTCTCTTATATATAACTTATATATTTTTTTTTTTTCATTTTCCATTTCAGTCACCAATGGATTTTGTGTTCCTTGCCACTGTCCCCTCTGGCTTGCTTTATTTGTAGCAATATTATTGATTTGACTGTACTGACATTGGATGAGAACCAAACTGGACAATGACATCACTAGCCGGGTTTCCATTACAGATTTGCGCAAAACTTTTGTGATACTTTTAAAATGTCGATAAAAAGCTATTGCGAAATTTGCAATAATGTTGTGTGACTAAAACATTTTTTTTTTCCTCTCGCGATGTCATTCCAAAAATCAAGGCAATGAATGTAAGTATGTTTAAGTATATTGCAGCCACTGCACTAGCCATTATTTCTAATCAAAGGAGACATAGGCATGTCATCCAAGCATTAAATTGCCTGAAAAACCACCTCATGTAAGTGGAAAAACTTTTTTTGCGATATATGGAAGTTTTTGCGAAACTGATGTTTCCAGTGGGCGTATTTTCAATTCGCAATTTCAATTTGCTCAATTTGAAGGGTAATGGAAACACAGCTACTGTTTTCTCCAGAACTGCTTTATAGATGAATTCAACTAATTTTATATTTGATGATCTTTACACAGTTAGTAATGAACCATACTGAATCAACAATGAACTGACTTCAACTGAACAATGACACTATTTTCTTTAGGGCTGCAACGATTAATCGCGATTAATCATTTGCAAAATAAAAGTCTGTGTTTACATAATATATATGTGTGTGTTCTGTGTATAATAATTATGTATATATAAATACACACACATTCCTGTATATATTTAAGAAAAATGTTATATTTATATATAAAATATTTATTTTTATATGTAATCTAAAATATATATAAATATATATATTTATAATACATGCATATATTTCTAAACTTTATACCTGTATGTGTGTGTATTTATATATACATAATTATTATATACAGAACACACACATATATATTTCGTAAACACAGACTTTTATTTTGCAAACGATTAATCACGATTAATTGTTGCAGCCCTAATTTTCTTTTTAAATAGCTGCATCATTGAATAATTTTTTCTGTTTATCCTTGAGAAACTGCTTTGAAACAATCTGTATTGTAAAAAGCGCTATAGAAATAAAGGTGACTTGAAATTCATGCTAAGTTTTTAAAGGTGCCCTAGAATCAAAAATTGAATTTATCTTGGCATAGTTAAATAACAAGAGTTCAGTACATGTAAATGACATACAGTGAGTCTCAAACTCCATTGTTTCCTCCTTCTTATATAAATCTCATTTGTTTAAAAGACCTCCGAAGAACAGGCAAATCTCAACATAACAATGACTGTTACGTAACAGTCGGGATCATTAATATGTACGTCACAATATTTGCATATGCCAGCTCATGTTCAAGGCATTACACAAGGGCAGCCAGTATTAACGTCTGGATCTGTGCAGAGATGAATCATCAGACTAGGTAAGCAAGCAAGAACAATAGCGAAAAATGGCAGATGGAACAATAATAACTGATATGATCCATGATAACCTGATATTTTTAGTGATATTTGTAAATTGTCTTTCTAAATGTTTCGTTAACATGTTGCAAATGTACTGTTAAATGTGGTTAAATTTACCATCCTTTCTTACTGTATTCACAAGTAATACAGTAATTACTTGTATTACTTGTGAATACAAGTAATTACTGTTACTGTTACAAGAGCCGTCGCTATTTTAATTTTTAAACACTTGCAGTCTGTATAATTCATAAACACAACTTCATTCTTTATAAATCTCTCCAACAGTGTAGCATTAGCCGTTAGCCATGGAGCATAGCCTCAAATTCATTCAGAATCAATGTAAACATCAAAATAAACACTGTACTTACGCGATTAGACATGCTGCATGACAAACACTTTGTAAAGATCCATTTTGAGGGTTATATTAGCTGTTAGAATTTTTTTTATGTTGTTTAAGGCAAGCGCGAGCTCTTGGGGCGTGGAGCACCAGATTTAAAGGGCCACACACCCTGAATCGGCTCATTTATAATGATGCCCCAAAATAGCCAGTTACAAAAATTAATAAAAAAAAATCTATGGGGTATTTTGAGCTGAAACTTCACAGACACATTCAGGGGACACCTTAGACTTATATTACATCGTTTAAAATAAAGTTCTAAGGCACCTTTAAGTTAAACTTTTCACTCAGATTATGAGTCTTTTAAAATAAAAGCATATTTGCTACTGGTCACAGATCTGGTCACTGCATATGATTATATCAGCAGGTTTTCAAATTCTCATTTTCAGTTTTCAAACAGTCCAGAGTTTGTCCAGTTTCCACTCATTTTATTGCCTTGAATATTTGACGGACTGTTCAATTCGGCAAGAATTTTCTCGGCAATCCACGCTATGTATTTTTCACACTGGCAGCGAGTAGCGTGGATAGAGTCTAGAGGTCTAGCGCTCTGTCAGAAGCGAGCTCCTGGGGAATGGATAACCATGTACATTAAGTGCTCTGCCAGTCTGTAGTCTCTCGGCTGCACAGCGGTGCTTTTGTTTGATGGGACGTGTCAAGGAGACCACACAACAACGCTCTTTGAAACGAATGATGGAAAATTGAATTTCTTCACCATTTGTGGCATGCTCTTGCTTTAAATGGACGCTTATTGACGCCTCCGCATGGTGGCCCCTGATGACTGGTCCACGGTCTGGGTCGATAGTATCAATCAGCATGCCATATAAGCATTTCTCAGGAATTAACAGTACAGTATGACTATAGCTCCGTACAGAGCGCCTTCTGCTCGCCGTGTAAATCATCCATTTAATAGTCATTGCATCGCATTGGGCTGTAATTGGATTTCTGCACGGTTACAGTCTCAGTTGACAGAGAATGTTGAGAGTCCATAAAGATTTTAGATGCTGTGACATCTGAAGGCATGCCCTCTGCAGTGCTGTTCACCCACAATGTCTGTTAATCAATACGAGGAGGCAAAGCAGTCAACATGAATGATGGGAAAAATTCAAGCTGCTTACGTTACTGGTCTTTGCTTTTTGGTTGGACTTTTCCACTGACTTTAAAAATAAATAAATTTACCTTTTCCCTTGATTCTCTCAATAAAAGACCTCAAATATGCAGGTCATACCTTAAAAATTTATTAAAATCATAGTTTTGTGTATAACAAGGTTGTTCAAAATTCAGAATTCAGTTGAGTGTGAATTTAAATTAACATGTAGAAAGTTGGTCAAACAATATAGAAAAAGGGTAACTTTGTGATTGTGACGTTTTATTACAATTAACACAAGTCCCCCTGTAGTCAATAATTTTATCCATTAAAGCTTGAAAACACTATACAAATAAATGTGAATTGAATTGAATGTAACTCTACACCCGTGCTTCATTTAGTATATGCTGATTTATGAATATGCAAATTAGCCCCGCCTCCACTCACTCGCACAAGCTCAGAGATCCACTCGGTGAACTTACTGAGGTAAACGCTGCACAATGGTATCGCTCTTTACAATGTCGGACACATAATGGTAATTAATGTTTAGCCTTTTGCTTGACATCAAACAGCTAATAATGTGCTGCTAATGTTACAAACCATGTTCACATTCATGAGTCAGACAGCTGACTTCTAACAATTAGTAACCTTAGAAAACACTTAGAAACTCAGAACTTCGGTGGAAAAAGGCATATAGTTCATCATAACATCATAATACACATCATACACTCACTATATTGCTAAATCTACCCGATTTTTCATATGAACAGAAAAATATACTGGGATAACCTTCTTTTAAAGGTGCCCTAGAATCAAAAATTGAATTTACCTTGGCATAGTTGAATAACAAGAGTTCAGTACATGGAAAGACATACAGTGAGTCTCAAACTCCATTGTTTCCTTCTTCTTAAATAAATATCATTTGTTTAAAAGACCTCCGAAGAACAGGCGAATCTCAACATAACACCGACTGTTATGTAACAGTCGGGATCATTAATATGTATGACCCCAATATTTGAATATGCCAGCCCATGATTGAGGCATTACACAAGGGCAGCCAGTATTAACGTCTGGATCTGTGCACAGCTGAATCAACAGACTAGGTAAGCAAGCAAGAACAATAGCGAAAAATGGCAGATGGAGCAATAATAACTGACATGATCCATGATAACATGATATTTTTAGTGATATTTGTAAATTGTCTTTCTAAATGTTTCGTTAACATGTTGCTAATGTACTGTTAAATGTGGGTAAAGTTACCATCGTTTCTTACTGTATTCACAGAGACAAGAGCCGTCGCTATTTTTCATTTTTAAACACTTGCAATCTGTATAATTCATAAACACAACTTCATTCTTTATTAATCTCTCCAACAGTGTGTAATGTTAGCTTTAGCCACGGAGCACCATCAAACTCATTCAGAATCAGATGTAAACATCCAAATAAATACCATACTCACATGATCCGACGCATACATGCAGTATGCATGACGAACGCTTTGTAAAGATCCATTTTAGGGTTATATTAGCTGTGTGAACTTTGTAAATGCACTGTATTATAGTCAAGAGCTCGGGGGGCAGGGAGCGCGCAATTTAAAGGGGCCGCAGCCTGAATCGGTGCATAGTTAATGATGCCCCAAAATAGGCAGTTAAAAAAAAAAAAAAAAATTATGGGGTATTTTGTGCTAAAACTTCACAGACACATTCAGGGGACACCTTATATTACATCTTGTAAAAACTGGTTCTAGGGCACCTTTAAGACTCCCTTGCTTCAGATCGGTCATAGGTAATGATATGCTAAAGAAACACCAGTGATTTCAAACCGCGTTTTTGAAACTGTCTGTAGATCACTGCAGTTTTAAAGAGGAAGTACTCAGCAATGGTGTTGACTTATAAATTTGCACGTCTTAAAGCTTATTAAAAACACCACATAGAAATATAAACAACATTAAAAACTTGATTTTCAGCATCATTACTCCAGTCTTCAGTGTCATATGATCAGAAATCATTATAATATGCTGATTTGCTGCTCAGGAAACATTTATTATTATTATCAATGTTGAAAATACATGTGCTGCTTAACATTATTGTGGAAACCATGATACATTTTTTTTTTTTTTCATGATTCTTTAAAAAGTCAAAAAGAACAGCATTTATTTGAAATATAAATATTTTGTAACACTATACATGTCTTTACTGTTACCTTTGATCAATTTAATGTCTTAATTGATAATTAGTTAATTAATAAAAGTATTAATTCCTAAATAATTCTTAACTAAAATTGTAGACTCAACATATTAACTATATCCACAATTACCACAGCTTTATAGTAGATTTCCTAACTCATGGATTATGTACATAAATTAAAGTGACTTTCCACCAAAATGCAGTATTTAAAACATGAATGGATATTCGATAAGACAAAATCTATAGAGCTGATTTACATTTTATTACAAAGACATGCACAGATTAAGAAGGTAAATTGGTTAAATTTAGATTTTAAATTGACTAGTTACACCTGTATTAGCGTTGCACAGTTTGTCAGTGGGCAAACACCACCATGGAGAGCTGGAGTGATATTTCTCCCTACCTATGCCAGCATTCAGATGATCGACAGCTGTGGTAATTATGCTGGAATATATTCCTATATTTGCTTCATAGTAATCATGGCATGAAGCACTGGCAAAGTGCAGGCCAGAAACATGGAGTCTGAAATGATGTCTCTGTCTCCTATGGTAAACAAGCCAGCACACATTCATTAAACCGCTCTTGACTGGGCTTCAAATGCGTATTGACCAGCTGGGAACAAATAGGAACCATTTCCCTCTATGAACTGACTGCATTTGTTCCAGTTTAGGATTGATTCTTCGTCATGGTTACCATCAGAGGTTGGGAGGGAAGAAAAGAAATTGTGTTATCGCAGTAAAATTGATTTGGAGTAAATACAATTACTTATCTCTTTCTGGCAGATTGAGACTGCAGACAGCAGAACGTACCACCCATGTTTTCGGTAGACAGGAATTATGCCATTTTTGTATGTGTGTGTGTATGTTTTGTGTGAGATTTAAATTTATATGTATATGTCCTGGCCAGGAGGATATATACATTTGAATCTCACCATTTGAAAACACCTGGCCACCAATACCCTTGTGTGTGACACCAGTTATAATATCAATATAGTTTTTATATAGTTTTTATATTTTTATATAGTTTTAATTTGTTTTGAATTGGTTTTTATTTTTATATTTTCAGTTTTCATTTGAAATTTAGTTACAGTTTGAGGGTACGTTGACAGCGATGTACTAAAAACGGCTACGTTTTTTCTCAAAATGATCCCCCTTCACAAGGATTCGCAGAAACAACTAATAAAACTGTATTATGCTGCCAGACCAGTAGTTGGCGATGTCACTTTGTAAGTTTATAACCTGAACATGTAATACACACGTGCATGATGTCTCCGTTTTCACAAATTCACAT